>NC_088684.1:190516382-190833882 GCF_028017835.1 Emys orbicularis
CTTGCTTTTTAGGCAAAACAATGAATGATGCAATCTGAAGCTGGTATTGCATCATACATGATATGAATTGCATCATGTTATTCCTAGAAGTCGTGGATGATGCAATCATAACGAAGCTTACATCACTCTGCTGAACAAATTGCCCTATATCAGCTCTAGAAATCATACAGTGTCGTGCTCTCTTATTTGTCAGTGTTTGATTTTGCAAAGGGACACATTTCTGTTTAGCCAAAGTGAGCAGAGATGCCTCGTACTTGTGTGAACAGTGCAGATAACTTCTGCTATGTTTGTGGTGAAGTGACTTTGCATCACAAAAGCGCAGTATAACCACTATGGTTAAGAAAGCCTATCACCTTTATTTTGGCTGCAAAATTGGAGATCAGGACAAGAGGTGGGCCCCACACATATGCTGCAACACTTGTGCAACAAATCTTCGCCAGTGGTTGAACAGGAAAAGGAAATCTATGCCTTTTGTAGCGCCAATGATTTGGAGAGAGCCAACAGATCATACCAGCAATTGTTACTTCTGCATGGTGCCTCCAGTTGGGAAAGGTGTGTCAAAGAAGAAAAAGTGGACTGTGCATTATCCAAACATTCCATCAGCTATACGCCCAGTGCCCCACAGAGAAGGACTGCCGGTTCCTGATGCACCAGAATCATTCTCACTTGAGTCAGACGAGGAAGAGGAAGAGGATGAAACTTCTGGTCCTGAACCATCAATGTCACAGGACCCACATTTTCTCCCATCCTCCTCCTCTGAACCACACCTCATAACACAAGGTGAACTGAATGACCTTGTCAGGGATTTGGAACTACCCAAGAGTAAGGCAGAGCTGTTGGGCTCCAGACTACAGCAGTGGAATCTCCTGGCAGGTGATGTTAGGGTTTCCATGTTCTGTGACCGTCAAAAGGATCTTGTCCCATTCTTCTTCATGGAAGGTGATCTTGTAGCCTGCAACAACATCGATGGTGTGATGGCAGCCCTCAACATCGTTCACGATCCAGATGAGTGGAGACTGTTCATTGATTCATCGAAGACGAGTCTTAAAGCTGTTTTACTGCATAATAGCAATGTTTTGCCATCAATTCCAGTTGGTCATGCAGTCCATATGAAGGAAACCTATGACAACATGAAACAACTTTTGAGGTGCATAAACTATGACCAACATCAGTGGCAGCTTTATGGCGATTTGAAGGTTGTTGCTCTCTTGCTAGGTCTGCAGACTGGATACACAAAGTGCTGCTGTTTTCTCTGCGAATGGGATAGTCGTGCAAGAGATTCCCACTACATCAAGAAAGATTGGCCACTCCGACAGTCATTGGAGCCTGGGAGGAAAAGTGTTCGGCATCCACCACTTGTTGAATCAAGGAAGATTTTGTTACAACCCTTACACATCAAGCTGGGTCTGATGAAGAACTTTGTCAAGGCCATTGACAAAACACAAGCAGCTTTCAAATACCTCCGTGGAAAATTTCCAAGGTTAAGTGAAGCTAAGATAAAGGAAGGTGTCTTTGTTGGTCCTCAGATTCGTGAACTTCTTCGAGATGATGCATTTGACCATGCACTGCGTGGCAAGGAAAAGACGGCATGGAAAGCCTTCCAGTTAGTGGCAATAAATTTTCTCGGAAACAACAAGGCAGACAACTACAGGTTGTTGGTGGAAAACCTCCTCAAGGCATACAAAAGCCTTGGTTGCAACATGTCACTAAAGATACATTTTTTGCACTCTCATCTAGATTTTTTTCCACCGAACTGTGGAGCAGTGAGCGACGAGCACGGCGAGCGATTTCACCAGGACATTGCAACAATGGAGAAACGCTATCAGGGCAAATGGAGCCCATCAATGCTTGCAGACTATTGCTGGACAGTGACAAGAGATGCTCCATTTAATGAATACAAGAGACAAGCCAAGAAGCGCCGAGTAGACACTGAATAGGACTAAACTATGTACATAATAGTTTTTTGCCTTTTGTTTCATAATAAATTTTATTTATATAACCCTTTTGCTGATTTTTAAAGTGTTACATAAACAGGACAGGTGAAATATTATCATGTAAAGCAACCATAAACACATGAAAAGACCTAGGTTTACAATTTATGATTAAAACTCTACTATCTACACAATATACATAGACATAAAATGTAAAAACTTAAATATCTTAGAAACAGTAGCCAATCAGTTGTTTTAATTGTCATATTTGAATTCAGCCCATCAAAATATATAATAAATAGTACATTTTATCTCTGAAGCAGACGACTTCTCAAAAATTGTAGACCAGTGTTACTAATGTACTGAACTTTTCCCATCCACACAATCCTTAGACAAGACCAATTTCTCTCTAGTGACTTGAGCCCATTTTGGGGGATGCAAAGGAATCTCTTGATTAGTCTAAGGGTATGTCTACACCTCAGTGTAAGGCCAGGGGTCTAATTCAGGGTCAAACCTAACTCCCCTTCCGCCTACACAAAAATACACTGACCCAGAACTCAGACTCAGGGTCCCAGAATCTGATGGAGGTGGAGATTCCAAGCCTGAATCAAGCCAGAATCTGCTGGTCAAGCCCTGTTGCTTTGCAGTGTAGACGCAGCACCACTGAACTCTTGCTCTGGGAGTATACCAAATGTATCCCACAATCCCCAGGGCTGACTTTTTGTCCTCTGGTCTATCAAGTTTGGTGGACAGTCACTACACTGCACCACGGACAAAGGGCTAGTGTGTTCAAGTTTTGGGAGGGCCCTTGGACGGCTGCGATTTGGGTAGTTGGCCTCTGGTCCATGTAATACAGTATAGATGCTGGAGCCCCGGGGTGGGACCCAGGATTCAACAATTCCTAGCCTTGGGTTACAAATGAGCGCAAGCTCTAGGTTAATAAACTTGGGGTTTGCTAGCTCAAGTTCTGCTAATCCTGAGCTTATGTTGCAGTGTAGACATATCCTCAAATACCACTGGCACTCGCTCTTAGTGATATTTCACAAGATTCTGTATTTTGCTAAAGCTGGCATAGAAAGGATGCATGAAAGCTCTCTGTAAAGTCCATTCATCTTGTTTCATTTTAATGGCTATACATCAACATAATTACAATAAAAGTCTTTCATCTTGATCAGAGTGCTAGAAATGTCTGGGAGGGTGCACATGTGGCCAAACTTGCATAATCTAGGGTGCAGAACTAAATTTAATGTTGCTGTTGGAATACCACTTCAGATGAGAGTATTCAGAATTAAATACTTGTTGTGGTTAAACTTTAAAATTACAAATCAAATATTGCACATTTTGAACATAGTGGTCTCTTCCCACCTTAGTGACAGACAGCAGGAGCAGCCATGATCATCATTTTGTTATCTGCATGACAACTTTCTTACTAGTCAATGTCATCCAGTTACAGAACAGTTGTGATATTTGTCAGCAGAATATACTCGCCACCTTAGATCCAGGGTTGTGAGAAACTCAGTCTGGAGTCTTCAGCTTTGCTAAGAGGTTACTGGGGACTCCCACGGAGATCATCTTCCCTGTTCTCTGACTTGAGATGGGGACTGTTCGTCCGCAATTGGCTGGGCCTCAATATGTAAGAGTATGTCTCCATGGGGGAGTGGGAAACACGCATTAGTGCATATTGTACCCTGGGTCAGCTGACCTGGGCTCATGCTACAGGGCTGAAGAAGCACTGTAGGTGTTCCCCCTAGGTATGGAGCCTGGCTGTGAAACCTGGCAAGGAAGGAAAGTCACAGAGCCTAGGCTCCCACCCAAGTTGGAATGTCTACACTGCTGGTTTTTTAGCTTCATCCAACAAGCCCCATGAGCCTGAATCAGTTGACCTAGGCTCTGAGGTTTTATTTTTTTCAGTGTAGATGTACGCAAGTCACATTTAGCTCTGACAATATCTTGCTTTTAAATACCCTTGAAGTGTTGGGCTTCTGCTGTCAGTCTCATTGGAAGTAGCCCTGATGATTCCCCAAACTTTTTCTTCCCCTTCAGAGATTTCTTCGCACTGCTGCTTGTTCCATTTTAAAACTGTTAGATATCCATAGTTCCTTCATGGAACCACTCTTGCAAACAGCGCCACAATCAGCAAAAATTGTCTCTCTTCCTTTTTTTCTTGTGTTTTGAATTAAACATTTGATTTGGTGTCTCACCTCCTAGCAAGCGAAGTTATAAAATGTTCTTCAACATTCCAACTGTTGCCTTTAAGCTTCCCATTTGGAAAAAAAAATTAGACTAAATTTTCATGAACTTCAGTCCTGAGCAAGTTCCAGGGAACACCTTTTTAAATACAATGAAAGGGAGGGAGAGAGATGCGGCATTATGGGCTCATCTTCTCTAGGATCCCCATGTTAAGAAACAGTGGTAATGTATGCAGGTTTTTTAACTGTTTAGCATAATACTGACTTGGTATGGATGGGCAGAACTCTGTCTAAAATAGTCCTTTAAAAACTGTTCAAGACTTTGACGCATCTCTGACATGGCACTTGCCCCATTCAGAGTTACCAGACTCTTCCAATTAAGGATAGATCTGGGCTACCTTCCAAGCCCATCAACCCTCTCTGTCACCCTCCACCCATCCTTACTCCCAGCCCGATAGCTTGTAAAAAGTGCATTTAGTTGCTTTGACATGGCAGAAATAACCGATTTTATTTAGCTTTAGAGCTTTTGGCATCTACAAAGCTGCTGGGTTGGTTTTCTCTCCTTCTACAAGGAGCTTATATATAAAATGGAACTTTCTTTTAAATGCCCCATGGTAGAAGTTATCCAGAATCAGAGTGCTTTCCTGTACATCATCTTAGCTAGAGTGATGTGACATCTGAAATTGTAGATCCATTGGGGGGGGGGGTAGAATTTAAACTTCCATAAAACAGAAATTGTGAGACACAACTGCATAATCCCTGCTGGTGATCAGTCCTGCAGCCTTTACCAAGTCTTCTGGGGTGCTATCAGAGTTCTCCTGGGTTGAAAAACTGCTCAGACACTGCTCAGTGAGGACATTAGACTGACCAATACTTGGAGTATGTAGACCAAAAATCTGTGAGATGGTAGTCCAAAAATACAGAAGTGAGATGCCCCTGACTTTTTGAACTCTTCTATGTTATGAAGAGCCACCCTGAACTTGAACATCTCCTCTGCCAGAAAACCCCACACAACAAATATCAGGCTTGGGTTTGGTGAACTGAGGGCCCAAACTGGGTTTTGGGGTCGCAGTTGACTTTCCATTTAACTCTCTATCATAGCTCTAATGTATATGGGCAAGGGGGTGGAATTAATCCTCTCAAGGTGACTGTAATATTGGACCCCATAGTGAAGTTAACTGATAATTTGTCTAGTTTAATATTGAAACTAGGGCAAAATGCTGCTTGTAGGGGAGGAATAAACTATGAACCTTGGTGCTGTATTGTCTTTTATGTCTGGGAGGGGAAATGCATCCTATGGCTCTTTAAAGGATGAGACTTTCCAGTTAGTCTTTACAACACAACTTTCATAGTATAGCCTGTAATAAGCTGACATTCTCCCTATTTAATAAGATTTAAAAAGTGGAATTAATAGAGCGTATAGGCTGGCAAAGCTTCAGTACAAGCAAGTACAGTAACAAAACTCTGGTTGTTTTTTGTGCAGTCAGATGAGTTGAAAGAAGAACCTGAAGTACTCTGGCAATCAAACCACAAAACCAATTATAGGCCTTAAATTTCATTGCGGTCTTATCAATTTCTTCCTTGTTGATGTGTATATGAGCAATAGTTGAGCTGAAAATGGTTTCAGTACTGTCTGGGTTTATTAATACTCTGCAGTTAGCAAAATTTTTGACACTTAACACACAAAATCTTGTTCCCTAGTGGGGGGAAGGGAGGAAGTAGCAAATCCCACGAAACTCTTGTTTTGTGGCAACAAAATAAGAAGACTAAACTAATCTACAAAAGCAATTTTTATTACCCTAAATCGCATAAAAGAGCATTCCTTTTGAGAGCTGGAAAAGACTCCAAAATTATTTCTGTACAATACATTATCTTTCTGGGAAAAAACCAAGCATTGATAAATTAGGATTTGGTATGTTTTCAGAAATCCAAATAACATCACATTGCTTTGAATAAGCTGAGCAGTTTTTGAAAAGAACAAAGGTTAACGATGGATTTTTTTTAAAATATAATATATGTGTCTAATTACAAAATAAATTAACTTTGAGGATGCACTCTGTAGAACTGGTTATTTTTAATGTGAGCAATTCAAGTAATTTGAGGAATGCAGGCTGTAGCTAACTGAAGAGGTAGAAGTGGAGTGGTTGAGCAGAAAAGGGTTGCATACTGCAAATCTAAAAATGTATAGAGTCAGGATGACTGCAAGCTTCTGTGCCATGAATGGAAAAGGGTAATAAAGCTCAAACCTAGCAGACCTTAGTGGGTTACTGAAGTTCATACTAAGCTATTGTCAAATAAAACTTTATTCAAAAATATATCTCGGAGCAGTGCATCTTCCCTAGAAGGAGACTTGAGATTTTTTTTTTTTTTTTTTTTTTTTTTACATTCAAGATTGGCTATTAAATTGAGATGTACAAATTTACAAAACATAAGTCAAAATATTGTAATAAGTTTATATGCCCTTAAAGTACAATCCTTTTGTACTTTATTGGCTTCATATAACTGGGTTTGATTAATGCATGTTGTTTAAAATGCCTGTATTTTGGGGGATGGGAATGGAGTTCAGGCACTAGTAGAAATGGAAATTTCAAAATAAAAATAAAAAAATCCTTAGATACAGGCATTGTCCTACCTTCCAACAGTCATCCATGAGAAAGGGGTGTGTGTGTGAAAGGACTAGTAAATTCTGCATTAGTGCTTTCTTTTCAATTTTGGCTCCTGGGTTCAGTTTCAGATAAGGTTTCGGTGACCTACATTTTTTTTTCAGAATACTCCTTCAAGAAGTACCATCTTGCAACTACAGCCCCTACAAAATCCTTTTAAAGACAAAGAAAATGTTGCCAGGACAGGAATAAAGTTTCTGTTGTTCCTCTGCATGAGTGATTGTTTTAAGTATGCTTGTAACCTGAGGTTAAAGGGAAAAAGTGAGCTTGGCTATAGTGGAGAAGACTTTTGTTTCTTTATATATAATAATAATTATTATTTTATTAGATCATATTTATGTTTTTATGCATATAATAAAAATACAGAGTTATCTTCACCTCTGGATGAAGGCGACTTTAAAGTCGTAGAAGGATCCGTGTCTTGTTTCCTCACGCGTGTGCATTGCAGTAAACCTATTTCTTACTGATCTTAGAAAGATGTACAGTAAACTTGGTCATTACTGTATTTCCCTATTCTTCTGTCTGTCTTATTTATTCCCACCTGAAGTACATTAGTAAAGCTGCTGTCTATCAAGTATGGAAGATGTCCAGTTTAGTACAGTACAGCTGTAGAATTCTATATTGTTCATAGTGACTTAGAGAAGCAGAGTAACAAGTTTTGTTGTTTGTTTTTTTTTTATAGAAGGAAGGTTGATCTGTCCTTGGTACAAAAGTATACATCTAGAAAGTATACTTAGTATTCACTCAAACTATGGCTGTACAAAGAAACCTATTTGAATATTAATGTCTTACTAGTAGGGCTCACCATCTTAAATGTTTAATGGGCATTCCATGAAAAGCTTTGCTTCAGCTCTTCGCCAATGCAAAAGGCAAGTTAACTGCATTCATGCAAGATGTTAATTGGATGGACAGAGTGCATTGGACAAACCCATTGGAAATTACCACAAATTGTCCACTTTTGGGGGGATGGGAGTAGGGAGTAAAAATGTACTTTCAACCAACTTCAAAGATAGGATGGCTTAAATGAAAGCCAACTGTGTCTTGACACACAACTCTATAGCAATACCTTTGTAAAAATAAATCTGGAGTAGAAAGCTTTATTTCTTCATACAACAACTTTCTATCATGCCAGGTAACAAGATTTGGTACTAAATCTGTACTTGCTTGTACAACACGGTTCTACATTAGCAAAGGATTATTCTATTGTAACATTCATGTTGGTAAAACCCCTGACATTTAGACTTCCCTGATTTGTTTAGGTCAGTTGATTAACTTTCCATGTAGTGACTTGTGGTGTGTTCAGTTAATTTAGAGAATGGAGATTTTTGTAGTCCCATGGCATGGCCTTGCTAGATATTGATGAAAAGTCCTAGACAACTGGGCAGTTTATAGACATTCCAGCTAATTGGACTTCAGAAGGCTTTGATATTTTTTGAAGATATAATAATTCTTAAGTGGGTACAAGGTGTATATATTAAGGGGTTTGGAATGAAACACCTTTGTGGGGAAAAATGCAGCTGCTTGGTGTGTGGGGGTATTCTTTTGGACAATTGGTTTGGAAAGCTGTTGTGAACCTGGAGATGTTCTAATGTTACCTAATGCTTCCCCCACCAGAATATCCTTTTTGAGTACTCCTCTGCATCCCTGGTCAAGATGTTAAGTGTCCTTAAACTAGCTTAAAAGTTCCAAATCTTAAGCATCTGGTAGTCACAATTTTACACTCCATAGAAGTCACATAATATACCAGTAAGGGGAGTCCTTTTCTCCACCAATTTTAAATATACATCAAAATGATATAATTATACCCATACATGAGTAATATTCTGATCAACTCATAGTGTTTACCCCCACAACCACTGTTAAAAGCCCAGTGCAGTTTACTAATACACCCATAAATCATTAGTTTGCAAAGAGAGTATTGTATCTACCTACTGACTGCATACAAAATCAAATGGCTAGAAGTTGACATATAAAACTGCTAATACTATGAACCATTCAAGGGTCGGTTAACATTTCCATTAAACTTCAGGTTTGGAGGAATTTATATCTTGCATGTATGCAGCTTATTTGGGTCCCAATAAGAATAAAACTAAAAATGGGTCGAGACAAATATTGCATACAGTATCTGACTTGGGTCAAACTTGCATGAAAATATAGAGGGCTAGATTTATCAGGTGATTGAGACATTTAAATGAAGGAAGAGGAAACTAATTTGCAAGTTTATTCAACTATTAAAAATGGAAGGCTTGGACAGTGAGGACACATAGGCCTTTTGCATCATGCCTTATAGCTGGCTGCCCTTCTGTATTGTAATGATGATGATAAAGCCAGAGTTAAGATGACCAAAAAGGAAGAAAGAAGAATTGAGTGTTATGTGAATCCATAGAGGCAGAATCTTAGCATCATATTACAACCTGAAAGAACAAACAGGTTGATAGACACCTAAACGAAAGGTGTCTGCATAGATATAAATGCAGTCCAGGAGCATGGTGTGCATCACTCTATAAACATTTACTGATGATGTGGGAAGAGGAACTGCTTTCAGCAGAAAACATTTAAGTTACTATAGAAAGTAGTTCTCATGGCTCTAACTAGAGTGAAACAGATACCATGGTGTGAGAGGTGGTTGTTTGAGGGGTAGAACTGAAGCTGCCAGGTGAAAATGGGGAGGGATATGGGCTGGGTAGGGAAGAACAGTTCAGAGGGAAGAAAGAAGATGAGTTTGGTACTGCAGTGCACAATATTGTGAAATAGGATATACTGGAACATAAAATTGGACAAAAGGACAGCTGAGGATTCAGGGAGGCTTGCATAACCATGTGCGCCTTCTGGAATATCTTGTGTCAATGTTCTGCTAAACATTCCACTCATTATTATAGCTTTACTAAATAAACCCTCCTACTGAGCAGCTATAATGAACATTTTACACTGAAGATTTCTAAACTAACAATACCATCTACAGTGAAATTAAATAACATACTTACGTGCACAACTTGTGTAGGAAAGAACATTTAATGACCTTCTCTTACCTAGATTATAAGGGGAAATTTGTGGAGAACGCTGTCACAAATAAGAACTTATAAGAGGAACGGAACCGGTTAGCCTCCTTTATGCCTAAGCTTTTAATGAAAACTAGTTGGCCCTTTCAGTTCCTAATGGGCTGTGTTCAAATACTAAGCTCTCTATTTCTATAATGTCATGTACTGCTTGTTCGGCATCTTTTTAATTAGTGACATTTTATTTAGTCCAAATTAAATATGCCAGATGTAGCCGATTTAGTGGCTAACAATGATGAGTGAGGGGAGGGGAGAACGAACATTATAGCCTTCTGTTCTCAAGGGAAGTTTTTTATTTCTAGTACCACAAGAGAAGTTGGAACGGTAACCATGGCAGCAGGGAATTTGTCCCTGTATGCTAAGCAAAGAGTTGATTTGTGTGGGTTTTTGGGGGTTTGTTTGTTTGTTTGTTAATGCCCCCACCAAGAAGGAAGGGACATATTAAATGGCCTAGAGCAATGCTTTTTAAGGGGGACATTGTATGGGTTAAATTAGAGATGTTAGCCATGGAATTAAAGCTGAAGTTGTTACTAATCACTTGGTCCTATCACAGCACACTAGTCTGAATACATGTGAAAGGAAAATAAGACCATAAGAGATGGGAGCAAATATTTTTTTAAGTAGTAAAACCTATACATAAATGTAGCTGTAGACTTTCATTTTAAGATATTTTGTATAGTAGCAACCTAATATGTGATTCCATTTGTAATCTCTCAAGTATACTACATCTCTTATATTTAAAAAAAAAAATCCTTTTTTGTGAAAGTGAGTACAGTTCTTGCTCCCAGCAGGTTGAATTCAGAATATACTTGGAGCTTGTTGCAGTCAAGACAGTATACACGGAAGCAGCCAGCAATCTCAGTCATGATGGCACATTCCCAGATACTGCATCAGAAAAGGAAGCTTTCCCTTTTCGATTGGTTGTTTCTTGAATGTGAATTTAAGGAAACCTAAGAAGGTGTTCACGTACAATGTCTAAACTCCCAGAGCACTTTTACATAATAAAAGTTTTCCTCTTAATGTATTTATAGTATTTAAATACATTGTGTTTATGAGTGTTTAAATACAATGAAGGGGAGAATCTGAAAATGATGAAAATCTGATACTAATGTGTAGAAAGAACTCTTGAAATGCCCCTTATGTAACTCTTCCTTGGTAGAGATCTATAGGTATTTATTCTAATCACGCAACTGATGCTTACACAGTTGCACAGAAAGTTTCCTAATGTGAGCAGCTCTGTAAAAAAGCATTATTGTATGTGACAAATGGAACTATAAAACATTCGAAAGCTGCAGTCAGCAACAATTAGCCAATATTCTCTGCGTGAAATCTCTCGGTCCCAGTGCCTGTAACTTGGGGAAACAGCAAGTTAAGTAATATTGCTGAATTCTGTACGTTGAGGAAGAAACTGATGGCCAGGCATTAGCGATGCTTTGCCATGCCACTGTCATTAAGCCTGTCAACCCTCCCGGTTATAAAGCACCCCTCCTGTTATTTTCAGAGCAGTATGAGCTCTGCCTGCTGGATAAATCTGTTGTGAGCTACCGCTGATGCTATCAGCGTGGAGGAAAATTACATTTTAAAGGTGTGCTTGGGCTCTTGAGGTTCTGTTAGCGTAAAAGAATGATTGATTATATTTTTACAGTTCTTATAAGCTATACAGAATAGCTTTATACTTATGTCCATATAATTAAAGTTATTTTTTTATTGAGTGACATTAGAGATTAAGGCCCAGCTTGACAAAGCCCTGGCTGGGATGATTTAGTTGGGGTTGGTCCTGCTTTGAGCAGGGGGTTGGACTAGATGACCTCCTGAGGTCTCTTCCAACTCTAATCTTCTATGATTCTATGACTAGGCTATATTAGGTCTGAGTTAAGACTGTTTAGCTGAAATGTTCCTTCTGTCCATCTTATCCCATCTGTCCTCTTTAGCACCAGCCTCAGCTGCCTCTCACCTTGGTGTTTCCTCCCTTCGGATAGTTGTAGCTATGTAACCCATCTTCTTCCATACAACCATGCTTGACTGTTGCTTAGCCAACAGAATCTTCAATGTATCTTTCCTAAGTTAATTGCTCCAGTCTCTTAACCTTTTTTGTTATCGGATTTCCCTCCAATTTGTCTACGTTTTCCTGGTTCTGAAGTGTCCAAAGGTGGCCACAGTAACGGGGGTATGTTCCAGGAGCCATATAGAGCGGGCTGGTTTTAGTCTAAAACACCTCTGTATGTATAATCAAAAATCTCATTATCTTGGTGTTGCCAACTTTTGTGATAACTTTTGTTTGCCCCAAGAGTCCAGCTTTGGGAATTGGGAATCACAACTTTTGTTTTCTTAAAGTCAATATTTAGCCCTCATGGCTGCAGAGAAAAAGCTTACAAATGTGAATCTTAGACACTGACACCAGAAAGCAAATAAAAAGAGCCCCAAATGTGGTGGTTTGTAAAATCTCATGATTTTAAAGCCAATCTCATGATTTCAGGGAAAAGGGTGCTGACTCGTTATTTTTGAACACTTGGGGTTGACAAGTACTGCTATCTGCTACTACATTGCATTAGAAGCTTGTATCTAAATTGCTGCCCGCCACTACACCTTTTATGACTTGGCAATACTGTTAAATGTATTTTTAATTAAATATTTTGTTTAAGGATTAATTATTTCTTATGCACCCACGTAAATTAGCTTTCCTTTGTCCAGGTTGAATCTCATAATTTCTGGCTCTTTTATTCTTTGTCCTCAGTTCCATATCATCTCCCTTTGTAATTATATTTAGCATGTCTTCTTTCAGTCTGCCGATGATTGAGTGAGCTCAACCCTAATGCTGTCTGGAACAACCCTGCACTAGACCTCTTCACGTCCCCGCCATCCCCAAATCGCTTTGCTCTCCGTTCATAGTTATTCTGCCATTTTTCAGTCATGTCACAGTGTTGAGATCCCAGCAAATAATTGTTGATACTCTAACCCATCTGAATTTTAAGAAAGTATTTAATAAATCTGCTGAACTTCCAAAATCAGTCAAGTTGGTGACACACTCAAATCCATGCTGCTTATTGTTCGCTATCCCTGTGCACCATTATGACACCACTAGGCCAGCCCCATGCATAAGGATTTGGGGGAGAGTTGGTGAGAATTATTTTGGCCTAGTTCACAATCTTTCATGACTGACTTTGTTACGTGTGGGGGAGGGGAAGGGTACACCATGTCTGTAGTTCACCCTTTCTCCCCAGCCCCTCTCCAACAAGCCTTCTGCAGTAGAAGTGAATATCCAGCTGCTTTCTCCTTTCAACCGTAGTGATTGGTTTATATCAGTTTGTTTTCAAGGAGCAGGGGTGTGCACAGGAATTTAAATTTGACCCCTTTTGGGGGGGCACAGAAGCTCGCTGCTCCTCCTTCTCCCCCCCACCCCCCCAGCCCCCAGAGGTGCTCGCTGTCCCCTCTTTTTCCTCTGGCAGAGCTCAATCTTCCCAGCCCTGACCCCAGCAGGCACTTGATCTTCCCTGCCTCCCTGGGGCCGGAGAAGTTCTGTGCCCGATGACTACTGAGGGGGAGGAGGGGCGTGCCCTGCTTGCTCCCCCTTGCACACACCCTTGTCCAGGAGAATTTATGAAAATGTAAGCTGAAATCCTATTTCATGGTCCCCAGAATCAGGCTTTTAACCAGGTGCTTGCATGTGCTTTAAGCTGTCTGTAGCTTCACTTAAACTCCCTGGCAGTAGGGGGACACAGCTGAGCATACAACCAGGAAGTGAGGTATAAGGAAAAAGAGGAGACCCTGATGATAAGACGGTCTCCTTACCAGCTAGCTGCAGGAGTTTGCCTTTAAAATAAATATGTATACCTAGACCCCATATAACCTGCAGTTTTACAGCCTGTGATGCTAGGAAGGGGTGGGGAAGCAATGGTTTCCCATGAAAACCACAGCTTCCACAGCCGGCATTTCTACAGTTAAGGGATGAAAGTCCAGAAAGAGCATTAGCCTCAGTTGCCTAGGGGTGGGCAAACAATTGTTTCCTAGGATTAACTCAATAGATGTTTTGTTTTGAGGATGAAGAGAGAAAATTGCATAGTCATTATTTAGGGATGAAGGGTTGCAAAGTGGTCCTTGTGGCCATTGCTTTTAAATAAATGTCCTCACTGTTCTGCTGTATGCTAGATGATCTGTAGAGAATGAGCATCACACAGTGATCTCCTGCCATGTGGCTGAATAACCCCAGCTTATGCTCTACTGTGTGACTGTGGCACACACTGTTGTCACAAGCTGCATTGACCTAGAACTGTTTGTAGATATAATGCTTAAATCTAATGAAATAAATATATAAACTGCATGGTCTCTTTTATTTTCAGTTGACTCTAGATGAACTGTCTAACTCAACTTGCCATTATTTTAAAAATAAATCTGTTTACATGCTATTTCTAAATTTTAAAATAAACTTCTTAAGCAAGACCCGGACCCCAAAATTGATGGCATGCCAGGTGGACTGCTGTGATGAGCAGCAGGATTGGATCCCCCAGTAGCAATAGCCCTTTCCTGATTATTAATGGGGCCCGATATTTTGCACCATAACCTCCCTCACTGTGTTTTCCCAGGAAAAACATAGGAGGTACTGTTCCAACTTTGGAAAAGAATCTCTCTCCAAAGTGGCCAAACATGAAGAGAGTAACTAAATTGGATAAAAAGGCTGAAAGAGCTTATGAACACTTCTACAACAGATGTTACTCAGAGAACTGCCTGGTCAAGAACCTGGTGACCATGTTCATGTCCAAGTGGATGGAGGAGGGGGGGCTGTCATGAAGAAAAAAGAATTCAGCGCCCAAATCATGTGATTGAGACTGACAGAGGAGAGTCCAACAGAAACTGTCAGTGTCTACAATTTGTGCCTCAGAAAGAACAATCAACAGAGCAAACTCGAGAGATGACAGATGCAGAATAAGGGGGGGTGGGGGGGAAGCTACAGATTCCAAGCTGACCACAGCCAGTCATTGCAACTAAAGGACAGCCAGATGACCAAGTTGTTATGCGTTCAAGTCATGTAATCAGAAAACCAGTATGATTCAGAGACACTTAACAGGCAAAATTAGCATGAAATATAAATATTGTAAATGGTGGGAATGTGGAACTTAAAAGGAGGAGATGTAATGGATGCTAGAATGTATTATATTAAGTCATTAGGTAGCACTGGGTGCAAGCATACCTTATTTAAGATATTCTCAGCCATACAGACAGAACATGAGAGGATTTTATATTGAACACATCTAGTGTGTATCTCACTCAGAAGGAAGCTCTGTAGCCATTCCATATCTGGCACAGGAGCATAATAGCGAGTCCTGCAGCATGTCTGGGAGGGTGTCTTATCCAGATACTTGCAAATCAAAGTGGGAAGCTAATTCTAGAGTCCAGGACCCCTAACTGAAAACGGCCTGCTGGCTCTTCATTTGGCCCCGGTGCTCTAATCTCAAGTGCTTCATTTGCCATTGTCTCAGTATCCTACTGGGAAAGAAGCAGCCATTCAAGCAAATGGGACTCGTACCATTTTATTTAAGCCAATGTGAAGCTACTCCGTAGTCTAGTTATGCTATCTGTCAAACTTTACATGGACGTGGTTCCTGTTGTTGAAAGCCTGTATCGTGAGGTATATGTGGTCCTAATTCAGTTTTTAAAGAATACTTTATAATGGCAAAAACCTTAACCAAAGAAGTTGCAGACTTTGTTTATGTTCTCTAAGAACTGTCCTTAATCTTGATTTTTCTTTTGATTGTCCTTTCTGGACATACGTTTGCAAGAACTTTTCTACTTAGGCTTATTATCACTCCCTCCTCTCCCTTCTTGAATTGAAGCTAAGAGATGATAATACATTTGGTACATAACTGGGGAAGAGGGTAAAATATTTAGAAATAGATTTCATAGTAAGGAATTTTTCATAGTCACTAAAGGTTAATGCCAGACAAAGCTATTTAATTATTTTAATTACATTATCCAAAGTGTGAAACAGTGGCTACAACTTTTAAGAAAGGCTCTGGTATTCTATACATAATTAGTTATGTGGAAAAAATGGCTTGTGGATTAATAGCCAAACCTGGTGCCAGGGGTGGCTAAATTTAGGGGTGGTGGTAGGAGAACTAGACAGGGAGACATTATATCTGTTTCTTTACTACATCAGAAATCTAGAATACCAAAAAATGTGTACAACTCAGTGTTTTCATTAGATTCCATTCCAGTCCAGTTCTGCTGACCCAGACAATTTCAGTATGCATATAAAGTGAACTGTATGAAGCTTGCCCTTTATGTGGGATGACCTGTAAAGTACTGTTGAAGTTTTGGCAAGTTTCATAAATAGTAACGTAGCCGTGTTACAAGAATCCAAAGTCAATATAGTTCATATTAAATGAATTGAAAACTGGTTATCACTAGATCTCCAATACAACTAAACTCTCAAATGGGGGTGTTTCTAATAGGGACCCACAGGGTTCACTTCTTGGCCCAATGGTGTTCAATAGATCTATCAATGATATGGAAGAAAATATAAATCACTGCTGATAAAGTTTGTAGATGCATGACACAAACTGGTGATGTGCTCAATAATGAGAACATTCAATTCTATCTCTCTCCTCTATTCCTCATCCTAATTTCCCAGCCTGATCTATAATTTGGAACTTTTTTTCCCTCACCCCACTTCCCATCTGCATCTCTGAATTTTATAGGTGGGAAAAGTTAGAGGATCAGCTGGCTTATCAAGCTGCTGCGAGTTTTGGGAAGGAAGATGTGGTAGGGATGAGATAACATTGGGGACAGACAATGCACTGTTTTTGTTGCAAATATACAAGTCTGTGTCAGGTAAGTGGTAGAATGCAGTTTTAAATATGAAAAGTTCATCACTTGGGGTAAAATGATTGTGACTACCATGGTCTTAGTTTGCTGTGGCCATATCCTAGTCCTTTAGTATTGGTAAGCTCACAACTTGGATACTCCCAGGTATGATTCAGTTGCATACAATCATTCAACTGTGCTCTCCCTCAAACATTCCAGGTGAGCAGCTTTTCAATTGGAATGCCAACATGGCACATAATCCTGAGACTAATTGACATATTTGTTCACTTGGAAGTCATTAAGTATCCAATGTTTTTAGCTTCATAACAGGTCATACATTTTCAAATATATGTTTGGTTATTAGAATTTCCTATTCTAAATATGGGGGTGCAGTATTCACCGTGTCATTGTGTGGTGACTAATGGCAAATGTTTACTTTTTAAAATCAGTATGTGATTATTACTGAGTTTCTGGAATGTGCCCACATTCCACTTTCCAAGTCAAATTGTTCCTCTGAATCCTGGAAGGAACATAAAACTTGGTAACCTAGCAGAACGGAGGGGTGGGAGTGGAAACAACACTGAATTCTTAATTTAAACACTCACACTTAATGCAATGTTAAGATTAAATAGTCAAACGTGGAAGTCAATACCAAGATCTAGGTTCTTATAATAACAATAACTCTTCTCCTTTGCACATGGGCTGTTAAATGTACCTAAATATGGTGTGTGCCATGTAGGAGACTTAATGTTGCTATGAGAACCTTAACCTTGGCATTTCCTGGCTTTTAGATGTTTACATGCAAAAAACCCTACTGCAATATGAAGGTTCCACACAATATTTATTGCATGATTCTTGCTAAAGAAAACACTGTGCAATGAATGATATTTAAAAGGTCCCAGCTGCACTTTGAAGTTCACACCTTTATTGCTGGTGCTGCTGTTTTAGAGGATTCCCCTCCCCCCCCCTCTGTTGTTGCTTTCTGACTCCAGTCTTGCAATCAGAAGGGGAAAATTATAGGATTGACATATATATTTCAGTGAATCACTTAAAATACCTCTTACTCCTCTAAGCTAAATACATTAAAGATTGTGAGGTGCTGAGACACTGCGTAATGGGCAGCATAAGTATCTTAGGTAGATAACTGCCCTAGAGCAAGTTAGGGAAACTGGACTATAATACCACAGTGTGCAGGGCCGGCTCTAGGTTTCTTGCTGCCCCAAGCAAAAAAAATTTTGGCTGCCCCCCCCCCCCCCCCCGGCGCTTTTTTTTTGGCTTTTACACATGTTTGCACTTTGCAGTTTTGTTTTGACTGTTTAAAATTAAAAAAAAAAATGAAAATAGAGAATTTGTAGGGGAGGGAGGCAGCAGCCTCTGGGGCTCCAGCAGGCAGAAGCTCCCCAGGGGTCCTGGGGACCCTCCCGCCTGGCCCGACTCTTACCTTGCTGCAGATCTGGCCTGAGGTGGAGTCATCTCTGGTCACCGCCGCTCCCAGGGCCAGGGGTTGGGGCTGCTGCTGGATCCCAGCCCTGCTCATCCTTGGGCTTCGCCTTGGCCCTGGCACGAACTGGGCTCAGCCCGGGCTGTCGCTCCGCTCCCCTCTCCCCTCCCCTGACAGGAGGCGGCAGAGAGGAGGAGGAGGCAGAGGCGGGGACAAGCCGAGGAAAGTACGCTTATTAAGTTTGCGGATGATACCAAACTGGGAGAGATTGCAACTGCTTTGGAGGACAGGGTCATAATTCAAAATGATCTGGACAAATTGGAGAAATGGTCTGAGTTAAACAGGATGAAGTTTAACAAAGACAAATGCAAAGTGATCCACTTAGGAAGAAAAAATCAGTTTCACACATACAGAATGGGAAGAGACTGTCTAGGAAGGAGTACGGCAGAAAGGGATCTAGGGGTTATAGTGGACCACAAGCTAAATATGAGTCAACAGTGTGATGCTGTTGCAAAAAAAGCAAACATGATTCTGGGATGTATTAACAGGTGTGTTGTGAGCAAGACACGAGAAGTCATTCTTCCGCTCTACTCTGCTCTGGTTAGGCCTCAGCTGGAGTATTGTGTCCAGTTCTGGGCACCGCATTTCAAGAAAGATGTGGAGAAATTGGAAAGGGTCCAGAGAAGAGCAACAAGAATGATTAAAGGTCTTGAGAACATGACCTATGAAGGAAGGCTGAAAGAATTGGGTTTGTTTAGTTTGGAAAAGAGAAGACTGAGAGGGGACATGATAGCAGTTTTCAGGTATCTAAAAGGGTGTCATAAGGAGGAGGGAGAAAACTTGTTCACCTTAGCCTCTGAGGATAGAACAAGAAGCAATGGGCTTAAACTGCAGCAAGGGAGGTCTAGGTTGGACATTAGGAAAAAGTTCCTAACTGTCAGGGTGGTTAAACACTGGAATAAATTGCCTAGGGAGGTTGTGGAATCTCCATCTCTGGAGATATTTAAGAGTAGGTTAGATAAATGTCTATCAGGGATGGTCTAGACAGTATTTGGTCCTGCCATGCGGGCAGGGGACTGGACTCGATGACCTCTCGAGGTTCCTTCCAGTCCTAGAATCTATGAATCTATGAGGAGGAGCGGACTGTCCGGGCGCCATGTTACCCCGTCCTCTGCAGCCGGAGTAGGACCACGCTACTGGCTCCCGCCTGGGGGGGGGGGGTGGCCGCTTCCCGCTGCCCGCGGGAGAGCGGCGTGAACAAGCCGAGGAGCGGCCCGTCCTCTGAAGCCGGGGCAGGGCCGCGCTACAGGCTCCCGCCGCTCTCCCGCTGTCAGCGCCCACCCCCCAGGCGGAGCCTGTAGCGCGGCCCTGCTCCGGCTGCAGAGGACGGGCCGCTCCTCGGCTTCTTCACGCCGCTCTCCCGCGGGCAGCAGGAAGCGGCCACCCCAGGCAGGCGCCGGTAGCACGGCCCTGCTCCGGCTGCAGAGGACGGGCCGCTCTCCCGCAGGAAGCGCCCCCCCCCCTCAGGCAGGCGCCGGTAGCACGGTCCTGACCCGGCTTCAGAGGACGGGCCGCTCCTCTGCTTGTTTGCGCTGCTCTCCTGCGGGCAGCGGCTACTTCCCCCCCAGGCGGGAGCCGGTAGCTCAGCATTTTGCCGCCCCATACATTTTGCCGCCCTAGGCACCAGCTTCTTTAGCTGGTGCCTAGAGCCGCCCCTGACAGTGTGGATCTATGCTAGACAGAGCTAAAATCTTTTCAGATATGTGCCGAGCGTGCTCAAAGTTACTCTTCAACAAAGTTACTGTTGAATCTGAACATTTTCCCCTTCTTGCTACTCTCTGAACCAAGCAGAAAGTGTACTACTCATTAAGGGTAATCCACATGCAAAGTTAGAATCTACAGTCATTGACAAATTGTCAGTAAGTGACATGGGATTAAGACACTGAAAGCTCTCACTTCTCTCATAACTCAAACTCCACGATTTCGTTATTTAAAAAAAATAATTAGAATAACTTTGAGGCTGAGGAAAGTTGGAAGTTTTCCAGAAAATTTGTCATATGAAAACAGGCTTACAATGAAAACTCCCAATTTAATCATAACCATAGTGGTTAGTACCTATGTGTCTTTTGTAATCAGCAGATGTTCTTGCATTGTATCAGCTAACTGCAAAAATCTAACTGCAAGTATGGTCATCTTATTACCTGGATGTTTTTTTTAATGTCTAAATGATTTAGCAGAGTGATTGTGGATTCAGGAATCTGATCCAAAACCTACTGAAGTGGTTCTTTTTCTTCTGTTTTCATGAGAAGCTTGCACATAACAAGTCAACTAGGTGGTTCTTCAGGATACACTGGTAGTTTACGGAGATCCCCAAATCTACTTCTATGAGAAAAGTGAAGCATTTGCAGAGCCACCAAAACATTTATTCCATTAATTTTCAAGCTGAGCTCACTGTCTTTTGGCTAGCCAGATCCCTCCATCCCCTTGTATGCCTTTCTTAAATTGTTGAACACAGAATGATTGTGACATAGGTTAGTTAGCATTGGTGTAAATTCATCTGTGATTAAATTTGTGTTGAGCCCCAAAAGTAAAGGGATAAAAAATTCAGGCCAGGTCTACATTAGAAACTTTTGCCAGTGTAATGTTGGTTATGGATGTGATTCTTATTAAAAAAAAAAAAAAAAAAAAAAGATTTCTATACCGGCAAAAGCCCTAGGGTAGATGCAGTTATACTAGTATAAAAATGCTTTTGCTGGTGTTAATTATAATGCCTACCTCTTATATAGCATTTTTTAATATAGCTTATTTTGCTTGGGAAACTGGTACAAGCCCTACTGGCAAAAAAGTGCATTTGACTGGATCAGCTGCCAAGGGTTTGCCAGCATCGCTGTACTGACAAATCTTTTCTAGGGTGGACCTGGCCATATAGCAGAACAAAACCAAAGAGAGTGAAGCAGTGAGGCAATGAGGGATGATTGGGTAATGATAAATATAAAACCCTTGTTCCCAAGGAAAGGAAATTAGGAGTACCAATAGGGCAGAGGGAGGAAGATAATGTAATCGTGACCTTGAACTGGGTTTATTTTTATCTTGTCCCTTTTAATGATCTCATTACTTCATGTAACAAGCACCATAGTTGCTCCTGGGAAAGTGTAGGCTGGAAGGTGAGGTGTTCCTTCCTTCATAATATAAAACCACTAAACTGGTGTATGTTAAAGTGCTTTCAATTTTTAAGTCTGTTCAAAAAGAATTCTTCACAGAACAATGGCGCAGTCTGTTATCTGTTCCTTTGCATTGTAAAGCACTGAATGTGCAGCCAATCGGAGACTCTGACTGGCTGAACATTCTTAACCTTGATTTTGAATGGAAGGTACCTCGTGCTGCTGACAAAACTGAGTCCTTGTTGTAAGTCATTGTTCCAAGCAGTTGACTGTTGCATTTTACTCTGGGGGGTGGCGAAGTAAAAGTTTTGTTTAAAACTGATTTTTCTGGACCTCTGCTAAGTGTGTCTGTAGCTTCTACCTACTGGAAGAGAGTGCTTTATTCATAGAAGAAACTGATTCATTTTCCTTTAGTTAGGTCACTGGTGCAATATCAGCTGTGCTCATGAGGCACCCTCTGATTTATAGCAGAAATAGGATTGGGTGTGGAGCACTTACAAGCTTGTATTAGTAGATTATGCCATTATGTGTAATAATATTTTTTTTTTTAAATAATCAAAACTAGCTGTCTCACTGACCACTCCTGGCTGGCTTGGAATTAGGCCTGTTGTAGAGGGAGAGTACTCGTGCTCAGCGCTCTCTCTTTTTATCATTGAAACAATGGCAAAAATAATCAAACTGCTGTAGCAACCAAGTCCACTTCCTAAAATATAAAATTTTATCTTAATATACAATATTCGTGTGGACACCTCCATGAAATCTAATTCAGTAGCCTCTTTTCCCTTCACAAAAGCCCGTTATTTAACACTGCATTTCCCCACCCCACCCTTAAAGATTTTAAGCTTCACCTTGTTGCGCTCTCCTTTGTTTCTACAAAATCTGGTTAACTTGTGCTGTCTCTGTTTATTGTAGGGTTACATTCACGCAATTTTGTCCCTCTATTGGTATGGTCTGTTATGTCCTCAGTGTCGATGGTGGCATGTGACCTCTTGCTGTTCTCTCCTACTTATGCTGCTTTATCAATAGGGAAATGTAACTTGTTCCCTTCCATCCACCCACTACATTCCAAATCCCCAATATATCAAATGAAGGAAGCTTTAAAAAACTGAATGAATGAATTTCTTGCTTTATCTAATGCAGACTTGCAGAAGGGAATACCTGGATTCTTTCTGCAGTGTATAGCTACAGGAAAAAAGGACTGCAGAAATATCAGAGGTGTATCTGAGCCCACGTCTACACTAGGAACTTAGGTCAGGATAACTACGTCTCTCGGTGTATTCCCCAGTGTAGACAGCTCTATGTCGTTAGGAGAATTCACCTATCAACACGGTGTTCCACCTCCCCAAGAGGCGGTAGCTTATTCCAATGGGAGAAGCCCTCCTGTCGGCATAGTGTCCTCACTGAAGTGCTACAGCAGCACAGCTGCAGCGTTTTATGTGTAGACCTGCCCCGACCCTGAATAGACTTCAGCAAACTTCCCATCTCAAAAGAGCTTTTTGGTGTAACACACTTAAAAGCAATAGACTGTGATCTGAAGTTGTGAGGTGGGGGAAGGAAATGGGACTAGCACAGAAGCAATGTGGTCAGCATTTCAGTACACGTCAGGTGCTAGGGCACCGGGGAGAGAGGCTGCTGCCTTCTCCTCCTGGCTTTACTGCAGCAGGCTTTTCCCTAGCTGGAAATACAAAGAAAGGTGTGGGGTGACTCAAGGCTTTTCTCCCTATCCCACACAAGGGCTTGTTAGACATTTCTGATAAAACAGCTCTGCATCTCTCTTGGGTCTCACAGGCAGCACAAGGGATGGGCAGCCTGCCCTATGCTGCCAGGTGCTTCCTGGCTTTGTGCAAGTCTCCAGGCAGTGAAAAGGTCTTTTCCCATCCTCCGCCAGGATCCTGGTAATTCCCCTCCCCTTGTGCTCCTGTTCTTCCGTTACATTACTTGTAAAACACTCCTTTGCAAAGTCTGGGAAAGAGAGTGCCTGAGCATTCCCCTCCACAGTGCACGAGTGATGTCAGCAGGCTAGTTCATGAGACAGGAAGTTCAATTAAATGGTTTTGTTCCACTACAGAAAGCAGAGTCAGATAGATACACAAAGCCAACTGAAAGTAGATATCCCCTCCCCCCCCCCCAGTTATACTGCTCTTGTGTGTTACTTGCAGTAATAATAGGTACAAAATTTTAAGATGGATATGGGATTATTTTCCCCCTGCCCCGATTCCCCTCTCCCCCTGCAAAAAAAAAGAGATGATTCTCTCTTTAAGATCAGGTCCAGACTGTAAACATGGAAGCCCACTATGTTCCCATGTTGTGTAATGATGTATTTTTGTTTAGTGTCTCAGAGATGCATCCCTTTCCTTTATTCGAAGCTAACTTCATTGTGGCAGAGTGGTTTTGTAACATTGCTAGTATTTCAAGATTGAGATCACTGTGTGGAGATAATACCTTTATACTGTAAAATGTGTGCTAATTACTGAAAATAGACTTGTCTAGGGACACAAAACAGAGGGGCAAAAACCCATCAAATGTCTTCTGGCTAGGATTTCTATGACTTGGTTAAGTGTTACCAGGAGTCTGAGTGCAGCTGTAACATTGTACAGAGTGCATACCTTCCAGAGAGCTACAGCAACCGGGATTCCCCCCTCCTCCTCTTCAGAGCCTGCTTCTGAAAGAGCTGGCTCATCCCTGCTGTCAGATGAAGCAGTTTCCTGAATGCATGGGTTTGAGTCACTTTAGCTAGATTAAGCTTTAACTCCTCCCTAGCTGGGCTTGAATTTGTACATAGCTATGGGAAAGGAAAGGGGGAGGGGAGTAGCGAGGGAAGTGGTGGGTAGCTGTCAGACCTTAGGTTCATGGAAATACTGTACCTAATCAATAATCTAGCGCCAGCTCTAACCTGTAGCACAAGAGTGAGCTGTTAAGATGAGCCACTCATATTCCACTTGCTAAATCAACAGTCTGTTATAATGAGAACTCAGACCACTAAGCAAGCATTTAGTTAAAGGAGTAGGGGGAGGGGATAAGCCGGCTAGGAAGAAGGAAGAGGTAGCAGTAGCAAGCAGACTAGAAGTTCAAGTGCTTAAGTTGCATGTAGATGACATCAGCTGCTGTGAGACTGGGCTATTGAGAGATTTGGCAAAGAAATCAGAATTCAGGGGACATGCCTGCTTTTGGCTCTGGGATTTCTGCGTTCTTTTCCTTTGAACTTTTTAAGATCAGAGGGGTTTTAAACATTTGTGGGTGTTCATAAAAAGATTTCCTTTGTAATTTTTTTCTTACTGGGGGGGAATAATTTGGAAGTCTGATAGTGTGTGGGAAATGATTACATCAGTCACAGGGAGGGCTAGGATTGGTCTACACAGTGTGGTTTGATTCACTACCTAAAAGATTGTATGTAACCCTTTGAGTGGAGCTCTGGAAGAGTTGTCTGCTTCCCCAGAAACAGTACCCAGAACAGGGGCTACGTGACAGGTACAGTACAGTAATCCACTGACACTACAGAACACCCCGAGTGTGCAGCTTAGTCTGCAAAGGGTTGGAAGAGGCAGAGAACAAACTCTTTCAAGAGGCAATCTATATTTAAAATGCCATCTTGTTCTTCTGACTGCTGCCTTTTACGTGCTGTTGAGGTAAGATTTTCCATATCAAATTACCCACAAGGTTTCTGCTAGATCAATGTCCTCTCTTGCTAGGATGCAGAATGTTTTAATTTGGGATTAAAATAAATCTTGGTACTCTAAATTTGGTTATATGGGGAAACAATTTTGCAGTAAGTGTATTGTTTGAGCAGAACAATGCTAACGGGAAAGCATCTGTATAATTCAGGGGTTGGGGGGAGGTTTCTGACACGTTCTCTTTAGCTCCATTAATGTTTCGAATGTACAGTGTATGCACATTTGATTTCAAACTCCTTAAATCTAAGATGAAAGAGAATTCAGGGGGAACAGAGAAATGTGTGGACAATGCTAGGTAATTCATATGTGGATAAACTGCAAGTGGAAGTTAGAAAGGCGAAACAATCAAAAGTTAGTCCTGAGCAAGGGAGCCATTTTTAATTTTTAGAATTCAACATAATTTGATGTAAATGTTCAAATTCAGTAGACCCCAAACTAGTTTTTTTTTCTATTCGTTTTTTACCAAACGTTCCAGTACATTGGTATTATTTCATTTATGCTTGTTGTCTACTGCTGCGTAAGGAATCTCTGCTCTCTCCCCTTCTTGATACATGTTCATATTAATGCTGCCCAATCTTCCTTTAGGACCAGGGTGGGAGGGGGAGGTAAAGGGGATGAGGAGAAAGTAATATAAAGTAAATCATGTGTGTCATTTGTGCTGTCTGCTAAGATTCCTGGAGTTATAACAAGGAGGGAAGCTATGTACAGTGACTGGTTTGCATATTTTCAGAACATAAGGCCGTTGATCTGTAAGTGTATCCTTTATGTTGCAGGATGTAAAAGTCTTTAGTGAAGATGGGACAAGCAAAGTGATCGAAATTCTAGCAGACATGACAGCCAGGGACCTCTGCCAGCTGCTCGTTTACAAAAGTCATTGTGTGGATGATAACAGCTGGACCCTAGTGGAGCATCACCCTCATCTAGGATTAGGTAGGGAACCGTCAAGCATGGCAATGTTAACTATGAACATACAATGTGTAATATAACAATATGGATGTCTTTACAATTGCTTCATTATGGACAAAGGTTTTTAATCTCTAAGTGATCTGGAATCACTTGCGTGCTTTATACTAATGCGTGTTAAGCATTTGAACCATTTTTAACTCTCCTATATATTATTTTTCTAGTCTTCACACTATTCTTACTTTGCTGTGTTTTGAGGCTATAGCAAATAAACAGCTTAGGCAAATTAAGCTTGATCCCTAAAGAGTACTGGCCCTGTGAATCAGCTCAGCTCATCACCAGCTGGGAGACCTGAATGAACAGACTCAACCTTGCATACCTACAGTATGGTTATGAAAGCTAGACACACTGTGGGGAAGGAGAGGGGGCTGAATACACTTGACTTCAGGGAGGGGAAAGTATTGGTACTGCCACTCACAGGGGATTGGCAATTCCTGGACCAGCACTGGCATCTGCGCTCTCTAGGCAGCAGCTACTCCAACTGATTTGAAATTAAGGTGCCATGGTTACAGTTGGCAAGAAGGCAGCAAGAGGAAGAACTGCAGGGAATTAAATAACATTAGGAATTGGTTTAATTACAGTACCTGAAAGAATCTCATGCTACTTAATCTGGCTTCTGCTCTTATTTTGTGGAACGGATTTAGTAGAAGCACCATGATGTGCAACTTTTGAATATGCAGTATGTGAATAGTTTGCTGAAACAATACAGAATTGTATATGATACAGAATATGGCATTTGAAATGTTAACCAATATACTTTGAGGTGAATTGCTGCCTTTTAAAAAAAAGAAAAGTCAATGGAGATTATGATCAAGCAGAAATAAGCAAACCATTAACTGTAGTCATAAGCACTGAAATTGTGAACACTATCAGTGGTTTATAAAAGTGTTTTAAAAATCTAAAATTTATTCAGCCTTTACAAATAAAGAAAGAAGTGATTTGCTGGAACTGTGATACCCTAAATGGATGCTATTAAACACAGAAGTTTACTGTTCTGCAAGTTAACTCTCCAAAATGTCTTACAGTTTAACCCAATTAACAAATTCTTCCAGTTAGATTCTATTTTTCAGTGTAAAAATAGAACTAACTATTCCATAAACATGGAAACCTGGTTCATGTAAAATGACAGCTTCCAGCTTTGTTCATAGCATAAAACAAAATTGACAGTATAAGTTACAGAATCTACATTTCGTCAGTCTAAAGCACCATATCCACATGTGGGGGAAAAATTATTAAAATTTTAGCAATGCTCATTAAACTACCAGGCACTCTGTCCATATTTCCTTTCCCATCACTGCTGATTACCAAGGTATTGTGTAAACAGAAGCCTTCTGCTTTGTAATCAACATCCTTCTCCTGCCAGATTCATTCAGTGATGCCACAATTCAGTGTTTGTGACATCACAATAGCTTCCATGGTGACTAATTGTGCTGTCAAACTCTGGTGTGTGACATCTCTGAATGAATCGGGCAGGAGACTGATTAGGAAATCAAAAGCTTCTGTTTACATACAAATAACTTGGTAATTAACAATGATGGGAAAAGAGCAAGATACTTATCAGTCTGCATTTATATACAGTAGAATCTGCATATAGCGGAGCTCCATTTTATAGTAAAGCATGAAGCAAATCCTGGATTGATTCAATTAAATGCAATGTACAAACTGCAACTTGAGTTATAATGAAACTTTCCATGGGGGAAAATAACTGCTAAAAGAGTGTTCCAGGGTTAGCAATCCAGTATATCCATGTTACAGGTCTTAAAAATACACTTCATGATTTGAGAGTGAAAAAATTACAAGATTTTATACAAAATTGAAAGAGCACCCAAGATAAAAAAGGAAAGCAGTTTGCCACATGAAAGAAACTTCACCTGAATTCTCAGTTCCATAGAATGGAGGCTTATATATTCAAAATATATATTGCACTAAAGACCATCCTCCGGAGAATTCAAATACCACCCATCCCCCAAAATCACCAGCACAATTTTGATTAAGCTTAGTTAGAACATTTGCCATGCAACCAAATTTTGCTGGCCCTTGGGTGGCTGCTCTGAGAGGCTTTTATGTGCATGTTTCAGATATTGCCAGATTGTGGCAGTGGTCTCATAGTCTTCTCTTACCACCCCACAGCTCAGTCTACAACGAGGTGTCCCATGCTCTAAAACCTTCCCTCTACATATGCGTTTTTTTGTAATACATCTAGGTACACTTGAGATGTGAAACAATCATTCCAGCTGTTTTGGGGTGAGGGGAAAGAAAATGTAAGTGATTCTCATGGCTCTGTGGACGCGTTTCTAGAAGATGTTTCTGACAAAACTAGCTGTTGCTCAGATATCAGCAGAAGTAATGCTTTAGTTTAGAAGGTGGTTCTGAAGTCATCCAAGAACACGATGGCCTCCTAATAGTTTAATTTTTCCTCCTAACCTACTCTGCTGCATAGGAGCTCTGTTTGCAAAATCAGTTCAGTTCAGGATCACACAATGGTGGCATGATTTAACTTCTTGGAATGTAGAGTTCACTGGTTAGTGCGGTGATATTTTAGGTCCCTGCTACCAAAGGGACCTTAACCAGACTGCTTACTTTGCATACACACTCATTTGTATGTCCAAATAACATTTCCACATGCAAATTGCTGCAAACAGCTATTTGAGCGTGCAAATTAATTTGTGTATCCAAAACTGTGTGTATAGAAGCAATGTTTTTGATATAGCCTCTAGACCCATTTAGATTCCTGGCATCTAAGGTCACATTGCACTTTACTTAAAATCTGACATTAATCTCTAAAATTTGAGTTAATCCAAACATTTTATTTGTAGCTCTTGAAATCTAGTTTGTTCTTGCAAATGAGTGTCTTCCTTGTGTGCTGCTTTACTAGTCTTTCTGTTCGCATAACAGCTTAGTCAAGTAATGGTATTTTGCAGAAGCGAGGCCTTCTACGTTGATTTGACATACACAAAGGTGTGATCCTACATTTCTATGTTTGACCCAAAGAGGGGCCGTTTCTCTTGAGATTGCCACTTGAGTTGTCTTTTAGACCGTGAGGCCATCAGTCAACATTCAGTCACCAAGTTGCTGGCTTTGGTTGTGCCGAAGCCCTTAACAGGGAGGACCGCATGAAGGTTGCCATCTTCCTCTCCTTCTGCTTCACTATTACCTACTATTTTTTTAAAGGGGAGGGAATTGAGTTATTTCAGTTTCTTGTTAATGTCTGATAAAGACAATAATGAGATCAAGTGTTCATGAAAATATGTTCTTTGATCATGTAAAAATGTCTGCCTGTAAACCTCATTTTCTAACTGGACAGGTTTATTTAACATTGGTAAGCGAAAGCAAAATTTTACATACCTGGAACAGTGATAGAGCTGTAAAGTGTAGAGCTGGTGTTGGAAATATGAATTGGAAAGTAGTGTCATTGTGTGGTTCCATGTTTACATTATCTCATTTACTTCCATATAAAATTTGCTTAATTTTATAAGTAAAAATATGACTTTTCCTAAGAGCCACCTCACTTAACTGAAAAAATGAAACTCGAGCTGTTGGTTCTTCTGGCTGCTGCATAATTGCCCTTAATCAAAGTTCTGTAATCAGAACTTTCTGGGTATTACACCGATGGGGAAATGAGATGGAGCCTGTACTGAACTCAGATGCATTAATTGTGCAGTTTTAAACGGTAATAAAAAGCAGTTTAAAAAACTGGTTGTCATTATGAAGTGACCCCAGAGAGGACTTTGAATAAACACAAGGAATAGATCAGATTGGTTAGCGGGTGCCATTTTTAGTAACTTTATCTAATCAGCCTTCCTTAAGCATTATGGTTAGAGTCCTTCAGAGTGTTATGTAAGCTCTTTCTGGATTATTGTTGTCTGGTACTTGAGCATGCTTTACTACATCATGAAAAATCTGTTGTTATGGATGTGCACGATTGTCATAGTGCACAGATGGCGCACCCACGGCAGCCCCCCATCAGCTCCCCTCCCAGCACCTCCCACCCGCCGGTGGGTCCCACAGATCAGCATCTCCCCGTCCCTCCCAGCGCCTCCCATCCGCCACGAACAGGAGTATCGTAATGTGCAGGAGGGTGAGGGGAGGAGGGAGGATTTGGCAGGCTCGGGGGAGGGGACAGAACTGGACGGGAAGAGGTGGGGCGGGGGTGGGGCCTTGGGGGAAGGAGTGGAGTGGGGGCGGGGCCTGGGGAAGAGCCGGAGGTTCGAGCACCCCCCGGCACTTTGGAAAGTCGGCGCCTGTGACGATTGTAATATGTCCATGTATAATGGCAATGTGGAATTAAATCCTTGTTTGTGATTGAATTAAAGCTAGGAGTGCACAAGAGTGGCATGTTTAACTTCTTGAAGATAAGCATAAAACAACCAGATAAAACAAATAACTTTACATAATTGTTGTGATTTACCATTTAATAACGCTTAACACATATCTGTGATTCTAATTTTGGAGCCAAAATTCAGTGCATCTCTAAATTGGTTGTGTTGGTACATCCATAGCCAAGTAGCTTTGTAGAAAGTCTCATCCCATTAGTCAATAAAAGAAGGAATATCCTGTGTTGCAGCTTGTGTAAAGATGTAGCACACTGACAGCTGTGGGTTTGCTTCCCCTCAACATCTAAATCTGCTAAAATGTTCAAATTCTGGTTGGCTTGTATCATCAACATGAAAATTCAAATTGTGTTGTGACTGGTTCCCCTGGGGTGCCACCTGGAACTGGGGGTACCACTGTGCCCTTTTACCCACCAGCCTGGGCTCCCTCCCTGATAGATAAACAAAAACGCAAACTGAGCTTTAACACACTAGCTAGGATATGAATTAGCAAATTCTCACCCTGAGTGATAAACAGGCTGGCAGATTCTTAAGGCACAAGCTGCCTTTGCTTTGCAGCTTGGGTTTCCCAGGTTTCATACACAGGCTAGAAATCCCTTTAGCCTGGGACCATCACTTCCCCCAGTTCAGCCTTTTTTCCTCAGGTGTTTCCAGGTGTGTTGTTGTTGGGAGAGTGAGGTACCATCATGATGCCATTTCCCCCTTTTATATCTTCTTCCCAGTTGCTGGAAAGCTCTTTTGCTCTGACCTGGGTCAAACAGTTCCCATTGTGTAGTGCTAGCTCTGAGAGGTTTCTATTGTACATAGTTCCTGGGGTAATCCTTGTGCTTGTGTGCATTTCCTCAGTAAGCCATTAACATTGCTTGGCCTTTTTTACTATTGTACCGGAAAGGCTGCTTGTGGGTGTTTTTAACCTCACAACATGTTGCAGTAACACATATATAGACAAACTTCTTAACTTCACATATGACGATAGCACATACAATCCAACATTAATGTCTAGCAGATCAAGACTTAGAATGATACCTCACAAGATATGTTTTGTGCAAAACATATCCTAATTATGTGACAGTGGTGAATAAGGGAGTGTCAAGGTGTCACATATGTTATTTCAGCAGAAATGCCACCACAAAATTTCAGAGGTAGATGGAAACTAACTTGGTAAGGAGACAAGTTTAGGACTTTTTATTCATCTCTACACAATACTTCCGTCAAACATTCATAGAGTGTATTTAGACAAACTAAAAGGCAAAGTACAAGCCACATTGACAAATGCTGGCCTAAATTACGCTTCCTCAGGATAAGCAAGACATATACTCTGAGTACCTTAAAATCAATGTGAGCTTTACACTGTATCATGAAAGATGAAAGACTTTAAGCTCTGTAAGATCAACCAGGAAAGGCAGTGCCTGAACCCATGGCCCTTTACAGGGTACAACCTACTATCAAGTCTGTCATCTTTAAATCAAAAGACTATTCAGGGGGAAAACACCCCACTGACCTGTTACCCTGTTGGAGAAAGAGATGGTCTGAGGTAGGCAGGACCCAAACAACATAGTGATTTATAAATTAAAATCAATATGTCAAATTACATTCGGAACCTAGTGGAGAATTTAGAGATTTAGGGGGCAGATCCTAAGCTGGTATAAGGTGTCACAGCCTCATTGACTTCAGTGAAGCTATGACCAGTTATACTATCTGAGGATCTGACCCTAGATGTAAAATGCTCTCTGTGGCTAGCACACTAAAAAGGAGGCTGCTTTCTGCTCTTGCTATATCTTCCAAATGATCTTCAGGGGTAGCCCCACGAAGAGTGAAGTGCAGTAATCCAATCTGATGGCCTCAAAGGCTTGGAAACCTCTAAAGTCTACAATGAAATGTCACAGTTGAGATGAATGCAGATGGGGGAAAGACAATTGGCCCTCCAGTGGATCATTACTAATGAAAGGTAAATCTTAACTTGAGCCCACTAAATTAAACTGAAAGGCATGCAAGAATATGCTTGCTTTTGAGATTTCAATCACTTTTTGCTTTTCACTGGGCTTGAAAATATCACAAGAGAAGCTTTTCCCCATGCTATCTTGAAATTCTGGTCCTGTCTGAAACCTGAAAGTGCAAAGATGCATGAAAGTGAAGTGAGGAAGGCTGTGAACCACAAGAGGCTTGAATTTTAAGCAGAGTTTCAGGTCAGTTGTGTTTTTATTTGAATTGGTTTGCCCATTCCTAGTTATATACTAGAAACCTTGATAATGAACTGTCTGAAAAATAGAGAAAACGTTGTATGCAGTGATGATGTAGCTGTGTTTGGTCCCAGGATATTAGAGATACAAGGTAGGTGAGGTAATATCTTCTATTGGACCATCTCCTGTTGGTGAGAGAGACAAACTTTCAAACTTACACATACCTCTTCTTTAGGTCTGTGAAACATACTCAGAGTGTCACAACTAAATATAAATTGGAACAGATTGTTTAGCATAAGTAGGTAACACATATTTCAAGGGACCATTCAAGGTGAAGTGGTCTGTTAACACCTCTCCAGTTGTGGAGAGGGGGTGGGGTGAATTATGGCTTTATGCAACCAATCTGTTCCGCCTTGTATTTAGCTGTGACACTCTGAGTACATTTCTCTGAACTAAAGAAGAGCTATGTGTAAGCTTGAAAACTTGTCTCTCTCCCCCAACAGAAGTTGATCCAATAAAAGATATTACCTCACCCAGCTGGTCTCTAATATCCTGGGACCAACACGGCTACAGCAATGCTGCATAGAACAGAAGTTGGTCCAGTAACAGAGATAACCTCATCCACCTTGTCTCTGAAAAATACAGAGACATTTTCCTAGAAACCTTCAGTAGGCCTGCCAGGACACTGACATCATTGTCCCATAGTAGACTTGCACCAATTGTCCTCTAAAAGTTGTTTTTTAAAACTTTGAGCTACTTGTTTCAATGGAATAGTTCCCATTAAACTAGCTTGTTCATTCTTTCATATGTATTGTACTTTTTGACTGAATTATAAGAAGCAATAGTGGTGGGATGTTCATTCGTACAAATGACCAATTTTAGTCGCAGAAAATTTTCCTGTGATAAGTACAAAACCTCTATTGCTGTCTGTTGGCACTCCTTTAAGAGAGATCCTTTGATTTCTTCTATAATAAACACAGTATCTTATAAATCTGGCCTGAAGTTCACCTCAGGATCATACTAGATTTTGAAAAGTGTGGCTGAATAGGATGCTTTTTCACCCACCTCAGTTACATTGCAAGACTTAATGGTGGTCCCATCATACTTGTTTCTTAAAGCTGTCCCCACCCCTTCACTCCTTTACAATAGATCAAGTACCAAAAGAAAAATTTAGTTTGTATTACTCAAGTTTCTTGCAGTCATTGGGGTACACAAACCATCCTATGACCTCTTCCTTCCCAAAAGTCCTTATTTGTATGAAACCCTACCATGTTAAATCTAAACCATTTTTATAGCAAAATTGCTTTATCTACAGTTTTGGTCCTCTAAGTCCAGTTTCAGCATAATTTGAGGCCTATAAAAGCTCTTTCCCCACAGAGGCTTTTGATAACTTAATACAGGATTTCTGTGTAACAAATGAATTCGGAGCAATTTCACTTGTACTGTTTGGAACATTTTTCTTTTTTCTACCTGATTAGACATTAACATTGTATTTTCCCTCCACAGAGAGGTGCTTGGAAGACCATGAGCTCGTAGTCCAAGTCGAGTCCACTATGGGAAGTGAAAGTAAATTTTTGTTCAGGAAGAATTATGCAAAATATGAATTTTTTAAAAATCCAATGGTGAGTCTCATTGTCCAGAATGACTGTAAAACTGTCTGGGGGCAGAAGCTGTTGCATACTGTATCTTTGTATAGTGCTTAGCACAATGGGGACCCCACAATATATGATATATGTGGTTAATGAGCATGGCACGGTCTTCGTTGTATAAAACAACTTTCTTGGAAACAAGTAACACAGTTGCCCAGAGATGCTTAACTTATCTTATGTCCAAAAATGAGAATCTTGATGGTTATCAGACTGCACAATCTGATTGTCTCGGGGTGGCTGTTGCTGTGTCTAAGAATGACCATACAAAGGCAAAGCCCAGCTTGGTTTCTCCAAGCAACAACAGTTCAATTTGTTCATTATCCTGAAAGTTATTAATTGATATGAAGCAAGTTGACCAAATAATGTGAATATCCAGACCTCTTAGTTTCTGCCAGTAATGAAGAAACCTGTGAGTAACCTTTAAGGTGCTTGTCATACCTGATTATTTTCCCTGATTATCAGTATGTATGTTGAATAGGGGTTCATAATAGGTGAACCTACTACTGTTTTCTAGTGGGTTTCTTCTTTTTCCTGTACTGATCAAAGTAACTCTACCTCTCCTTTTCCTCCCCCCCTTCTGCCTATGAAACTTCAGTTGGTTTTGGATTATATCATTGAAACTAATGCAGTATTATAAGAACCTAAAAGCTATTGTGATTTGAACAGTATAGCAATCTTTCTAAGCTTATTTGGAAGCAGATTTTCAAACTCGTAAAGACATGGCCCAATGGGTGCGAACCTTAGTTGTGTGCACACATAGATATTTGCAGATCCAGCTGCTGGTGTATGTTTGGCAAACTGCCCCAGCCATGATATCTTGAAATATCTGGATGGAATGTACATGATTTATAACCTTTGCATTTCTATAGTATGTTTCATCTGATAACCTCAAAGTGCTTTAACCTTAAGCCTTGCCACACCCATATGTTATGAAGCATTATCTCAGGTGAAAAGTTGGTGAACTAGCACATTTGTTTTAGTGATTTACCTAAATTGGTAGCAAAGGTAAGAATAGAACCCATAATATTTGGCTTCCAGTCCCATGATCTCACCATCAAACAATGCTTCCTTCTTTTTCTATACCAGATCAGGTCACTGATCCCTTCAGTCAGGTATAAGCATCTGGTGTTGGCTAGTACTTAAAGGAAGATGGTAAATTTAATCTTCATAATTCATCTGGCTAATTATATGATGGGGCAGGAGGTTGATTCCTCTTTCACCCTCAATCTGTTAGTGCCTTGAAGAATAAGACTTTTATTAGCTGAAGTAGAATGAATAGTGTTCCTAAGTGCAGTAGATTTTATTGCCGTTTAGCTTGTTGGCAACCTTTTAATTTGGTTTTATAGATACCCATGCATTCAGCGTTCTAACAATGATTAATAGCTCAAAGAGTAACTTAATGTAATGAATGTATACTGTAAGCATATCATGCAGTACACCAAGGTATTTATGTGATAGACATTTTAAAATGTGGTACAGAAAGACCGCTAGGAAGAGGAAGTCTGAAATAAGGTAATCCTTTAAATATTAAGTTTTTTGACTTTGATGTCATAACTCATGGTAAATAATGAGATCATAATATTGAGCATCTGTAGAACACTCGGAGGATTTAGAAACACCATGTTAGTGTCACACAAGATACTTGGTTCTAAAATAAATGACTACGCTACAGTGACGGTTATGTAAGAGGAATGGATGTTTACTTAGAGCTTGTTAGTATCTAGTCTGTGCAGCAGAGAATTCTGTACCAAGTGTGCAGATCTTGTGTATGTATGCATGTTCAGAAAAATTTGTATTCATTTTCCTGGAATACTTTTTAGCTAACTGTTCATTATGAGAAATACATTGACATTGCCCTGAACACAGTAAATGTATTGGAAAAGATTTTGAAAGCGGATTTGTCTTGATAGATTGAAAGGTGTCAAGATTTCAGCGGAGTTGCTAAGCAAATGAGGGAGGTGGGGGACGCTGACAGTTACACATCAATGTTTTCTCATCATTAAAGTTTGGGTAATTAATATGATCCATTCTGGTGGAACTGAACAACCCAGTACAACATAAAACGGTGCTTTGGTTAGAGGGAGAAAACAGCTATTTTAAAGTACTTATACTACACCCATTTCTGTAGTATCTGAGCATCTCACATTCTTTAATGTAGTTTTGCTCACAACACCCTGTGAGGAAGGTACTGTTATCCACATTTTACCAATGGGGGACTAAGGCACAGAGAGGCTAAGTGACTTGCCCAGGGCCACATAGAAAGTCTCTGGCGGACCAGGAACTCTAATCTAGATCTCCCAGGTCCTCAGCTAGTGTCCTAACCACGGTACCATTCTTTCCCTCCATTGCTAGAAACCAGAGACTGTAATTCCGAACTCGTGTCCCTACCTTGAAAGCTGTCTTAGATTGAGTTTTCTGTTGTAGAGGAAGGAGAAGAATGTTATGGAGAATGTTCTTTATAGAAGATAAATTTATCCTTAATTTCACAGATGGAGAAATGTACTTATGAAATATTGCAAACTTTATTTAAAGAAAAAAAGCCATATCAATGTAGTTTGGGGTGTTTTGTTGAGGGGAAAAAAGGAAGTGAATTGGGCTTGAAAGCTTTAGCATCACTTACAGTGTAAGGAAGTCTTTAATTCAAGTAAGAATAATCATCATAGAAGGTGGACACTGGAAAAGATTCATCTGATCTAGTCCATTAGCTAATACTAACTAACCAGAAGTATGTAAATGCAGTCTGACTCCAAACTGTCTTTTTTTTTTTTCCCCCTGTAGAATTTCTTTCCAGAGCAGATGGTTGCTTGGTGCCAGCAATCAAACGGCAGCATCCCACAATCGCAACTTTTGCAGGTATTCTAAGACAGTCTTGTGCTAAAGTAGCCTTTATAAAGGGCGAGGGAGGAAGATTAAAGAGGACTGGAAACGTGATCAGGGAAAGAGGAGATTTTAATTTAGTGTATGTTCATAATGTTGATTTTTTTTTTTTTGCAGATTTTAGCCAGTCTAATTTAGATTTAAAATAATTGTAAAAATTAATAGTTAGTAGTTAGTTTGCATATGCCCACTAAATTGCCAACTGGCATTACCATGGGCTGCTGTTAGTAGTGCCTGTGATGGCTAAGCTGTTAGAGTGTTCTGTGGGTATGTGATAAATGTCAGTTTGCTGACCACCCAGGTTACAGCTGCACAGCAGCTAAATGTATACGTTTCCAGATCAGGTAGATATACATGTGTTAGCTTTGATTGAGCTAGTGAGCTAAAAATAGCAGTGGCGCTGCTGCAGCAAGGGTGGCGGGACAGGATACCTGCCTGAGTACAGTCCTATCCAAGACCCTATGTATGTACATGGATATCTAGCGTGAGATGCTTAACACCGGTGGAAGTTAAGCATCTCATCTTCTGAGGCACTTTGCAAAATCCCACTAGGTACCTATCTGCATCTTTATGTGCCTGAATACCTTTAGAAATCTGACCCATGGTGGCCAGAAACAATCCGTCTATTCACTAACTATGTTAATATTTCCCTTGTTTAATAAATCAGTTTTAAATGCAGAATTTGTTTATCATAAACTTCCTTTTTCCTTCTTATGTATCCAGCACATTTATGGTAGTTTTATTGAACTAACACACTTTTCAAAGGCTGGTTTTGTACAGGTTTAATTAAATGCTAGTTTTTATCCAAATGCAGCCTGACACAAATCCTGAATAAAAAGTACCGTCGTCTAGTAAATAAGAAACGAGTTGCTCACCATTTGCTAACATAATAAAAAATGTAAAAATTAAGAATCTGAATAAATGTATGTTAAGATATATAACTGCTTTAATAAATGTGTGTAAAAAAGTGTATTCTCATGGTTAGCAAGAAGAAGTACCAAATTTAGTGGTAAGTTTATTTGCTTTCACATAAACATATGTCAGTGGTTATACCAACCAATGATAATCAACCTTTCGTATAAAAATAACTAAAAACTTATAAATGCAAAATAAGTTTAAAACCAATGGTTTAATACATCCTGAATGGCACTAAAGGAGACAAGAGAAAAGAAATATATGATAGATGCTTGCCTAAAGTTTTGTAAAAATTATATATACGTATACAGTTTGAAACAATGCTGCATACATATATTATACCTTATTCAGTTCAAAGCAGTTCAGAGTTCTTATAAAGGAGTATGTTGTGGCAATATGAACAGAGCACGTGCTTGGCATCCTAAGAGAAGCAGACATTGACCTCGAAGATTCTTTACCTCGTAACGGGGCTTACATGCTTATTTTTACCAAGTGAATAAAAACCAGGGCAACACAAATGTAGAAAACATCAAGTCTTCTATGGAATATTCAAAGGGCATGAAACATAAGTCCTAACTGACTGGCTTCACCCAATAACTTACTGGCTCTGGATTAGACAGATTTTCATGTCTAATCAGCACTCTGACATACAAATGTATTTCTAAAGTGACTAGGATTTTCAAAAGCGAGTTACCTAAAGTTAGGCACCTACATAAGTGGCCTGTCTTTCAAAAGTGCTGAATGCCTAGCAGCTCCCACCAACTTCACTGGGTTTACTCCTGATTTACACCCCGTCACTCTTAATTTATTTTGTCTTGCACGAGGTGAGAAGAGAACATAGCAATAGCTGCCAGGAGAAGCACTTCAGGCTCTGGTGGAAGATTGAGTATTTGAGGACAGAAGTCCTGAGCTCTGTAGCCCTTGTCTCCTTCCCTGCTGGTAATCAGTGGTTTTAAATGGAAAAACTGCCTCAACAAAATTCAAATTTGTTTAGAAAAATTCTTACCGAAATCATGGCATTGCAGCAAATACATGTACTTGCAGCATGCTTTAGATTAAAATATCTGATAACAATACTGCCTCAGCTAGATGACCTATATCTTCCAGCCCTACAGTTCTGTGATTCATTTGCCTGAATGCATATTAAACTGTTCCCATTAGTTCACCTTCTAGCATCTCTGTATAAGTTAGAAATAGCATACCAACCTAATTTCTTAAAATATTTCTTGGTCCTGACTTCTAGGGGCCTTTGTAGTTGTAAAGATATAGTTTGAGTTACTGAGTGTGAAATGTTCTGCTGCCTGTGCATATCCCGGGGGGGGGGGGGGCAGGGGGCAGAAGGGGGTACACAGGATATTAATTTGAGGTGGATAATCCATAAATTGGCTGTTCATTATCTAAATTTGCTGGATGAAGTTTTGCATTCCAGTCAGTTGTTTCCAAGCTACACTTGCTAGCCACTAGAAATGTGCCAACAAGTTTCTTAGAATTAATAAGTTGCCTGTGACTATGTTGTGTAAATGTTGGGTTGAAATATCAGTTTGTACTCATCAGTGCAAGAGGAATAGAGGTATGGAAGAATGGTTACATTCTGTATTGGCTAGCACCACACCTAGAGCAAGGAAAACCTCAGTGCTTGTTGCCTGGTAAACAGGAATATGCCAATGTGCTAAGTGTAACTAAGGGTGTGTCTGGACTAACAGTTAGTGCATGGCAAGCTGGGGTGTAAATCTACAACGCTGTAGCCTGCCACGCACTAACTGTCCATGTGGACCCAGCTGCTGGACACCAAAAGTTCCCTAGTGCATGTTGACCTACTTTGCTTTGAAAGAAGATAGCAGCTCTCACCAGGGAACATTCAAGTCTAAGTCAGTGACTGTGACTGACTGCTCCTTGCTACAGGTGTGGTGCTAGCTCTGTCCATGTTTATGGTACATAATCATATAACTTAGTATTTTTAATTTTCATCTCCCACAGAACTTTTTAAACTCCAGTAGCTGCCCTGAAATTCAAGGTTTCTTGCATGTGAAAGAGTTGGGTAGGAAATCATGGAAAAAGTTATATGTGTGTTTGAGAAGATCAGGACTTTATTGCTCCACAAAAGGAACTTCAAAGGTAATTTTTTTTTTTTTAAGAATTGAGTTACTAAAATTGTTGGTATGTAAAATGAATTTCTACTTACAGTAGATTTTTTAATTATAAAAGTTTCCCCAGAGTTTTCTTTAAGAAAAGAGATGATGCAAAACAATAAATAAATTATGGGCAAGTAGCAAACAAGACCTGGGTTGCTACATCCCTTCATCTTGAAATATCCATCTTTGAATTTATTTATTATAATAATAATATACTCAGATATACATGTGCTTTTAATATATAAAAATATATAAGTGGCTACCGAAGTTGCATTAAATGAGAGTTTAGGGATTTGGGAGAAAACACTTGCTTCATAAGTGAACTTCTTATGGGTTTATTTTAGATGGAAACTAAAGGCTGAATTATTAAATTTGAAAAACAAATTAACATTAATCAGAACCAATATAGCTCTGTAGAAGGCAAAACCAGCTTTACGCATCATTTCATCATACCAGAATGTAACTGTTGGTCAACTTTCAGCCTAAACCCCCACCCTTCTCCTGCTATTGTGTAGTTTTGTGGGGGTTGGTACTATTTTTGTTTGGGGATTTTTTTGGTCTCATGGTATTTCCCTTGCAAGCAAATATCTCAGAAATACAGATCAGTTTGTCAGTATGCATCCTGAGAACAATTTTAGCTTTGCATTTATAAACGTATAGCCAATCTGAAAAGGTCAAACGGTTCATTTTATTATATGTTAAATAAAACTTCAAGTGCTTAGAGAGAGGCAGTTTAAATGTGCATACACTGCCCTCTGATGGATGTTATTCTTCAGAGAAGGTATGGCTGGCACTGAAAAGTTTCAGGTTTAATCCTACAATTTAAAATGACAATATTTCCACAGGAGCCAAGACACTTGCAGTTGTTAGCTGACCTAGAAGACAGCAATATCTTCTCATTGATAGCAGGCAAGAAATTGTATAATGCTCCTGCAGACTATGGATTTTGTGTAAAGGTAATTCCTCTCATTAACTTGTTCCCAAGGTGGAACTGAAATCATTAGCGCTTTTTTTTTTAGCAAATTTGTAATACCCTTACTCACCATGTGTAGAAGTTTACTCACTAAGTAATCCTATTGACTTCAGAAAGACTTTTGGAGTCTGATACTAGGCAGTGGGAAAGTGAGGGTAGGAGGGCAGCACAGTCTGACCGTAAGGGATAAAGCTTTGCACAGCAGCAAATCGAGTAGCAGTGATAGTTGTTCGAGGTTGTGCATTTACTAATATAGTGATTTTGTCTAAATGATGCTATAAACTTTAAGATTATTTAAATGTAAAAGTCAATGGCGTTTTCAAATAATTGAGCAGACAAGCCCTCATGAGGTTCCACAACGGAAAACCTAGAATTGCATGCTTGGGTATTACTCTGGGGTTCAGAAGCTCTGATGTTAGTTACATGAGAGGGCCCCTCAAGCTTTAAATATATAATCTGAGGGTCACGGACATTCAATTTCCATGTGGGTGTATTTTAAGTATCCATGCTTCTGTGCTTTGAAAACCCGGTATGTCTTTTGGACTGGCAGGTTTGAGTACAAAATCATCTAACTGCTGTCAGGTAGTGAGCCTGTTGGATGGCTTTGGGGTTATATGTTCAGACACTCGCTCCAGACATTCACATATAGCCTCTGCTTTTCATACCTTAATCGCTGTGAAAAGGAAAGCTCCTTATGAGAGCAAGTGCCCAAATTACGTAGCAGAGGATCACACTCTAAACAGAGGTAAATGCACCAATATAACAGGCAGCTTATTTGCACTTACTTTTAAGCAGAAGGTCAGTTTGAAAAATGAAGAGTAAAGTATATGGGGTCGGTTTTTAACTGTTATGCCTGGCCTACCTGCAGCTTTTGTACTGGTATAACCATGCGAGTTAGGGAGATGATTTTTTTTTTTTTTTAACCAATAAAGTTATATCTGTACAACCACTAGAGTAGTTGCAGTTATATCAGGATAAAGATACTCCTACTGGTATAGCTTATGCTTATATGGGAAGGGGAATAAGACAGAATACTTTTTACCAATATAATGCCTTCCATGCTAGGGGTTGTACTGATATTAACTAAACCAGCATAGCTAAAGTAGTACAACTTTTGTGTATAGACACACCTCAGTGTGCACCCCGCTTTCTCATTGTTGTCACCAACGTGTCTGGTAACATTTTTTTAAAGCACCCAAATCCAATTGTCTGTCATTTGGGTACTGTTGAAAATAAGGTAATCTACTGTGTGCCTCCATGTAAGGCCTGGGCTACACTGGGGTGGGGGGTGGGGATTCAAACTAAGATACTCAACTTCAGCTACACTATTCGCGTAGCTGAAGTCCAAGTATCTTAGTTCGACTTACCTGGCCGTCCTCATGGCGGTGAGTCGACCGCCGCAGCTCCCCCATCGACTTCGCTTACTCCTCCTGCCGAGGTGGAGTACAGGCATCGATTCGGGGATCGATTTATCGTGTCTAGAAGAGACGTGATAAATCGATCCCTGATACATCAAACACTACCCGCCGATCCGGCGGGTAGTAGAGACGTACCCTAACAGGCCTCAGGAGAAAATCTGAGGGGAGGAGTGAGGAGACAGGCCTGGGAGCTGCTTTTATTGATGAGTTGCAAGGGTTTGTGGTGGTGGAGGCATTGGAGAGGAGTTCCTCATTGCTGTGAACTTGTCTCTTTACTTGCAAGTACTGTTTGGCTAGAAATAGACTCTCTCCCCAGGTAAGGAATGATGGCTAGTGGAGACATACTGAGTTAACCAGGGAAAGCCATTTGTATAGGCATTGCGGGGGTGGGGTAGAGCTCTCCTCCCCTCTGATATGGGGCTCTCTAAGGCAATGTATGTAGCTCCTCACAAGGCAAGCCTGACATTCTCTGGCCTCTTGTCTGCAGAGGTGTGAGTAGCTCCAGCAGTAATACTTCTGCCATCTGCAGAGGGGACAGCAGGAGCTGTTAGAATGGATAATTGTCAGGTAAACTTACCTATCAAAAACATAAACTCCCATCATTTTTTGTTTTAAATTACCCACAGTCTTCCTTATTTCAAGTGTAGGTGGTCAAAAAATACTTCCAAGTATTTTATTAATCTTAACATGAACAGTAAGAAGGCAGGAAAAATCACTCAACAATAAGATAATGGTATCTGAGTGGTGTGGTTAAAGCACAGGACTGAGTGTTGGGAGATCTGGTCCCTGCATCCAGTTCTGCTGCAGACTTCATGTTTGACCTTAGATGAGTCAGTTCATCTCTCTACCTCCAAGTCCCATCTTTAAAATGGGGCTGACAAAGCCGTTATTCTCAAGGTTATTTTGAGGATTAGTTTACTTAAATTATACAGTGTCTTGATAACCTTGGATACAAGAAGTTCGAGTGGCAGACTGTTGTAAAATGGCAAAGGTTACAAACTGATGACTCTCCTTTTATTGGGGACCAGTCAGGGAAGTTGGTTCTAGACTTTTCTCTCCAAATATATTTTCGTCTCCACTGAACACAAGTTCAGTGTGAACGAGTATTTTCTTGGCAAATACTTCCCGTTTTCTTACTCTCTGTGCCTGCCTTTCCTATACAGTATATGTCAAGTGCTGTTGCTTTCCTGTTAAACGTAACTTAATTCCATCTTCCATTTTGTAGCCCAACAGAGTGAGAAATGAAACTAAGGAATTGAGGTTGCTGTGTGCTGAAGATGAGCAGAGCAGAACATGTTGGATGACTGCTTTTAGACTCCTCAAGGTACCTACTTTCTCATAACCTAAATTAGGCTAGGTCTGCAGCTGTCTTCATATTCTTGAGAGATTTCAGTTTTCCCATACCGTTGTGCACTGAATACACAAGGCAATATTTTTATGAAGAAATCCCTAGCTACTCTTATCGAACTGCTCACTTACGTATCCCAAGGTCAACTATATTCTGCAGCAGATAATTCCATTTTGGAAATTAAAATACTGGATACAGCTTTTAATCAGAATCTTGTAACCACAGCATTAGATTGTATTCATTGCATGTATAAGTAAAACACAATCCTGGCATGGCAAAATATGAAGTATATGTTTGCCTCAAAAATTGAAACAGTCACTGGTTTTAAACTCATCATGTCAATGCAGAATCTACCAAAAAAAAAAAAAATATCAAGAGTTTAGGTCAAGTATTTAGGCTCATTAACTTGCAGTGATTTTAACTAGTACAAGATACTGTCTAGTGTCCTGTTCTGCCATTTTGTTCAGAATTTTTGTTTTCTATTTCCTGAGGCAAATTCTCTTTTAAAAACTGTAGTGTTTTTTTGCAGTGTTTTTGTTTAACTGGTGTGGCTTCTAATAAAACATGATTCAACATCCGACCTGGGTCAAGAGTATGTATAGCTGAGAGCAAGGAGTGAATATGTTTTTCATTGGAAGGGGTGCATGGAAGGAGACTTAGCAGTATACTCTTGACAAAAATAGTACTAGCTTCCTCACTTGGCTGGCAGAGTGGTGGTGTAGTTCAGAGTCTTGTATGATAGATTGTATTGGGGTGGGGTATTGTGGAGAGAAACCTCAGTGGGAAACAATCTTTTGTGTTCTAGCAGAGAAGCAATGGACTGTCTGGCTCCCATCGAGGAGGAGGTCGGTTAGAATCTACAGATCTGTAGAAGTACCCTTTATAAATTCCACCTTGAAAATCTCATTTGAAGGAGAAGACCCTAGAGGCTTTCAAAACCTCAGAGCCTCACTTTTGTCAAGGGCAACATAAATTCTCTACTGTCTCATCCATGAAAAGCCTCCCCTCCATGCTAACTCTCAATTTCTATGCTACAGCTTTATGTGAATATTGTAAGGTGGATGCATAAGAATTCAGATCCACGCAGGCAACACAAATTTAATGTTGTCTCATTAGACTTAAATTTTCACAAGTGACGAAGGGGTGCCCAACTCCTGAGACACCTTGAAGGGCCAGATTTCAGAGGGTGGGTACTCAGCACTCTCTGAAAATCAGAGGTCTTTAAGGTGGGTTAAGAGTCACCCAGAATAACTTGTCACATTTGAAAATGTATGCCCTAGATTCTAGTTAATGCATTTATAGCATCTCCATACACAATGTCACGTCATAAACAAAAGGGCAACTTAATTCTGGGGTCAGCCAACGTTGTGTATTCTTGAGGCTAAATAGGAAGTTCAGTATCAACTCTACAGGCTGCAGTGCTCTGGTAGGAATGTGACACTGTCTTAACTGCAGGATAATTCTACAACCTCTGAGGTTAACATTATCACTTTCTATTGTAATCAGTTATCAGTGGCCAAACAGTCCCTCACACATGATGTTTACCAGGAAGTATTGCACAGTACACAGAAAGTACATAGTAGCATATTTACCTTATTCTGCAACATTTTTATCCCCAGACCCACTCCTCAGTTTCAAAAGTTTGTCTGGTTGGTCTTTAGTCCTGGCTAATTTCCAGACGAGTGGGGTAGAAAGTGGTAATTTTAAATTTGTGTTGTGTGCCATGTAATTTTTATCCCCCAAATTACTAAAAATATTTAGTCTTGAGAAACAAGTTATTGTAGTCCAGCTGTCGTGAATTGTTTCTCTAGGTGCCAGCTCAAGGATGTGATTTCCACTGTTTAGGCCTGGTCTACACTGGGAGGGGGGGATTGATCTAAGTTATGCAACTTCAGCTACATGAATAACATAGCTGAAGTTGATGTACTTAGATCTACTTACCGCGGTGTCTTCACTGTGGTAAGTCGACGGCTGACGCTCTCCCATCGACTCCGCCTGCGCCTCTCGCCCTGGTGGAGTACCGGAGTTGACGGGAGAGCGCTTGACGGTTGATTTATCGTGTCTAGACTAGATGTGATAGATCGACAACCCCTCCCTCCACACCCCCCGCTGGATCAATCACTTCCCGTCAATCCAGCGGGTAATGTAGACAAGCCCTAAGTCATAGGGGTTCTTTTACATACTTTAGGGGCACCATTATTAAAGCCAAGCAAAATAATCACAATTATTAACCTTGGCTATTTTATTATATAAAAAAGGAAAAGAAAACAAAAGACAACTGTCAAGGCTGTATCCCCACTTTGAACTTTAGGGTACAAGTGTGGGGGCCTGCATGAGGACTTCTAAGCTTAACTACCAGCTTAGATCTGGTCCGCTGCCACCATTCCCACAAGCTAATTCCCTTCCCTGGGAAGCTTTGAGAAACCTTTCACCAATTCCCTGGTGAATACAGATCCAAACCCCTTGGATCTTAAAACAAGGAGAAATTGACCCTTCCCCCCTCCTTCCTTTCACCAACTCCTGGTGAATACAGATCCAAACCCCTTGGATCTTAAAACAAGGAGAAATTGACCCTTCCCCCCTCCTTCCTTTCACCAACTCCTGGTGAATACAGATCCAACTCCCTTGGATCTAAAAACAAGGAGAAATCAATCAGGTTCTTAAAAAGAAGGCTTTTAATTAAAGAAAAAGGTAAAAATCATCTCTGTAAAATCAGTATGGAAAATAACTTTACAGGGTAATCAAACTTAAAGAGCTCAGAGGACCCCCCTCTAGTCTCAGGTTCAAAGTACAGCAAACAAAGATAAACACTCTAGTAAAAGGTACATTTACAAGTTGAGAAAACAAAGTAATACTAAGACGCCTTGCCTGGCTTTTTACTTACAAGTTTGAAATATGAGAGACTTGTTTAGAAAGATGGGGAGAACCTGGATTGATGTCTGGTCCCTCTCAGTCCCAAGAGCGAACGACCCCTTAAACAAAGAGCACAAACAAAAGCCTTTTCCCCCCCCCAAGATTTGAAAGTATCTTGTCCCCTTATTGGTCCTTTGGGTCAGGTGTCAGCCAGGTTACCCAAGCTTCTTAACCCTTTACAGGTAAAAGGATTTTGGAGTCTCTGGCCAGGAGGGATTTTATAGTACTGTACACAGGAGAGCTGTTACCCTTCCCTTTATAGTTATGACAACAACACAACAAACAAAAGACACAACACACAGTCTCTTCGGGGTGCCACTTCGTAGAGAGTAGATATTGCACCCTTGAGAATTGGCCCTCCTTTGGTGAAGCCACTTTTCTCTTCATAAATTGAGACCAAGGTCTTATTCCCAAAGTTGCTGTGAGCCTAGTTTCAGTGTATTGTTAGAAAACCAAGACTGTTTATAAATGTGCAAAAATTTTGTTGCAAGGCAGGTGTGTCCTGTTGATTTTTAGGAATAACAAACACTTTGTTTACTCTGCCCAATTATAATCTTTATTAAATCTTAATAAATCAAAGGAAGGATTTAAATCAGTTACTTAGAAACCATTTATGGATCTGTCTTAAGACAACCAATTAACGAATATTAAGAATCCTAAATCCAGTTAACTCCCACTATTTTTCTGTTTATCAATGGGAATGTCTACACAGAAAAGAAAAACCTGGGGCTGGCCCATGCCAACCAACTCGGCCTCCAGGGCTGTTTCATTGCTGTGTAGACTTCCGGGTTTGCACTGGAGCCTGAGCTATGGGACCCTCCCACCCAGCAGAGACCTAGACCCCAGGCTCTGGGGTCTCGGAGGGTCCCAGAGCTTGGGCTCCAGCTCGAGCCCGGAAGTCTACACAGCAATGAAACAGCCCCGCAGCCTGAGTCTGCAAGCACAAATCAGTTGACACGGGCCAGCCACAGGGTTTTTCTTTGCGTTATAGACATACCCAACACTTAGCCCCTGTCTCCACTCCAGAACTATCTGGTCTAACTATTTGGTGATTACCAGGAGAAACTGTTAACATCTTAAGTTAAAAGAGCATTTCCATATCCCAATAAAATAGGGTTACCATTTGTCCGGATTCCCCCGGACATGTCCGGCTTTTTGAGCTAAAAATAGCGTCCGGGGGGAATTTGTAAATGTCCGGACTTCCCCTCCCCCCCCCCCCCCCCCCCATGCAGAGCAAGCGCGGCTAACAGGGCAGCCGGCCGGATGGTGCCACTTACATGGGGCTCCGACAGCCAGAGAGAGCCCCTCCTCCTCTCCCCTGCAGCAGAGATCACTCCCTCCCTCCCTGCATTCGCAGATCACCTCCGGCAGTCCGGAGCTCCTCTCCCGCTCCTCCTCCCCTGCTGCCCAGCGTGCCGGGACGAACGGCTCAGGCCGTTCCTGAGCAAGTTCACAGAGACGTTAGGCGAAGGCCAACAACAAGGGGGCCAGGGGGTCGGAGAAGGGGCTGGGAGGTTTTGGAGGGGGCAGTCAAGAGACGGGGGGGTCGGGAGTTCGGGGGGGGCTTTCTGGAGGGGGGATAAGGTTTTGGGCAGTCAGGGTACAGGTAGGGGGTAGGCTCCTGGGGGGCAGTTAGGGTGGGGGGTCTTAGGAGGGGGCAGTTAGGGGACAAGGAACAGGGAGGCTTAGGTAGGGGGTGGGGTTCTGGAGGGCAGTTAGGAGCAGGGGTCCCAGGAGGGGGCAGTCAGGGGACAAGGAGCGGGGGTGGGGGTTGGGAGTTCTGGGGGCGGGGCTGTCAGGGGGCAGGAGTGGGGAGAGGGATCGGAGCAGTCACGGGACAGGGAGCAGAGGGGTTTAGATGGGTCGGGAGTTCTGGGGGGGGCTGTCAGGGGGTTGGGAGTGGTTGGATGGGGCGTGGGAGTCCCAGGGGTCTGTCCGGGGGTGGGGCTGTGGATAAGGGTTGGGGCAGTCAGGGTACAGGTAGGGGGTAGGGTCCTAGGGGGCCAGTTAGGATGGGGGGAGGGTCTCAGGAAGGGGCAGTCAGGGGACAAGAGGCAGGGAGGCTTAGGTAGGGGGTGGAGTCCTGCGGGGCAGTTAGGGGCAAGGGTCCCAGGAGGGGGCAGTCAGGGGACAAGGAGCGGGAGGAGGGTTGGGGGTTCTGAGGGGGGCGGGAAGTGGGAGGGGCAGGGGCGGGGCTAGGGCAGGATGGGGGCGGGGCTCCTCCCGTCCTCTTTTTTGCTTGCTGAAATATGGTAACCCTACAATAAAATCACTACAAGAGTTTTTAAATCTAATCTCTTGGCTGTGTGTGGCTGTGGCTGTGTGTGTTGGGGGCTCACTTTAGAGTTTTTATAATCTTCTCCTTCCTATTTTCATGACATTTTAAGAAAACATCTCTCAGGCTTGTTTAGATTCAAAGTTGGCTGATGTCATCCTTTCACTGGCTCCATGTCTTCAGGGTTTGGTTATGGTTACACCTTCAGCTTCTGAATACGCAGTATGCTTAATGAACATGCAACACACATCTAATTGTCTTTGTTCTCTTGTGGCAGGAAAACCTTAGATAACTTTAAAGGTTAGTTTTAACTTCCTTTTTATCCAGGTGTTTCTGAGAGAAGTTCAACAGGAACTGAAATTCTTTTTTTAAAAGTCCAAACACTCTTGTTCTTTTGCATAGAAGTTTTTTAGTTCTCCAAATAGGCTCTTAAAGTTAAATAAATTCTTAGATTTTTGCTTAAATAGTTACGAAAAATCATCAACTTCTTTAATAACAATTTTTGCAGGGATGCTTCTTCTTGTCTTCCTGAGTTGGGTGAGGGAATTGCTGCTTGAGTATGCCAGATAGTTTGCTAAATAATCCCCATTAATATAAATATTTTATACTTACATCAGTAATCAATTTAACAAGGTCATTGGATTCCATGATAGTACAAAAAGCATTTTACTGTTTACATAGCAATGATTTTAGGAATTACCTTTCACCAGGGCTTGCCATCTCAACATTTAAGAAATAAACAAAGGTTTTCTACAAAATATTTCTCAAGTATAAATGTTTTTCTTAAAGCTTCAAGGAGCAAGATTTTAGAATGACTGTGAAATAATTCTCTTTACTACCAACTTTTTCGCTTCTGATAATACATCCCTATACGTGACTTCTTTTTGCTGTTAACATCCTCTTGAAGTCAGGACCTAACTCTTTTGCAAGGTCTGTTGTTTGAGATAAACTATTTCTTTTCCAACTGACATTTTAGACAACAGATGTGTCCTGTTCTGTGATAAGATACTCTGGTTTAGATGCCTTGTAGGCCAAATAGCGTTTACCAGTTGCAGTATACAATTTGCAATTAAAAACTGCTATCAGATATTCTATACCAAGCACCAAGCACAACAACCAAGCTTACATCCATTTTTCAAAACATCGCATGTAAGATATTAGTATAAAAAAATAAAGCAAAATAGGAATTAAAATAGCATTTCAGAGTTAGTATAAATATCCCTAGGGGTAATAAAAGTGGTTTTCTGTCCCTGGACACTTGAGGAGTTTGTCACGTTGACAGTCAACAGAATTCCTAGGAGTTTCCTTAGCTTGGACATTTCATATAATTAAATAAATAAAAAATATATGCGTGTGAGGAACTTTTCTACAAGCACCATATGCATGAAAATAGTGATAACTATCTCCTAAGGTTCAGTAAATGTACAGGCAAGTTTGTAATGACCTAACATTAGAAGAGTAAATTTATAATAATTTTATCAAAGTCACTTTTGCATCAGTAGTGAATTCCTCTATCACACATGCACATATGGGGAACTGCAGCTTTTCAGTCCATTCTCTGTGCCCTGATTGCATTAAGCTCTCATTTTCCAAATCAGAACTCATTGATTTGAATGCTTTCCAAATTATCTATCCCGTTAATCTTTAAGAACAATTCTCTGTAAATTACAGTACAGAATTTGTAAGTGAATACAAAACAGGCTGTACTAGATAAATGTACTCCAGGATGTGCATGTTGTTTCTTGTATCCTGGACTGTTCCTGAATACAAAATGTGTATCTGATTTGTGCAGATCAGGGATACTCAGACCTCAGTGGCTAAATCACACTGTTTTAATATTATGTGCTGCAAAAGAGCCACAGGAGACTCATTAAATGCTACATCTACACCAGTGATTCTCGGACTGAGGCTTGTGAGCTGCAAGTGTCTCTTTAATGACCACTAGCACAGTTCTGTCTCCAGTTACTTTTTACTGAATTTTGATCAGCTAACTGTCCAGGCATGGAATAAATTGAAGCCATTATTTAAGATTAAAAGCCATGTGGAAGGCATGGTCAAATACTGATTCTCAAATAAGAACATGTATTATAGTCTATCATATTTTTCTACAGTCGTAGCTACACATGAATGTAACCTTTGTCATGCATGATGAGTAACATAGTTACAGTTCAATGTCTCCTTTTTGTACGTGAGATTGAAGTACAGTACCACTGTTACTTCCTGTTGAAATAACTTAATTATGTACATTTAGATACAGTAACACTAACGTTAAAGTCAAAACTGAACTGGAAAGCTTAAAATCAGTATGTTTATTCCCAAAAGAGTCCAAATGTATACTATCTATTTTATTATTTTCTGTGATCTCTAAAGGGTATTTTGGTGGGAGGAGGTAGAAGAATACTACTGCCAGCTCCTTTCCCCTCAATTCTGTGAGAACTTCACTTATCAGAGGCATACTTCCATTCCAGCTCAGCCTCGCTCATTCCACACATAAAATTGCATCATACCCCCTGTGCAGTTTGGAGCTATGTAGGCACAAAGCCAGTAGAACATTTGCAACCTCTTAAGAGAACTCATTACATGGGTTCATGCACTAAGTATGCTCTAAAAATCCCTGTGAGTTAGACAAATCATAGCAAGACCACTGAAAGCCACATATGGACCTATGGTATATCTCCCTGCCAAATTTTTAATCTCTTAACACCAACCACTGAAGGGTTAGAGCTATTATTTTTAAGTCCCATTATTAAAAAAGGGGTGGCAGGGGAGATGAAAGTGTGCATTCTCTCTTCTCAAATAACTGAATCAATTAATCAATTTCACTCAACTTTTAAAAATAATTTGCTCTGAGTGATGAATCTGCCAACTTTCACCCTCAAAAGTTTTGAGTAGCTGAAAGTGATCTTTTTAGAATTGAATCAGCTGTACAAACTTTATAGGCATCACTGTGTTCTCTGCCTAAAATTATAGCAAAATCCGCTTTGACTGGGGAATCCAAGGGATCAGCAAAAACTGACTGTGGGCTTCTCTCTAAAAGATGAATAACACAGTAGTGGGAGCCTTTGAGCTATTCTGAAGTGGTGGCTGATGAACAGGAGTTGCTAAGCAGAGCTGATCTGCATGTGCATATGTATGGTTTATATTTGGGTGTGTGGATAAAGCTATTCATGGGTATTTAGTTTATATATGTGGAGGTGATATCTTTGTGATAAACTTACCATGCACGTTTGGCTGCCTCATCTGCCCCGTGCTCATTATTACGTAATCTAGTTTGCCCGAGGACTATTTCTAATACCGAAGTAAGCATACAGTATCCGCTCCAGTGCGAGTGGCATTACAATAGTTGCTATAAAGAGATGCAGTTGAATGTTTCTTTTCCTTCCATCTACAGTATGGAATGCTACTGTACCAGAACTACAGAATTCCCCAGCAGAGAAAAACCGTGCTTCCCCACTTCTCCACTCCAGTTGTAAGTACTGAAGTTACTTTTAAATAGCTTGCCAGTCCTCCATCCTTGTGTAACAGTTTTGCAGTGGCTTACGTGATAATTCATACTTCTCTGAATTAGAAAGCTTTGCACTGTTCAATGGTGTTCATTAAATGTCTTCCCAGATGAGACTCTATTCCTTTATTAATACACCCAAGCATCCTATTTGTTTTAACTGCTGCTGTGCGCTGAGAAGAAGCCACCAATGAGCTATCCACAACAATCCCCCAAAGAGGGTCCTATAATTTTTAGGGTCTGCTCCTGCGTGCATAGAAATGGACTTAAATGGAAATAAGCTTTAGCCCTCAAAGTCCATAAGTCCAAACTTCAATTATGTTTGCCTGTATGAGAGGTAAACATCACCATCAATAATGATGCTCAATCTCCAAACACTTCCAAATCCATCTGGAGTTTTTTTCCCCCAAAACAAATGGAGTTACTTCTTATTCCTAACTGCAGTTGCATGAATGTGACTGGTTGTTAGGAGCCTTGTCCAGGAGCAGTTTTTATTAATTCCACAAGTAAATAGGGAATGTGAGAAAGTACCTGCTCCATTTTCCCTCTTTTTGATAGCTGTATTTTAGGATTCATATTTCTTTTCTCTGTACAAGTGAATTCCCCGTAAGTCAAAGTAACTGAAAGAGGGAAGAGTTTTTGTACTTTCACTGCTTTGTACTATGCCTGTGTGGGGTTTTTTTGTTGTTGTTGGGTTTTTTAATTAGAAACATATATATCTGATTCTTTGATCATGTATACTTCCTGGGGCAGCTTGGTGACAGTGCTGTGCTCCAGAAAGTATTAGAGTTACAGTCCAAAGTCAGCGCCCTCATTCTCCTAGCTGTAAGAAGAGCAGCACCTCATCTGTCTGGTGGGAGCAGTGGAGTTAGCTCACTATGAAAGGAGCTAGAACATGGGGGTTTTGTGGGGTAGGGGAAAAGATGGGCAGTTTTGGCACCCAGCCTTTTTGGGGACAACATTAAAACAAATTCCATATAATGATAGTACTGTGAATTTCTTTGAATCAAGGATTTAAACTGGTTTGTATTTTCTATACCATTAACTGTAAAAGAATATTCTTGAAATCAACGAAAGATCTGGAAGCAAAACTGTTTTCTTAAATTGTAACTTTCCTGGGTTTTGAAACAAGTGAAAATTCCTTTTCAGAGAAGTGTATCTGAAAACTCACTAGTAGCAATGGATTTTTCGGGACAAATAGGAAGAGTTATTGAAAATCCTGCTGAAGCACAGAGTGCCGCTTTGGAAGAAGGCCATGCTTGGAGGGTAATGATCTTCTCTTCGTATTTAACAAGTGCCCATTGAGAGCTGGAACACGCAGTGCGCTATGAAGCTAATGCAGTGATGGTCACAGTATAGCTTAGCACGGACTTGAAACATTCACGCTGCAAGCATGCAGATATGAAAGAGTCAATTTCCATCTTGAGTGTAACTGTCACATTCACAACAACCTTCTACCACTGCTTCTCTGTCCCCCTAGTGTCCAGAGGAAGGTTGAGGGGGAAAGCAGACCCACCAGAACTTTACTGCCAGTTTGCAAAGCCAGTCTCTGAGGAGGAATATGTCAAATTAAATGCTTCCCCACATGGAAGAGGCTGGGGCTGTGACTAATGGCTTGCTCCCAGTAAGTTTAACTGCAGAATATACAAGAGGCAGGACCTCTTGGAATGAAAACTGATGTAACTTGTTTATAGTGTCATGTGGACAGACAGCTGCAGTACAAGTTTTCCCACACACTCGTCCGCTAGGGAATAGAAGTTATTACCTGAAGCACTAGTAGGTGCTCGCTGTATGGGAGACAGACTCATCTTGCTTCATTGAATACATAGTGTGTTGACTGGGCAGAAGCATATTGATAGGTCTTTTTTTTCCTTTCTACATGTTGAGTTTTCATTAATTAAAACCCAGCTTCTATTTTAAGTCAACAGAAGTGGGCCTCTGCTTGTAGACTAGCCCCCCTCCCCTCAGAGCTGCATTTCTCTTTCTCTTCATTGCATTAAACTTCCCTGCCCCAGTTTCTTGTATATTAAATCTGTACTGCATGTGTTCTAATTCTCTCAAGTCAAGGTTTCAGACTGGATTTAATGCTAACTAATTTCTTCTGCAGAAACGCAGCACAAGAATGAACATCTTAGGTAGCCAAAGTCCACTCCATCCTTCCACACTGAGCACAGGTAAATTTGTATTACATAGTAGCAGAGACCTCTTCGGGACAAAGCAAATGAATGTTTAATGTAGAAATGGAGCCCAAAGCTGTGAAAATCAGATCCTGATTTCAGACACCCTAAAAGTTTTAAATTTTAAGGTGAAATTCTGTTCTATCGCTAATGACAGGATAACTAAAAATTTAATGCAATGTAAAAGCCAGCAAGTGTAAACATTTTTAAGTCAGGAGACTAAGAATTAGTCTTCCATAGGAGGAGGGACTTCTCCTTTTAAAGGGGCACTCAAATTTGATTACAATTCTAAATTTTTCAATCTAAATTTCGTACAAATCTAGACCCATAAATATTTGCACAGTTTGGATCAAATCCAACAGTCAGATACTTCTTTCAGCATGATCAATGCCCTGTATTATACTATTATGCTCTGTGAATAGTAACAAATACGATTTTAAAATTACATCATCGTTAATTATTACTATACAAACAAAAAATTGGTTGCTCATAAACATGACTATTTTTTTCAAGTTGAATGTCGTGTTAAGATTGTAATCTTAGGGCTTGGCTACACTTACGCGGTAGTTCGGCGGCTGGCAATCGAACTTCCGGGTTCGATTTATCGCGTCTTGTCTGGACGCGATAAATCGAACCCAGAAGTGCTCACCGTCGACTCCGGTAATCCTGCTCGGCGAGAGCAGTACGCGGAGTCGACGGGGGAGCCTGCCTGCCGCGTCTGGACCGCGGTAAGTTCGAACTAAGGTACGTCGACTTCAGCTACGTTATTCACGTAGCTGAAGTTGCGTACCTTAGTTCGAATTGGGGGGTTAGTGTAGACCAGGCCTTAATGGTGCACTAGTATCTTGCATTTAATCTCCTTGGGTTTTTAAAGGGGAAGTTCATACTCCTTAATGTTGGCTTTATATAAGATTTAAAGTTTACTTCATTCATATAGGTGAGGGTGCAGGATGAGGGGAGTTTTCACCTTTGTTACTATTGTTCAAACATATTAGAATGCTAAAACCTTAGCAGATGCCCTCTGTCTCATACGGAATAACTTTTCAATTAGGAATACATTTTAAAGTATTTTAAAATCCCATATAGAGGACTAGGTATCTTTGTCCAGTCACTTCTAAATTTGTGGTATCTCTAATTTGGAAGGATGAAAGGGAGGTGTTTTTCACTCTATAACTCAAATGGCTGAAGGTGTTAAACTTTCCTTGCCTGGTCTCAACCTGGATGTGATATATCAAGAAGTTTTACCTCCAGGGAGAATTTTTTTCCGGAATTTGTGGAACTCGGCGCTATAACAAAATTGCATATGTTGTATCTATAAACAATAAAATTCCTTGATTTAAAGCACATGCAAATGGTATCTCAGGTCTGTCATTGGACACCTCAGACTTTGCTGGAATCTTTGAAGAGATTTCAGTCTTTAACAAATCTTCAATACCTTCAACAATATACACATTTCTTTTAAAAGTTTTGATACATAATTTTCTAGATAGAAATATTTATTATACATCTTGATGCTATTAACCATTTCCCCCTTCTCTCCCCCATCCCTGCTCAGTTATCCATAGGACACAGCACTGGTTTCATGGCAGAATCTCTAGGGAAGAGTCCCACAGGATTATTAAACAGCAAGGGCTTGTGGATGGGTAAGTATTTATTATTATCCCTCAGTATCATAGAGATTTTTTAAAAAACAAATAGTCTTTACAATGTACAGGATCTTTATGCAGAAAAGGAGAAAGCAACTGTCTAAAATTTCACTCCCTGAGCCACCAATTTCACCCCCTGACCATGAACAAAGATTGTAGGTTTGGATAGTCAGGAGTTGGTTAAACCCTCTGCAGTACTCCAGCATTGTAAATGCTCAAAAGTACTCAATCTCCCTTGACTTTCCTTAAAATTCTCTGTGCCTAAGAGTGCTGTTTTCTGGAGGTCACTCATCATGATGTCTTGTTCCCGTAACGTGTCTTTGAGCTGTTCATTCATACCTTCTGGGGGTCACTCCAAGTGCTCCAGTGATCACTGAAATTGACCGTGTACTAGTTTTTCATAATCATTCCACTTCCTGGCAAAGTTCTTCATGCTTCACCATCTTCTGTTCATGTTCCTTTTCTATGTTCTGTCTGCTGGTATGGCAACATCAGTTAACAAAGTCTTGTTGGTTGTCTTTTCTACAACAACTATGTCCGCTGTGTTTGCCTGCACCGTTCGGTCTGTGGCAATTGTCCGGTCCCATAAAATCTTAGCCTCTTTCATTCTCTAGAGCAGGGGTGGGGAACCTCCAGCCTGCATGCTGGATCCAGCCCCCTGCTTAATTTCATCCAGACCGTGGCAAGTCTTCACCCCGCGGGCCGGAAGCCCTGAGCCTCAGTGCCCTCCACGGGGCTGGAGCCGTGACCGCCGGCTTGCCCCACTGCGGGGGAAGCTAGAATGCCAAGCCGATCGGTCGGCTGTCCCTGCAGCCCTGGCTAGGTGCAGCGGCGATCAGGAAAGCTCTGAGTCCACGTGCGCCTACCCCCACCCTCAGGCGCTGCCCCTGCAGCTCCCATTGGCCGGGAACCATGGCCAATGGGAGCTGCGGGGGGTGGCGCCTGCAGACGCACCGCTAGCAGCACACACCACACAGAGCCGCCTGGCCACATTGTGGCCACTTCTGGGAGCGGTGCGGGGCCAGGGTGGGAGGGATCCTGCCTTAGACCGCTGCACTGCCGACTGGGAGCTGCCTGAGGTAAGCGGTGCCCGGTCGGAGCCCGGAACCCTCACCCCCTCCTGCACTCCTACCCCCGGCCCGAGTCCTGAGCCCCCTCCTGTACCCCAACCCACTCCCAGAGAATGCACACCCACCCCGAATCCACTGCCCAAGATCGGAACCCCCTCCTGCACCTTGACTCCCTCCCAGAGCCTGCACCCCCTACCCTGAGCTCCCTGCCCCAGCCATGAGCCCCCTCCTGCACCCCAACCCCCTGCCCCATACCTGAGCGCGCTCCCGCACTCCAAACCCTCAGCCTGGAGCCCCCTCCCTCACCCTGAGCCCCTCATTTCTGGCACCACCCAGGGCCCTACCTTCTGTTCTAGTGAGTACTCACCATGGAAGCTAGGTTAGGATTCATTTGTGGTGGGGCAGCTAATGGTGGCTCAGGTCCCCAGGGTGCCATATTGCCCAGATACCTCGGGCTCTACGTTACAGGGATTTAGGAATGTAATGCTTCCCTGCTAGTCACATTCTTGACCAAAGCACCATACAGTGTTACCATAAGGAAAGAGGTGAAGGTCTTTTTTATAGCTCAGATATGTCCCAGAAAGTCAAGAGTATGCTCAGCTGATGTTTCTGGCACTTGCTCGTCTCTTCTTGAAGCATCAGGGCTGTACAGGGGTCCTGTTATAGAAGTATTATTGACTCTCAGCTCCATAGATACAATCATAATCCAAGGAGAGAGGAGTACTCTGACATGAGTGTTTTTCAGCAGTGGCGTAACTCCCTTGCCTGCAGAAATGCAATGAACAGATGGGACAGTGATCACTGCAGTGCAGGTGTGTGGCGCTGAAGTTTATTTCAGCGGTCACAAGAAGTTAGAATGTGTTCTTTTTGTCCCTGGAACTCTAGACAGTTCTTGCAGCTCAACCCTGGAAAACATTGCTCCTGGCATACTGGTTACTTAGAAGGCCTGCCCAGAAATACACTTGACTTCCTCACAAGCTGAGTGGCAACTGTCACGTTTCGAGTGTATTACCTAAGGTGTTCTCTCATTTCCTTTTGTATGAAGAGGTTTTCCTTTTGTCTACTTCGTGGGGAATGCTAAGTGAAGGAGAATTCTTGGAGTAGATGCCTAAAGTTTTGGAGCTCTTTTCTCCTCCAAGTACACAATTCACCATTTGGCTGGGTTGGCTGGCTACCTAATTTGAGGGTCACATGAAAGAAATGGGGGTCACATTAGAAATGACGTCAATGAAGTACACTAATGCAATGTGAGTGTAAACCTTTGCAGCCACCCCTGCCTCCCAGAGTACATTTTCAGCTAATTTTACGGAAGAAAAATGCTCTTACGGGTGCTTGCATATGTTCTCCACCTCTTTGTAGCATGGAAGCTGCAAATGTGTAGTCACTGTTAAGAGAGTTCTTTGCATTGTTTCTGAGTAATTATACCTGTTCATCTAAAAGCTACTGCTATCACAGTGCCATTTCTCTTGCTAGCGTAGGATACTGGAGAAGAGAGGTAGTTTCTTCATCTCTTTTTGTCTCCAAATCATCCTATAGGAGCCCAAACAAGAATATTTTCTTCATGAGCTTAGTTATTGGCAATGGAAAGCCCAATTACAGAGCCAGCAAACCCCATAGAGTATGTAGGTGAAGTAACATAATCACATTTCTTTTGCCCTGTCTCTGCTTGTTGCTAGCGTTGCATGAACCTGGGTTGGTAAGAACTCGAAGAGAGCAAATTACTATGTAAGAAATTGCCCTTTAACACCACTGAAGGAGGAGGAGAAAGAGAGTACAAAATGACAAAAGATCTGATTTTAGAGCAAATGAGTCACATTATTCAAGTTTGTACTAAAAGAAAATGGTCTTTCCTAGGCTATTTCTCCTCCGGGACAGCCAGAGTAATCCAAAGGCATTTGTGCTTACACTGTGTCATCATCAAAAAATCAAGCATTTCCAAATCTTACCGGTAAGTGTTGACCAAATAGTTTTCTCATTCTATTTGTTCTTCATAAAACCTTTGTCAGTGTATATAGAGGACTATTTATGGACATAAATTACTAGTGCAATAAAATATAATGACAGTGTTCAGAAACAGAACTCTTTTTTGGCATTTTTCAGTCTGTCTAAAAATATCCTTTTGGTCATCGCTTTGCCTGCTAGCATAAACATCAGAATCAAGGCGTAGAACTGATGAAAAGAACTATGATCTCTGCAGCTGATTAAAACCACAAGAATTGGTTACCTTTATCTCCATTGCACTCTTTTGATGGCAAGAAGGCTAATACTAGAATATTTGTGGAAAGGGATTTTTGTTTCTTTTTTTGCTTTTATGATTACCTGAGGAATTAGGGGCCTGAATTTGTAAGTTAAAACTGAAGTTTCTCAAAAAATAAATGCCCTCTAGCCAAAACACATTCTAAACCCTTGAATGGGACTAGTATATCTACACAATCAGCCTAAAATGTTTAGATCAAATGATTTTCAAGTCGCTCTTAACCTACAGGACCCTAGTATTCTTCTCTGGCCTTGGCTACACTTGCACGTTATACCGCAATAAAGCCTCTCAGAGCGCTCTACCTTACTCCCCGTCCACACTGGCAAGACATGTAGAGTGCTCTGACTCCCTGGCTGGAGCGCTACTGGTACTCCCCCTCCCCGAGAGGATTAACAGCTGTTGCGTATTGGGTGAGACGCTTCAGTGCCAGTGTAAATTAGAAGTAACGTTACAACCGTCCCATAATCCCCTTAACTGAAGTGGCCTCTCTTGTCTTTGTTGTGAACTTGAAGTGCCCTTTCAAAGCTCCGTTTCGGAGTGCCGGCTGCTTATCTGGTCTGAGGAAAAAAACAAACAGCTAATGTTTGCTTTGAGTGAGTGAGAGAGAGGCGGGGGGGGGGGGAGGGGTCTGAACTTACAAAACAGCATGCTGGCACACTCTCAGCACCCCAAAACCCACTCTGTCTCCCCCCACACTCCCTGTCACACTCCACCCCCATTTGAAAAGCACGTTGCAGCCACTTGAACGCTAGGATAGTTGCCCATAATGCACTGCTCCCAATGCAGCTGCAAGTGCTGCAAATGTGGCCACACCAGTGCGCTTTCAGCACTCCGTGTGGACAGACTGGAGCGCTTTCCGTAGTGCGCTCTCCGAAGGCTGGTTTAACGTAAAGCGCTCTACAGCTGCAAGTGTAGCCAAGCCCTGTGTCTCCCAAATACAGTAATCAGCTAACAATTATTTGAGTAGGGCTTTTGCGTTTTACTTAATGGAGAGGCGGACAGTTGACTGAAAACCTGTAGAGAATTTATCACACCTTTCAAGTCCCCTGGCCATCCACTCTCATAAGAACTTTTCTAGCTGGGATTAAGGAACGTTTCTTTCAGTGGAGTTGTGGGTGCTTAGCACCTGTGGCAGTTGGACCATTAGTAGTTGTTTGAGCCCTCAGAAACTGAGGCACCAAAAGCCTGTCAACACTTCTTTGACAGTGTTTGAGTCACGGATGGAAATGCAGAACTTGTTTCCCGGTAACTGGGGTTCTTCTGGAAGGTCTGGTTTAGTTTAGTACAGCAAAATATGTGCTTTTAAGAGATGTTTCCCAGCTGGAGTCTACACTGTGAACTGAAGGTGTAATTTCCAGCTCGAGGAGACATACTCGCACTATTTCTGATCAAACTAGTGTGTTAACAGTAAAAGTGTAGCTGCTGGGGGGAAGAGAGGAACTAGCTTCCCTGAGTGTGTACCTGAATATGTACTCATGGTGACATGAGCAGTTGGTGGGGCAAGCCACCCTGAGTATATGCCAATGAAAGACCATAGGTGCGTACTTGGGCTGCTAGTTCCTCACACTGCCATGGCTATATGTCTGTTTTTAGCTCTCTAGCTCAGAGCTATTGCAGGTATGTCTCTGAACTGGAGGTGTAATTTCCAACTTGAGAAGTGTAGACATACTCTAAGGTGGTGGAAAGTGCCAGGAAACTCTGTAAATGTTTGGTCTCTGCAGTCATTCGGTTACAATTCCACACCTCTCCAGTGAGTGAAAAAAACAAATAAAAGCCCTACCTCAATACTTGTTGTAAGCTGGTTAGGACTTTTACTGGAGCTGTTTGTGCAGGCGAAGCAGGAACTTGGTACTTATGAATCTCTAAGGACACTTCAGGCTATGGGGCCAAATTACCTTAGATGAGACTGGTATAGTGACAGTGACTTTAAGAACAATATTTCTATTTTGAGACCTATTAAGTTTTTAACTTAACCAAAATGGATAAGGGGTTTTGTGCATCACAGGCTCCTAAATGACAAGCTGTAATTTGTGCTTATTTTTTCTTACATGAGATCATACCTAGAATCTTAACTTATTGCCATACTTGGGTATTCTAATATGCTGCCTAATTTGGAAAGGACTTCTTATTTCCCTAGTGTGAGGATGATGGACAGATATTTTTCAGCCTCGATGATGGGAATACCAAATTCTCTGACCTAATTCAGCTTGTTGAATTCTACCAACTAAACAAAGGAGTCTTGCCCTGCAAACTCAAACACCACTGCATCCGAGTGGCCTTATGACCTTCCATCTGACACTCACTGAAGACTGGATTTGCTGGAAGACTGGATTTGCTAGAAGAACAATTGTAAGAGAATGTTGACACTGGGGAATTGGCAGATGTGTAAGTTGGTTTAAAAATATTATGCACCTTGGGACTCTGAAAGCGATGGATTCAACTGGTGCCAACAGACCAAGATTTACTGGTTTGTCCAACACCTAAGAGTGAGTGCTGCTGAGTGTCCCAGCATCCCAAAAATTTGGCGGGAGGGTATGTAAAATCATAATCAAATCTTGAAACAAAACTGGAATCTATCTTGGCTGGGCCACTTAACAGAAACAAGTGATGAAGAGAAATCTTTGAAAAGAACTCTTGCCCTGGGATAATCTTGACAATTAAGACTAGTGTGTTAACTTTTTGTATTGATCACTTTTTTTTTTTTGCACTCCTATTTGTTTCGGATATTGTATGCAGCCTATATTAGGAGCTGATGTGGCTTTTAAATTCATGCAAGAGTTGGGTATTAATCTAAACCCTAAAATGTATGAAATGCTTCAGCCTAAAAGGATCTAGAAGAAAACCCAGAAGAGTGTGTGTGCGTGTGTCACAAAACATCTCTGGATACTTGAGGTTCTCTCCTCTTTGAAGAAGCAGTGTGAATACAATTCTAAAAGAACATACCGCCATATGTACTCTTAAAACTGTTAACTTTTAGCATAATGGCTGTAGTATGTTTGTGGCATATTAGTGGTACCCAGTCATGCAAAGACTGTATTAGTCAGACTCTATGCACAAATGTTTGAACCTTTTTTACTTACTGATGGTGGTGGTTTGGGTTTTTCAGCCTGTTGATTTTGTTGAGGAAATTTACTATTCCTAAATGAAATTGTATGACAACACTTGGATTTGGAACCAGCTGTTTTTGTGTGGGAAAAGTACTTACACTGATAGTCTACTTATTATGACAAAAGATCAGTGTTTTTAGCTTTATATCTCCTTGAATTTTCAGACTGTTTCAAAGAGCTGTCTTTCCAGATAGTCTACTTACAGTAACAATGATATGTAGCAAAGCTCTTTTAGGGTATAGGGCTTTAAAAGAACTTGTACCCCTTTTGCTTTTGGTAGGGTCATGAAAGTTTACATGATGAGGAACGTGCAAACTGGGTTTGGAAATCCATTTAACTATGACTGGCATTTTTTAATTTACTGCTGGCAACATCCATTTGACAACTGGTATTTGTGACAGACACAATAATGCATACCAGTATCTATTGTAAACTAGTATATATCCTGCCTTAGTGCTGGTTCATCATCAGAGCTACTTTATTGTTAATATTTAAATCAGTTATTTAATGTTTACACAATAACACTTTCCCTTCTGTTGATAAACCAGTATTGAAGCTAGGTAAGTACAAGTTGAATGCTCTCATTGGACTGCCGTATTGCATATATCACTGTCACTCTTTAAGCAAGATAGTCAATAGGTACAGGAGGTACTATTGAATTAACTTTATTTTCAAATACTCCACACAGTTGATACATAGCAAGAAGTGTTTCACCCTGGTAACTTTCAGAATACTGTGGTGAGCAGAACTGTTTTCTCTTAAGACAGTAAATGATTTATACCAGCTAGTCTATGGTGATCTCACCCTAATTAATATTTGTCACAGGGTTTGCTGAAATCCTAGCCACCTGAAAGGATAAAGAAGGAAGAACAATTCTGTACCTTTAGGTCTTCATGTAGTGTTGAGAATAGTTTAAGACAAAAACTATAACCTGCCCGAGTCATCCATATCAGCTGTAATTATGTCAATGGTATAGAAACACTGTATTTTAGTTTACAGAACACATTCTAGTATTTTTTTTTCCATGTAATGTCTACATATAAAAATGAAGAAACTTGATTTAGTTTGTAGTGAAAACTTCTGGATTTTTAACTGTACATACTGAATTGAGTGTTCCTGCTTTTTAGTCAGTTAAAATGTATTTTAAAACCTTGAAATTAAGCTAACTTAAGTCTCAGACTTCACTCTGCATGCTTCTATTTGGCCCCTCTGAAGTGGGAAAAAAAATTGTATTGATTACATTCTTATATTCACCAATTTCAGTAAGACCATTTATGCTGTAGTTTTACGGTTTTTTTTTTTTTTTTTTTTTTCTGTTTACATAGTTTAGTCTCATCCATTTTTCCAATAGGCAGTTAGCATTTGCAGTGTTTCATATTTATAAAACTTGCATTTTATTTAATTTGAGAATGAAAGTTTGACTATGAATCATGATTTTGTATGTAGATGGTTGACTTAGTATTTTGTACCTTTCCCAGCTAACGTGAACTGTTTTGAGAAAGTGACCACTTTCCAAGTGGCAGAAATCTTACTTGAGCAGATCACTGTTGGTTTTGTTTTGTTTTGTTTTGTTTTTTTTCTTTCTGCTGGAAAATAGTCAGTACCACCTTAAACTTTTCCAGCCGATTCAGCTGGCTGCCAGCTTAGAATACCAAGGACTGAAGGACATTTGACTTTTATTTTTGTATTTAAATGACATGAATGTAAAGGGGATGCTCAGGGTTGTTTTGGAGCCTGTTGAATTTTTATCTTTTTTTGCCTGTGATTTTTATTTTCTAAATAAATACTTCATGTAGCAATCTTGAATATGTCGAGAAGGAAAATGCCAAACCATTTTGGTAATAAAGTTACTAGTTAAGTTATGTTACAATAGGTGTTAAAGTACAGAAACATTTTATTTGTTAATTACTCTTGAAGAAACACGTGCCTCAGTTTAGATGTTTTGTCTTATCTTTTCTGCACTAAATACCTGACAGTCTGACCAATCAATGCACCTTTCCAGTGGCGAGACTTGCTTATTGTAAATTATATTGTCACAATGCAAGATTTTAGTAACTGTAAAATGGAATAAAGTTAAAAGTTTTCAGGGAATGCAAAAGGTATTAACTTAAGAGACAAAACCTTTATTCAATATGCTTTGCTTCATACTGTAAATAGCTTTTTGGCTTGTGAACATAATTGTAATCTTTCAGGTATTTTTGTACAAATAAGGGACTGATATTCTGTTTCTTGTAATTAGAAATAAACATTAATACAGTGCTATTCATTTTATATTTGGAATTAATGTCCTTTTTTTGCAGCTACAGTATGTTAATCATTGTTGACTTGATACTAAACTATTTTGGGTGGATTGCTATATGTTAAAGATCTCTTTAAGAATACTCAAAGGAAAATGGAATCCTACGAGACTTTTTGCTACTGGCTGTTGGGCCTAATGATTATTGATAGGACAGTTTGCCATAGAGTTTCCACATTGGATAGCAATTCATTTAAACTAACCTCACTGTGTCTTCCTTTCACAAATACAGCGGGCATCTCGGGGTAATTTAAATCCTACTCCTTATTACAGTTTTGATCGCGAGTTAACGTGTCTTGTTCAGGTCCATTCATCTTCTCTGGCTTGTCCCCTGCTAATCGCTTAAAGGATTTTTGACAATCCCCTAAATTGCTGGTCCTTTCTTCAGTACTTGCGTTATTTTGTTTATAAACATATTCTCCTCTCAGACAGTTTTATGGTGCGCACTTCTACATGATGTTTGTTTTATACATCTCAATTATATTGCAGCTTAATCTTTTTCCTGTTAATCATAAACTCAATTTTCTGGTCCTCTCCACATAGATAATCCCTGAGCTAGAACACCTTGTTATTCATAGTAGAATAGTTGACTATCTACTATCACCATAATCAGGGGTGCTGGAACTAGGGGTGCTGGGAGTGCGGCAGCACCCCCTGGCTTGAGTGGTTTCCAACATATACAGGATTACAGTTTGCTTCAATGGCTCTCGGCACCCCCACTACACAAATTGTTCCAATGCCACTGACGATAATATGCCCATAATTTACTCCTGGGGGAAATCGCCAAAAAAGGCAAAATTCTGCATATATTTTTTGTCAATATAATGCAATATAATCACACCAGTTTCACTTACTTTGGTAATTTATTTAAACTACCATACAGAAAAAAAATCACAATAACTGTTCAGCATTTCCTAAACGCATGAAAGTTAAGTTACAAATACTTGGTAACCAAGACCCAACATTCCAGTTATAATCCTGGATTTTCATTTAAATCACATTACTTTTATTTTGGTGTTTGGTGTTCTGTAAAGTAGAAAGTAACTTCAAACTGCTCAGACTTTCACACAAAAAAAGTCATACAGTTTTACTAATCATTGTCCTGCATTTTTTTTTTAATGGATAAGTAAGGCCTTGGCTACACTGGCGCTGTACAGCGCTGCAACTTGCTGCGCTCAGGGGTGTGAAAACCGCAGCGAGTGCAGCGCTGTAAAGCACCAGTGTGATCAGAGCCTGCAGCTCTGCACGCTCACTCGCAGCGCTGCAAGCGACTCCCCTCGGAGAGGTGGAGTACATACAGTGCTGCGAGCAGCGCTGGTGGCGCGACTACACTCGGGAAGCGCTGTGAATTCCCGAGTGTAGCCAAGGCCTAAAATAGATCCTGAGCTGTAATCTAACCCCCTTGTGCCTCTCTGGCACAGGGAAAAAAAGCAAGAAAGCCCATAGACCTTCCTAGCTGAGGATTCCCTTACTGTCATTTACAATAAGGCTCCTTTACACCACTCTGGCAAGGTAAAGGAGCCTTAATTGACTAAGAATGGGAACAATTAACTAACAATGGGAATATTAGCAGCCTGCCTGTTTAGTTGTTACATTTCTGCTCTGCCTCAGGGACAGAGCCTGCTTCACACAGCCCAAGGCCTCCAAGCCCAGGATGCAGCAACAGCAGGACAGAGTGAGTCTCTCTCACTGGTTTGCACTCAGGCAGGCACCCAGTCCCACCCCCTTAATGTCTCCATGGATGCACGCATGCATGCCCAGCCTCTCTCCACCCTCCCCCTCCCCCCCCCCCCCCCCCCCGCTCACTCCCCCTCCAGGGTGATCTGCTCTCTGCTGCAGGCTGTTCCCAGCAGACACGCCCAGGCTGCAGCAGAAGGGGCATGTGTTCCCCACAGATTTATTTGCTCCCCCATTTTTCTGTGGGGGAGCCAAGAAATCTGCGGAAGATATGAATTCTGCGCTCCCCCAGGGTGCGGAATTCCCCCAGGAGTAATAATTGTGCACAGAACTCCAGGAGTGGTCTTGATAGCCCTTCATGCAGTACCATAGCCTCTTCCAAATATGTTCTTGCCTATTCTATTTATCCATGTTAATGTTCTGTTTCCTTTCCTAGCTACTGCCAAACATTGAATTGAAAACTTCTCTGATAAGTGTCTGGAGCATTTCTATTTAGGGTGGCTTTCCTTTTGCCCAAAAGATTTCAAACAGCTTATAAATGTATCAGATGGATTCATAAATGCTATGCAGATTACTTCATCCACCACTGAAATGCAGCAGCCATTTAACATTACACAACAGCTCAGCACAAAGTGAAAATGGATCCCCTATCCAGTAAATGTCACACTTGTAATGGTTCAGCACTGTCACTGGATGCTGTTACAGATTATGAATTAGAGATAGAGCTGCCCTACTACTAGAGGAGGTATGGTCTCTACCAGCTATTCGATTAGAAACCAATACAGATGCTCAGTACTAACACCTTTTAGCTTTGAGCACAAAACTTATTCACAATTTACCAAAAATCAGCCTATTGGGTTCGATTCACAAAGAAACGTAGGTGTGGTGATGTTAAGCTTCACCACGCCTAGCTTTTGGGTGCCTAGAAAACCAGTGGGATTCACAAAGCCTGGCTTTGGAGCACAGGCTCCCTACACAATGAAGAGGGAGAGGTGAGCACCTCAGAATGGGATTCACAAAAGCCAGCATGCTGGGTGACTCCCTGCCTGAACTAGCCAATGGGAGATGCCAAGGTGAGGGATGTGTGGTATGCCCAGCCCCACTCTCAGAGATAGGTGCCTAGGTCTGGGCTACAGGGAGGTGCCTCCTGCTTGGGATTCTCATCTGGGAGCCCTTTCCTGGTGTTAGGTGTCTATGCTGTTTTTGCAAGAAGCTTGGGGGGGGAGGGGGAGGAGGAGGTGCTCCCTCATAACTTTGTCTGGTACTTACCTGGGATGTGGGAGACCCCACCTCCAGTACAAGTCCCCCCCTCCACCAGAGGGAGAGAAGGGGTTTGGGGATATTCTGCTGTAGGACTCCCTTCATCACTCCTGTTGAAACTGTTCCACTGTGGAAAAGTAATTTTAAAAAAGAATTTCAAAACCATCACTGGAGCAGGGGGAACGGATTCTGGGTCTCTTGCTTTTGAGGTGAGTGCTCTAAACACCAACCTGCGGAGTCATTCTCGTGTGTGCTTTCATGTGTTCCCTCTCAATGATTCTTTCATTATTTATTCACAGTGTTAGGAACTTGTTTTGGGAGCATCTGACTGCTAATTTAGTTTGTGCTGATGCTGTAATTTGACACACTAATGGCTATCTTATATCCTGCTTTGTCTTAATCATTTGTGTAGTATGTCATAGACTTTTGCAACAGGATCAACAGACAAAGACAGCTTTCTTCCCTCATTGTATTAATTAAGGTTGTTCCTGCAATCCAAATATCATGCCTCCTCTTCTTAACTTTGAGTATAATTTAATTAGGATTTGGAAACTAAAACAATCACATAACTGTAGCCAGAGGGATAGTGTGACTTTCATTAGGTGCTTTGATTTGTCACCTCTGAGTCTTAAAAATAAATTGTGTTTACCGTATATAGTGCAAACTTTAAGCCAGAAGAAATTCTGCCTTATTACTCATCACTTTGCATTCACACTGACAGACCTTTTTACAGGAAAAGGTTAGTTCATCATTAGACATCAGAGTGACTATCTGGGCCTCTTGCAATGCTTGTTCTTTATCCAGGTCCTACGTTATGCTTAATGCAGGAGTTTTCAAGCACCCCCTAGTGGCTCTGTGGTGCCATGGCTCCCCCACTGAGTTCAGTGCTGGTTGGTAGTCTCAACATGGCTGCTAGCTTTCTGTGCTGAACACTGGCCAGGTTTTATAGGCTCCTGGCCTGAAATGAGCTGAGCTTCGGGGGGCGGGGGCAAGAAAAGAGAAGGGCTGACGCACAGTTTTGGGATATTAGGGTTGGAGGAGAATTCGAAAGGGAGAAAGAAATGGAGTGGGGAAGAAATGAGTGTTGGCGAGGATGAGGAAATCAAAAAAAGAGGCAAAATGGCCTAAGCAATCAGCCGCACCAACTCCTAAAACAGACCATCCAGAGGCCGAGTCCCCATCCCAGTGCTATTGTGATTAAAGCAAAAGTGTGTGTATATCATTAACATAGTTGATGACGGGGCGAACAGTTGTGAGTTTTGAAAACAAATTGGGAAGCGAGTCCTAAGCTTAAACCGTTGAAGAACCAAAGTGACTATTTAAGTTAATGTAATGCTCCTGAGTGCTGGTCTAGCCAGGCATGGAAAGTGAAATCCTCTCTTTAGCCACAGTAACAGGTATGATGCAGGCAGTGGTGGTGCAACCTTCCCCAAACTACCTCACGAGAACAGCTAGTCGAGTAGTAAATACAATGAGTAAATGTATTGAAAGACTGTTGGGAAAAATCATCAAATTCTTCACCAAATAGCCCATGTCTTATCAAAAGAGCTGGTCAAAGAAGGAAGAAAACTCTGGAAATTTGTCTGAAAGGATTTACAATGAACAGTTTGACAAACTCAACAACTGCGCCTCTGTCCTGCCCTGGAGAAAAGAGCAGCTCTAGAGAGGAGTGTGGCTCAAAAGAAATGCCACTCCACTTTCTCTTCCACACGTGCTTAGTGTTAATGGAACATTGCTAGCCAGTGTCTAAGGAAAGGAAGAATGCATTTGATTGATCTCTCACCAGAACAGGGAGGAGAGAAGGAGATGGTGGGGGGGGGGGAGGAGGTGGGAGGGTAGAATCTCAACTAGGCAGGGGAAGAGGTGGGCAGGGGGGAGAATCAGCTGGGAGGAAGGCCCAGATCCACAAAAGGACTTCAGCATGTCAATGTTGAGTGGGAGCAGGACAATGCTTCTCTTCACCTGGTTGGAGGATTGCGCTGGGGTTTAGGCATGAGATAGGCATCCAAGTGCCTGCTTGATGCTGCAGTGCTCATGCTCAGAGGCAAAAATGTAGGCGTCATGGGGTAGCAGACTTGTACAGTGAAAATGTAAGCTCTGAATGAGTTCAGGAGCCTAAAAAAATTAGGCAGCAGCTGAGTGGGGGTTTTGTGGATCATAGTGACACCTAAAGCTGAGATTTAGGGCTTTAAGTCTCTTTGTGGATCTGGGTTGAAATCCATAGAATGGAATAATATTCTCCTGTGAATGACTGAGGCTGTCTGCCTGTAGAGGGGGTCCAGTGTGTATTATAAAATAGCTGAAGCTGGCTCCTTCCAGCACCAACAGCCTGATGGGTATCCTGCCAGGGGAAAGAAAATCTGCCCCCAACAAGCCAAAGCTCACTCTCCTGGCCAGCTGGTTTAAAGGGTGAGAAATGGTTATTAAAAATCAGACCTGCTCCCTGTGCTTGGAGTCCTGTCTGCTGACCACAGTGCTCAACCCAATCGTTCCTCCCTTTTCCTCCTGTTAGCCCGGCAACCACAGAATTGTTTTGTCTGTTTCAATCAGTTGCACCTGTGCAAAGCCTAGTAGAGACCATGGGGTTGCACAAGTGTAAGGGAGGGCCTCATTTGGCCCACAGAACAGTTTAGCTGGACTCTTGGATTCCTGAGTTGAGTTTGTTGGGTTGGAAGTTTTGGGGGCAGGGGTGCGTCATTCACTTAAAAACTCTCTGCCTGTTTGCTTTGGAAGCTATTGAGCGACAATAAGTCCCAGGCCCTTTCTTGAGTCCCATCCTAGAGTGAAGCTGCACAGTAAATTGTTCTAGCAACAGCAGCAGCCCTTGGGGTGAGTATGGTAGTTGCAGTGCTGGGGGGAAGCATGCTGGCAGCAGGACCAACATGCTTGCAGTGTCCTTGGAGAACAGCCTTGGATTCATTCGTTGGGGGAACGCTATGAACTGTGGCTTGCTCGCCAGTGTCTGGAAGCTGGGGAAAAAGCATCACCCGGTAAAAACTGTGGTACCTTTTCCCACCTGAATGAAAAGAAAAGACGGGGGGGAGAGGGAGGTACTTCTATACTGGGCTACGAGTGGAGGAGGGCTGGGGGGGATGCTGGCCTTATTAAACTAACGTTCTCCAGAGTTCACGTGCAATCCTAGGGAGCTGGCAGTTCCCAGACCTTCAGTTTAATGAAAGAATTGTCCTGGGGAAATAACTAACAAATGACAGGGACCATCAAGTAGTTTCCTTCAAAATATATCAAATTCCCCATAAAAATCCATTTATCTTGGGATGCCCACAAGAACAGAGTTGTTTGGAATCATTCGGTGCAAAGAAACAGCAAAGACATCTCCACATCTGGATAGCCCAATGTATCTCATTTTCCATGGTGCCTGTCCTTGTAGAACATAAGCTTTCTGGGGTAAGTAATTAAAACTCTGCAAAAATACAAAACCATTATAATGCTTTCTCATGTTAAATCCAAGTTTGCTAGCTCCTAATAGAGGCTCCCTCCCCCCCCCCCCCTTAACTTATTTGACAAGTTAGAAAAAGTAATCTATTCAAAGAAGCAGTATACATCTTGAAATATTAGTAGGATTTAGTTCAAAATGAGCCTGGGATTTGTTCATAAAACTTATTTGAATGAGATGAAACTGAATTTTGAAAGACCTATATTTAAGGAGCCCAGGTAGAGGCTATAACTCCTGGAACAAAGAATAGAAAGCAAGATGTTGGATTTCAGATGCTATGTTACTACTTGTTCTGCAGCAAAAACTGTTCTACAGTTTGACCAACAGAGGGCGCTCATAGTGCTGCACACTAAGCAAGGTGAAGTGTTTAGTGTTGAATATGGTACTACAATTATATGGATCTAGAGATCTACACTTTTCTCCAGCAATGAGATGCAATAGCTGTTAGTCTCGGTGTATAGGCCAAATCCAATGGGAGTTTTGATAAGGACTTCAGTGGGACCAGAATTTGGCTCTGTGCGTGTTTATTTTTCAGAAGAACTTGAACAAGACCAAATCTCTGGTTTGGAGTGTGGCTGTGCTATACAAAAAATAACCACTGTCTCCCGTGAAATGTTAGTTTAAACAAATACAAGTGAACTTACTTTTCTGCAAGCAAGTGCTGCCTGCCCTCCTTCAGCGCACAGGTCATGGAAATGTGTATTTGCACCACTTTCATTTGGTTCTGGTACTGAAACCAAAGGCAGAGGCAAGAACTCACAAGAAATGGGAGAAGTCATAACCCCAATTGCCTGCTCCTCCACTGCTGTTATTTTGGGGGGAAGGGGAGACGAGGAGTAGAGAGGAAGGTGGACAGGGAGAATGAAAGCACAAATCTTGTCCACGAGTTACTAAGATTCTGTCTGTCTTTGTCCTTTCTGTTTCCCATCACCACAATATCTAAGCACCTTTCACATAAACTCTATAGTGAAGTTCCCAGTAGACTTCCAGGGGGTCTCTGCATTTCTCCTGTTACCTGGGGTTCTTTCAACCCAAAGCTCTTGGTAACTTTTACTCTGTGCGAGGTGGTGTCAGGAAATAAATCAAGGGAGACACGGCCGTCCAACCAATAGATGGCTGGCACAAACAGGGCAACACAAGAGTGCTTTCACTTATAGCTAAACTTTACTTAGTCTCAAGCACTTACAGACGTCCGGAACAGGTTAGTAAAACACCCCCAACATCCTCGATAATTACTGAAGCTGAGTGTGGCACAGCGACAGGCTTCCATTGGCCAAACTTCTGTCTGCCGGTGGGGACCACAAGATGCGTCCAGAGAGAGCGTCCCTGAAGAAACCTTCACGAAGAGTCCACCTTTTCCCCCTTATTTATACATTAGTAATGCAATGACATATCACTTAAAGAAAACTTGCTAAGCAAGCAGTTTTTAAAGGTCAAGCAAGAGGTTTCCTTATGGTCATCAATTAACCAGATATGTTTTTTTTCAGAGTGTCCATGCCTTGGGACCCTGGCAGACACATTCCCGAGGGCACATATAGACAAGCTTCCTGTTTTTCTAAAATACATATATCAGCAATTTCAACATTCTTAGCAGGGAGGAGGCGGGATCAAGCTGCCCCTTCTGTGGCACCCAAAACACCCTACCCTTCTGCTTTAGTTAAGCTAAGGCTGCTCCATGGCCAATTTACAGCCTGCTGACTTGGCTACTTCTGGCAATAAGCAACAGTGATTCCATACAGCCTGCTAACTTGGCTATTGTTAGCAATAAGCACTAGTGGTTTCAGGCATTTTACTGGTTTGCCAAAATCTCCCAGTACACTCCCTTTTGGTGGGTAAAAACTGCTTGGAATGGGGAGGGGGGGTCTTTTTATTTTAATTCATTTCATTTTTTTTTAAGTTAGTAGGAGTTTGGGGTAAGAGGAGGCGTCAATGTAATGCCATTCCTATAGCAGAAAGGGTTTTTCAAACAGAAAGGCTTTGCAACATTTCCTAAAGACGCTAAGACTGGATTTGCCTGATCCCCTTTGGACGCTTGTTCCGTAGCCAGATTCCCCTGACAATGCTTTATATCTTGCTCACATATGCCTCATCCTGGGGGTTTTGTCATCTGCATTGTACCATAAAATCACAGCTATCATGGTGGTTCGTAGATTGATAGACTCTACGGTATTTCCTAATGGTTCTTTATTAGCTCGCATGGAAAACTTTTTATCCCTGGAGCTCCACGTTTTTCACAAAGGAGGTAAGTATCTTTATCCCTGCTTTGCAGATGGGATAACTGAGGCACAGTGATTTGCCCAAAGGCAATAGCAGAGCGAGTAATACATCCTAATTCTCTTGAGTTCCAATCCAGTGTCCTATCCACTAAGCCATGCCCTGCCTCCCTCTTAAATGTTTGTGGTTTTAAATAACAGGTGTGTGTGTGGGGGGGGAAGGTAACAGCAATGATTTTCTGAAGTGCCTCTATTGACTGCACAGGCAAATTTTCCCTCGTTATGCAGTATTCAGTGTTCCTAATAATGTAGATTTTATTAGGCATTAGAGATGGACTTAAAACTTCTAGATTCTGACAGCCTGGAAGTGATTGGGAACTGAATTTTCTGGCACTGGCCTATCTCTGTTAAGGATTTGAGGGAGTCTATATTTAGTGCTGCTTGAGTGTGTCTTTGAATCATGATGTTTGAGGAGCATTCTAGCAAAGCATGACCATCTACAAGCTGCAGAATCCTATCTGCGAAATGACCCTAGATGAGCAAGCACTTAGAGCTTTGGTAGTCCTACCTTAAGATAGCACAGACTGCTGGTGTATCAAAGCCCAACAGCACGGCAGGCAGAATTAGGAGAAACTAATAGAAATTTCAGCCTCTTAACTTAACTTGTGAGGACAGGAGGTAGATTTGAGCCCTGCTGTGACAAATTATCATTTCATGGGGTGTAAATTCATAGCCCCAAAGCATTTGCCTATTGAATATTTTTGTCTCTTCATTAACACAGCCCAAATTATGGAGAAGATGATAGAATTGTTTGTTTTTAACCAGGCAGTTTCTTTCCACACCTGTCTATAAATTTCAGAATACCAAGAAATTAGTCAGCTCTACTTATGAGGAGATTTTGGCATCGCTCTGGAAGTCCAGATTCACAATCTTGTTGTAGGTATTTGTTTTCCCTGCTGTCCTGGAAGTGTTAGTAGGTTAGGAGAAAAGAAATATACTTTACCCAAAGAAATCCTGAACTTCTGCCTGCTTTCATATTTTCATTTAATGCCCATTTAGCTTTATTCTGTGAAGGCAATATTAAAGATTGCTTACCGTGTAAGAACTTAACTGGGACACATTGTTACACATACATCCCTCTTATCACTGGTTTTAAAATATGAATGAATGTAGCACAAATATCTAAAGAGTGATAATACATTTCAGAATGAGTTAGAGAGATTAAGAGTCTAGACCAATTTATGCTATTTAATCTTGGGGGCCAGAGAGAAATGAAACAAAAGGTGGAATAGATTATGGGTAAAATTTTCAAAAGTGCAGAAGTCACAAAGGTTGCACTGAAAGCCAATGGCTCATAGGTGTCTAGGGGTATGTCTACTCTGCAAGACATCCACGGTTGGCTCATGCCATCTGACTCAGGCTAATGGGGCTCCGGCCATAGGCACCTACTCCGTGGGTGCTCCGGGGCTGGAGCACCCACGGGGAAAAATTAGTGGGTGCTCTGCACCCTCAGGCAGCCAAGCTACCCGCCCTGCCCCACCTCACCTCCTCCGCCTCCTCCCCTAAGCACGCCGCATCCCCGCTCCTCCACCTACCTCCCAGCGTTTGCCACCACCAAACAGCTGTAGCAAGCTCCGGGAGGGAGAAGGGAGGAGCAGGAATGCAGCGCGCTCGGGAGGAGGTAGGGCCGGGGCGGGGATTTGGGGAAGGAGTAGGAATAGGGACAGGGAGGGGGAGGAGTTGGGGCAGGGACTTTGGGGAAGGGGTTGGAATGGGGGCGGGACTGGGGTGGAGTCGTGGCAGGGCCGGATGCAGAGTGGGGTCGAGCACCCACCGGTGCCAGTAGAAGTCAGTGCCTACGGCTCGGGCTACGGGGATGTTTAATTGTGCTGTAGACATTGACCTCTCGAGGTCCCTTCCAGTCTTATGATTTTATGATTTCGGCCTTGGCTGCAGCCTAAGCTCTGGGATCCTTCCACGTTGCAGTGTCCTAGACCCTGGCCTCCAACCCAAGCCCAAATGTCTACACCTCAATTAAACTACCCCTTAGCCCGAGCTCTGTGAGCCTGACTTAGCTGGGGGATGGGCTAGCCACAGGTTTTTAATTGCAGTGTTGACCTATCCAATGTGCCCAAGTGTAAGGTGCTAGCCTGTCCCCAGCATTTGCAAGACCTCCCAGCTCCCACCACATCCAGGGTCTCTTTCAAGGCACAGTTTTAGTTTCTAGGCATAGGCAAAGCACCCCACAAACTCAGTTCATCAGTCCTGGAGTTACAGCGTCCTGGAGATTTTACCTTTCCCCTCTGTCCTTCCTGCTTCTGGACTTACTGCAAGAATTTTCCTTGCTCTTTTAGCAAAGTGCTTTCTTCCAGGATCTCCTTTTCCCCAGCAGCTTCCCACTGCTTCCCCTCTAGGGTGACCAGACAGCAACTGTGAAAAATCGGGACAGGGGGAGGGGGGGAATAGGCGCCTATATAAGACTATATATCGGTACTGTCCCTATAAAATCAGGACATCTGGTCACCCTAGTCCCCTCCCTACTGCTCCTGCTCTTCCTTCCTTACTGACAGCCCAGCTCTTCCCTGGTCCCTCCTTAGCTGCCCCTGATTAATAGACAGGTTGACTACGCCCAGAACTCTGGCCCTTAAATGGACAAACCACCGTGTTACACCAAGTCAGCTTTGAAAATAGGACTTAGGCTCCTAAATCACACAGATGCTTGAAAATGTTGCCCTGTATCTCTAGGGGTGAAGCACTGGGCAGGGAAAGGATCTGGTCAGGCTATTGGTTCATCTTATTCCATTTGTCATTGATACTTGGTGTCTGATGAATAAATAAAACAAAAATCTGGGTAATCCCTCACATCCCTAAATCAGTGCATAGCCTCCAATTAGTTCAAGGGACTTTTTTTTCCCCCCTCCACAAAAGGAGAACCACCAATAAAACTAGTGAATTTGGGACTACAGGAGTTTAATGATTAACTGGAAAAAAGTGCACACGCTGAACATGCTGGCAAGAAGAAGAGGGCGCCGGACGTCTTCAGGGTTGCTGAAAAGGCCTGGGAATTCCTTGAAACTAGAGTTCCTCAGTTCCTTGTTTCTGTCATATGCTCCTGGAAACTGAGTAAAACAACTAAGGAAATTAGCCATTCCCTAAAACACCTGAAAGAACTGAAATCTGCAAACAAGTAAGTACAAATGAATGCATTAATGCACTTATCTTAGAATGTGGAGAGCTACCTATGTACCTTAGCCTGGTAGCCCAGCCATATAAAGTTGCATATTAAACATTAACTCAGTGGGTATATTGGAAAATAATGGTTTAAAATTAATATAACTAACTTTAAATAAAATTTCATTAATCAAACTTTGAAGTTCTCATGGGTGTAGAATAATATTTTAAGTAACTAACTTGAAAGCACTATTTGTGAAGTTTGATATAGAAGAAAGCATTTGTAGCAGCCTTGTAAAACATATGGGGAACCTTGCTGAGTGTCCTTAGCTGACAGGCTGGGATCTGATAGGGAAATATCCCCTTCAGAGCTACAATATCTGCTTCTGTCTAGGAATAAATTAATGGCTCAGATGCAGGAGTTATGGTAAAATCCTGGAAAATCTGGTTTATAATTGCAGCCAGTCTGTCCAGTCAGGAAGCAAAGGACTGAAATGCTGTGAGTCAGGCAGTAGAGATGACTACTTATTTCATTTTGGTTAGGGCCCCCTGTAGCTAGTGTTGAGTGAAAAAGCAATGCTCATCTTCCACTCAGTCCCACTTGGCAGGGGGTGGGGTGGGGTAGTTGGCAGGCTTCAGGCAGCACTCAAATCAGACTGCTTTAGGTGGGTAAAATGAGGGAGAACAATACCTGAGTTTGCTGGGGACTGAATTTCAGTTGGTGAAGAGAGGAGCTTTGTGAACCCTTTCAATTTTGGTGAGAAAGGAGCAAAGAAAAAAAAATTGAGCACCCTGTTTGCATGGTTTGCTGGATCTTCAACAAAACTAGTTTTCCCATGGCTGAATCTCATTGTGAAGCTACAGGGGAGGGTTAAGTTTGACAATTTCCTGTCTACTTACCAGGATTCCCAGTAAGGGACATTTTACCCAGGGCGACGTTTTCAAAATGCACAGGCTACTGAGGAGCCTGTAAGACTTTGGCTTCCAAGTGACTTAAAGGCTTTTGAAAATTTTACCCTAAATCCACATGTGAGCACCTAACTAACTTCCAAAAGTGCTCAGAATAGATCCTCATAGGCAGGTGTAACTGAGTTTTCCCGTCTACCTCATATGTGTGCGCAGGTTATAAAACAGGTGTTCAAAATTAATTTCCATGTGGTAGAGTACCAGGTTTGTGTACATTCCATGCATGCATCGCTCTAAACAATAGGGAAGCAGAGAGGCAAGAATAAATCAGAATGGCTGAATGGAGAGGTATTTTGATCCAAACAGATTCTTGAGAAATGGAAATCCAACCCTAGTAAAGCCAATAAAATGTAGCATAAACTACAGCAGGTGATATGTACAAAGGAAATTACGCCTAAAGCGAAGAGGAATTGAAAGGCAAAAAGCTAATAGTATAACATAATAACAAGAAGTACTTAACACATATCTGAAGCAGGAAGTCTGCAAGATACTCTGTGGATCCACTGAACCACAAGGGAGGAAGGGAGCAATTAAGGAATATGAGACCCTTGTTGCAGAGCTAAATGAATAATTTGCATCACTTTTCAACAAAGGGAGATTGAGGAGATACTTATTGTAATGGAATGTTAAACTGTATTATACAGTTCAGTAGGTAGTGCTGTGTATAAAACACATTATTTAAGCTAACTTTAGCCATCTCCCATGTAACTCATCCTGCCACCATTCCCTCTCCAAGATCTGAATAATTGCACATGGCACCGTGACAGAGGTGGAAGTCTTTAGTGCTGCCTGTAGTAGTAGTGAAACACCAGGGAAGCCTAGGTAACTCCCAGGGCTGTGGAACAAAGGACAGGAGACCGCCCTTAGACTCTCACAAGAAACTTTATTTATCCCCAGTTATAGCCACGACAGACAATAATCACATGGCTTAGCCTTTCCCTTGAACCCAAGAGGTTCCAGGCACTTTGCAGTCATGCTGCTGCTCTCAGGAATTTCTCTCTCTTCTTGTCTGTGCCGCCTTCTCTCTTCTCACGCTCATTGTTCCTCCTTTGGCCTCCTCAATGCTCTCATCTCTCTCTCTGTTGTCCATATGTTCTAGCATTTAGAGCAGTGTCCCAATGTGTCAGGACTCCTGGGTTATGTTTTGGCTGTGCTGTTGCCTCACTCCATGGCTTTGTCTTCAGCATCTGCTAGATGGTTTTAGTGATACTGGTCTTCGTCTACCCTTAGCAAAGAGCTTTGATGTCCTATGATGGGGGACAGAGCTGGAATACATCAGAGTGCCCAATTATCTGACCCAGCTCTCCTGGCTGCACATGCTGATGTTCCCCAGTCTTTGCTCTTTCCTGCAGACATGTGGGGGGATGAACCCCTCACCTATGTTTCATGGGGACATTAGACTCACTTAGGAGTATCCCCTCCATTCTCAACCCCCATTAACAAACATTTACACATTTTTGTGAACAAAAATGACCCTCTGGACTGACTGTCCCAGCCACATGCAGTTGTTAAAGATCCCATCTCAGAGGGGTCAGGTGTTCACCCTCGGTTCGTGGCTGAGCCCAGCTCTGTTCATCTTCTGTTCATTCTGCCTTGAATCCACGATCATGCTTCATTCCCTTCCTATCAAACTGCTGCCAGGCCAGTACTGGGTGAAGAGATCCTTTTCTATCCCACATCCATCTCACCAGGGATCATGAGGGTTAAGTAACGAACTGCATGTCGGCTGCTTAGAAACCCATTGGGGGGGAAAAGACTCCAGGCCAATGTACATTGGGAAACTCAGCAGGCTTTGAAACCATTTTCAGAGCCCCATTAAGGATTGGACTCACTCAACTGATCCAACCATGGGAGAGGGAGTTGTGTTTTATTCAAATGGGTTTTTGAAAAGAGAATTTCTTACACCATTTAGGGTAGAGCTGGGCCCTATCCAGCTGTATTGGTGGGATCAATGAAAATTATTTCAGCACATGGTCAATTTCCCTGGGTAGTTGAGCCTGTAAATGTACAGTATTATTTATTCCCCATGAAAACATCATTCCACATAATGGCCCCTTGGGGTGTGTCTACACCCCAACAAACGACCTAAGGCTAGCCAAGGATAGCTGACTCAGGCTCATAGATCTTGGGCTGCAGAGCTATACAATTTCAGTGTAGATGTTTGGGGTCAGGCTGGAGCCCAATCGCTGAGAGCCCATGAGGGCAAGGAGTTCGAATTTGATGTTGAAGGGAACAAGAACCTTAGGGAGGAATTTCTAGGGGCAATAGAGATGTTAGGAATGGATGGCAAAGTAGATGACATTACTGAATAGATGTGATCCGGATCCTACTGGATTTTCCTTCACAGAATTTCCAAAATCCACCACTAGGACTAGTTCCAAGCCCTGATCACCTCACCTCCCCCTCCCCCCCATCTTGATAACTGCTTTTGGATAGACTGCAAAAGGAGTGTGGTGAGAAGCCCCAGAGGTTGGAGGAGTGAGGGATGGCCAGGGCCTGGCTGAGGTCCTAATGGTCAATTCCAGAGAGACTACAGAAAAGAAATCTGTAGGATTTTCACCATACTTCTTTTTCAACAGTTCAGGTATTTGTGTTTCCCTTCCTCTCACAGACTGTGGAGCTGGTATGAGAGTGTTTTTTCTCTATCTATCTATCTAGAGTGTGACAAAGTTCCTCCTCTATCTTGGTGGGTCCTGCATTTATTGGCAGATTTTCTTGCCTCAGAGATTCACCATGTGGGTTGGGGAACAGCCCAGAGACCTTCCCCTCTGGAAGAACCCACAGTCCAGGTCAATTGGGAGGTTTGGGGGGAACCCGGGCCCGCCCTCTATTCCAGGTTCCAGCCCAGGGCCCTGTGGACTGCAGCTGTCTACAGTGCCTCCTGTAACAGCTGCATGACAGCTACAACTCCCTGGGCTACTTCCCCATGGCCTCCTCCAAACACCTTCCTTATTCTCACCACAGGACCTTCCTCCTGGTGTCTGATAACGCTTGTGCACCTCAGTCCTCCAGCAGCACACCCTCTCAGTTCCTTGCGCCTCTTGCTCCCAGCTCCTCACACTTGCACCACAAACTGAAGTGAGCTCCTTTTTAAAGCCCAGGTGCCCTGATTAGCCTGCCTTAATTGATTCTAGAAGCTTCTTCTTAATTGGCTCCAGGTGTCCTAATTAGCCTGCCTGCCTTAACTGGTTCTAGCAGGTTCCTGATTACTCTAGTGCAGCCCCTGCTCTGGTCACTCAGGGAACAGAAAACTACTCATCCAGTGACCAGTATATTTGCCCTCTACCAGACTCCTGTACCCCACTGGTCTGGGTCTGTCACAATAGTTAATAGATAAACTGGCAGTAGATGTTACTTAAAAGTATGTAGGTGAGCTCCTGAGTTTTCTAGGACCAATAAAACTTGTTGCGCCCAGCAAATGGCTTCCTTTGTGCAACTCTTTGCATTTGCTTTAAACAGGGGGTATGATCTGGCCAAGTGGGTGTCAATTCTATTCAGGATAGCGTGGGAACTCCACTTATGCATTTCAATAATTTGACACCTACTCAGACAGCTTCTCATGCAGCCTTTTATGGAACAGACATAAACTGTCCGGCTGTCAACAAAAGATCAAAATACAGTAGGATACCCAGCAAAATTGCAAAATGTCACACAGACCATTTATTGATGTGTAAAGAAGAAGCTCACTCTAATTTGAAGTTGCAAAAGAGAAATGTTTTGAGTGGCTTTCAATCTTTCCCAGCTGCCAGCTTTCCTCTGAGTCACAAACCCTTATAGACTGTCTCCAAAGCCACACTTCTAAAGTGACAGAATTTACCACTTTACCAACATAAGATTACAATCTTTGATTTAAAAATGGGGGCAGAGGTTATTTTAAAAAGACCTAGAAATAGCAAATCCCTGCTTATGTCCATTCAGTGATTTTAAAAAAATCATCTTTTGTGATTACAAGTCTCTGGAGAAAGAACAAGAGGGATAATGCTGATTCTGTGAGGCTGGACTATATTAAAAATATGGACTGTCTTCCTGAAAATATACATGGAGTTATTGATGGGAAAACAGTGTAGAGCTTGCATACAACGCCTAGAGCAGGGGTCTCAAACACTCGGCTCGTGGGCTGCATGCGGCCCGCGGGGCTATTTCCTGCAGCCCGCCAGGCCAGGGGTGGGCAAACTACAGCCGCAGGATTGCCCCCCTCGAGCCCTGCGCCGCTCCCCGAAGCGGCTGGCATCACATCCCTGCGGCGGGGGGGGGGGGGGGGAGGGCGGAAGCAGAGGGCTCCGTCAGTGTGTTGCCCGGCTTCCAGGCACCGCCCCCCCGCCCCGCAGCTCCCATTGGCCGGGAACGGGGAACTGCGGCCAATGGGAGCTTCAGGGGAGGTACCTGGAGGCGCGGCAAGCAGCGTGCGGAGCCCTGCGTCCCCCTCCCCCAGGGGCCACAGGGACATGGTTCCAGCTACTTCCCGGAGCGGGGCCGGGGCCGGCAGCCTGCCCTGGCCCTGGTGTGCGCCGCTGCCACCCCGGAGCCCGAAGCCCTCCTGCACCCTGCCCCCCAACCCCCTGCCCTGAGCCCCCTGCTGCATCCCACACCCGTTCTGCACCCCAACTCCCTGCCCTGAGCCCCCTGCCTGAACCCCAACCCCCTGCAGCACCCCAACCCCTTGCCCTGAGCCCCCTGCCTGAACCCCAACCCCCTCCTGCACCCCAACCCCCTGCCCTAAGCCCCCTGCCTGAACCTCAACCCCCTGCTGCTCCCCAACCCCCTGCCCTGAGCCCTCTGCCACGTCCCATACGCCTCCTACACCCCAACTCCCTGCCCTGAGTCCCCGCTGCACCCCACACCCCTTCTGCACCCTGAGCCCCCTGCCTGCACCTCAACTCCCTGCCCTGAGCCCCCACCACACCCCTCATGCACCCTCTGGGGGCAGGGAGAGGATGGAGTTGGGGTGGGGAATTCAGGGAAGGGGTTGGAATGGGGGCAGGGAAGGGGTGGGAAGAGGCGGGGCCTCGTGGAAGGGGTAGAGTGGGGGCAGGGCCGGGGGCAGCGAGGGGTGTGTGTCAGTGATGTGGCCCTCAGGCCAATGAACTAGCCCTCATGTGACCCTCGTGGTCATTTGAGTTTGAGACCCCTGCTCTAATCCATCAGAGCATAAATCCTCTTTTTCCAGAATGGTTTTCTACTGGATACAGCACGTGATTTTTGTCATTCTTCCTATTGTTTAGTGTCTTGATCGCTTCTTCTGGCATGATCTTTTTTTCCTTCAGTATTCTTTTTCCTCCTAGGAAATTTATATTTAATGTTGGCATCTGGTCTCACAGCCGTCTTCCTTTGCAATCACCAAGACAAAGACTTCATTTAATTATTTAGCAATATCTCTCTTGTCAAGTTTGCTGGAAATATGAAATAGGGCTGTACAGCATGTATTCAGATGGGTATGTAAAAATGTATGTTTACTTGTTGAACTTCTGCCACAAACCACCATTCCAGCTTTTCTCAAGTCCAATCTCTGCCTGTTGCTAGCTTCACAAGTGCCCTGCAACCGCTCCAATTGCTGTTAGGGAGCATGACAGCAGTAATGTCACTAGAAAGTGATGCCACCCTTCCTCATCCATTGTGAAGTCCGCAACCAGGCTGTCAGTTTCACTTCCTTGCCCAAGAGTGCCTGGGTGGCTCCCTCTGAGGCATCTCAACAGATCTCAGTCAAAAATCACTAAAATGATTAATGGATCAATCAATTCCTGTTGGTTTGGGGGCACTTTATGAAAGACGAAAGGATCACCCTAACTTTCTCTCTTCCTGAAAACAAGTTTCTAAAACTAACAAGGAGCAATAAAAGAACACACGTTGAGTTAGAGATCCATCCACTATAGTATCTCAAGTAATCTGGCCCACTGACTGATTTAAGGACTGATCCAGAGCTCTATACACCACGGATGTTCAGTGTTATGTGTAGCGATTTATTATTCAGACCTCAGTGGGCCTTAAATCAGCAATGATAGGAAAATAATTTCTATCCCAAAAAGCTACATGTAATTTGATAAATGTAAAAAATGATTGTGGTTGATTGTGATTGTATCTTTTTTTTTTTTTTTTTAAAAAAGACTGATCAGAGGGTAGAAAATCTGAGAAAACAATGTATTCTGTTAGCCAGTTCTTCCTTTCTTGTATTTCTTTTTCAGTTCCACCACTATCATTCAGTGTTGTGAGGAGGAACGTACTATTCAGACCAATAATTATCCCACAGCAGTTTGAGCTTAAATGACTTTTGGATTAAACATTAAAGCAATCATTTGCTAATAATGTGTCTACCCTTCCTATGGCTCCTGACACAGTGGAAAAAAGGTTTTAGTTCTTGTTAAAACATGTTCTTTGACAAGAGGTTCCATTTGAGCAACATTAATGACATTTAAAGACCACCACGCTCAGTCACTCTCCATTGTATTGTGCGTCTTTAAAAAAAACAATTATCCTCATTTAGTACTAAACTTTTTATATACAAATCCCATGTTTTCTGGTTATTATCTGTTTGTAATAATTCACACAAAGAATCTAAGAATTTTGGGAGGAAATTTTCAAAGGCACAAATAGGAGTTACTTTGTGCAGCTCTTTACACCTAAGCCATTTGCAGTGCACTGCACAAAAGAAGCCATTTGCAGTGCACAACACAGGGCCGGCTCCAGGCACCAGCCAACCAAGCATGTGCTTGGGGCGGCACCTTGGAGCGGGGTGGCGCTAGGATTTGTATTTATTTATTTATTTATTTTGGTTCGGCGGCGGGGCGCTCGGGGGGGCGGGGGCTAGGCGCGTCGCTCGGAGGGGGGGCAGGGGCTTGGCACGGCACGTTGCTCAGAGGGGGGGTGGGGGCGTGGCACTCGGAGGGGGGTGGGGGCTTCGGGTGGCGCGGCGCTTGGAGGGGGCGGGGCTTCAGGTGGCGTGGCGCTGGGTGGGTGGGGGTTTGCGTGGTGCTCGGGGGTGGGGCTTCGGGCGGCGCAGCGCTCAGGGGGTGTGGCTTCGGGCGGCGCTGGGGGGCAGGGGCTTGGCGCGGCGCTCGGAGGGGGAGCAGGGGCTTGGCACGGCGCGTCACTCGGAGGGGGGATGGGGGCGCGGCGCTCAGAGGGGGGCAGGGGCTTCAGGCGGCACGGCGCTTGGAGGGGGCAGGGCTTCGGGCGGCGCAGCGCAGGGGGGTGGGGCTTGGCACGGCGCATTGCTTGGCGGGGGCTTGCGCGGTGCTCGGGGGCGGGGCTTCGGGCGGCGTGGTGCTGGGGGGGGCGGGGATTTCGGCGGCGCTGGTGGGGGCGGGTTCGGCTGTGCGTCGCTCGCGGGGGGGTTACGGCGGGGCGGCGCTCTTCTTTTTTGCCTGGGGCGGCAAAAAAGTTAGACCGGCCCTGACACAACAGGAAGTTTTAATGATCCTACCAAAACCAGGAACTATATTACATATTCTTGAGCATCGCCTCCTGGCACCTTGTTGATTAACTGTGTACAGATATACAGATACCGCTTGTAACATAAAGCACTGAACTCCCATTAAAAGTCAATGCCTTAACTGCTGTTTGGGCCTTTGAAAAGCTTTCCTTGGTCATTAAACTTTGAACTTTAATGAACAGTTACATTATCACTTAAAAATAAAACTAACAGTTCCAATAATTTTAACGTTTTGGTGATATGAGCAAACACAGTATCTATTTGCTTTTTCTGTACTTATTACTAATGGATAATTTAGCCTCTTGTTCGGGTCTTTCTGTTTTGTCTTGCTTTGCTCCCAGCACAAAGTGTGCTCTTTGTCTTCCCTTTCCAAAGAGCTAATGCAGGCTGGTTGCTGCACAATATTTTTTTAAGTATTTATTTTTGTTGCTATATCCATTGTAACATAAAGTACAACCATATAGGTGTAATGTACAATATTTACTCCTTATGCTTGGAAGTTAACAAGACTAGCCGATCTAATACAATTAATTTTGTTGTTAAGTTCCAGGTCATCTTCTTCTCTTGATTCTGTCTTTGTGACACTCCCAATTATAAGCAGGACTATAAGCAGAGCTGTGCAAATAACTGATTTTTTGATTCTCTGGCTGATACTCACATACACAGACAAAAATTGGGTCGACCCAAAACAAAACATTTAAGTTTTTGGCAAATCAAAAAGGCAAAAAAAAAAAAATAGTTTTGGATCAAACAAAATGTTTCATTCTACATGAAACAATATGTTTTGTTTTGTTTTTGTTTTCAAGGTTTTTTTTAAATAAAGTTGAAGAACATTGCAAAACAAAAAGTCATTTAGAAAATGTGGAAATGAAATATTTTCAGAATTGTTTTGTTTCAACCAAAACAATTTGATGAATTCAACACAAATTCACGAAATGGCTCAGTCAACCCAAATCTGCAAGTTTAAATGCAAAATTTTTAAGTATGGTATATAATTGCTTCAGTATTGTGCACAATCTATTTAAAAAATAATAGTCTCTTTGAAGTGTGGTGGAGAATTTTCAGGCCATTAGGATGAAGCAGTCAAATCTTGTTCCATCGTCAACAATACAGAAGAGTAATCATTCCTCTCACAAGAGCCATCTGCATCAGCTAGAAGAAAAGGCTAACTAGATCCAATTCAGCTCTGGAAACAGCACTTTTTCTAAAAAGTGCCCACTGATTTTGGGTGCTTGATATCAGACACCTGGCCTCACATATTGGATGTATAAACCACCTCATTAGCCTGAAAATGTGAACAATCCTATCTGTCTGTCTTGTCTAACCTATTGCCATATATAAAGTGCTTGAGAATTAAGAAAGGAAAAGTGTGGGTGTATGTAGGGTAAGAGAGAACAGCTCTCCCTCCCTGGTATATGAAAGCATTGTACCAAGACTGCCTCTTCTCCTTTGCTGATGAAGTGAGGATTCACCAGGCTGGTGTAGGAGCAGCAGGAGAAGATCCTGGATGAGGAGTGTCTGGGTGTCTCCTTTTAGAAGTGAGGATTTCATTCCATGTTGTTGGGGGTTGGGGCCAGTTTTGCTCCAATATCTTAGGAGGGTTCTGTAAGGCATGGGCTGTGCAACCACATATTTTGATGTGTGGCAATATCGCTCGTCAAAGCAAATGTGGCACAAGGGAGAGAATGAGATAGTTTTAGGAGCAGATAGCTGTCCAGGTAGCTGACATTCATCAAATTTAGCTAATAATCTGCTGTAAGATTCTGGAGGTGTTAAGGACAACAAACCTGTTTTTGACATTTAGAATTGCAATAATCTACAAAGTCTATGGAAATGCATTGCAAAATCCTGCAAGACTACGGTAAATTCATTGCCTTGAGGTATTGCACCTCACCTCACAGTTTGAAATCTGAGGACTGGTGGGGAGGGCAGCTTGATTTCATAAACATTAGTAGAACTAGTGAAGTTTGTTCATATGGTGATTCTGAGAATATTCATATGCAATATTGATTGGAATAGTAGTCAGGTAGATGTTAGTGAAAGGATTATATCTAATCTGGCTAGAAAAGTGGGTGAGGTTTGAGGGAAACAACTGAAATGCTTGTACTTGAATGCAAGGAGTCAGCAAATAAAATGGAGGAACTGGAACTACTGATGCAGGAGGTCAGACCAGATATTACTGGGATTACAGAAACATGGTGGAATACCATTTATGACTGGAATACAGATATTGAGGGGTGTGGGCTGTTTAGGAAAGAGAGGGGTAAAGGTGATGGGGTAACATTTTACAAAGCAGTAAAATGTAAAGAAATAAGTGGTACTATGAACAAAACAGAATCTGTTTGGGTCAAAATCTCTTTGGGGAAGGATTGTAAGAGGTTCTATCAGGCTAGTGTTGGGGGGCTGGTATAGGCTCCCAGAGTCAGACTCAAATATGGATAGAGATCTCGCTAATATTATTAGAGAGAGAAATACTTTTGGGTATTGTCATAGTGGGAGACTTTAACTTCCCTGAGAAAAATTAGAAAATATATGCTATTAATCCGTGTAAGGCCCAGTTATTTCTGAATGTGATAGACAATAATTTTCTTCAAATTGTCACCGAACCAACAAGAGGTGATGATACAATTTTAGACTTGGTTTTGGTAAGTAGCAACCATGGGTGGCGGGTGAACCACTGGTTGGGGGAGGCTAGCCCCGGCCCAATAACCTGCCCCTCTTCCCCTGCCGGAGCCCCCCCTCCCTGCGGTTGCCAGCCCCGGAGCCCCAGGGGACTGGGTGATGTGCATTCCCCCGACCCCGCTTGCGCACAGGGCAGGCAGGCGGGCGCGCCCCCCCGGAGCATGGGGCAGGTGCCCCTCCCCAGCCTCATTGTCCCCTGATCCCCCAAGTACAAGATGGGCAGCCCCAGCACCTCCAGCCTCCCCACCCCCGCAGTCCCGGTGGCCCTAGCCCCAGCCCAACACGCTTCCCTGAAGAGGAGCAGCCTGCCTGGGCTGGGGCCAAGGGGGAAGGGCAAGCAGGAGGGGGCTTCAGGGAGGAGCGTGGGCAGGGCCATGCCAGGATGTTTGGAGAGCCACAGCCTTCCCCAGCCTATGCAATGTGCCACCCAAGTAGCAAGGACATCATAGAAGAGCAGGTTGTAAGAAATAACCTTGGATTGAGTGATGACCAGTTGATTCATTTTACATTAAACTAAATTAAATTAAATTAAAACCAGGTTGCCGTGTTTGTTTCTTTTTATTTCTAAAGGGCAGTCTGATGGAACCCTAGTCAGCCATAGTCCTTCCAACCCTTCTGCAAGGGTTCTCCCTCCCACCCTTGGATAGAGGGTCCTATCAATTTGTTGAATCAAAAGAAGGCCCTGTAAACTCATCCTTTTTATGCCAAAAGCCTGGCATAAAAGCCTTTGTTTGTTGGGCTCTGGAAAACACAGTTTGAACCAATAAATGCAAACCACCCCATGTGGTGGTATCTCTTTGGACGTGTTTACAACCTAAATGATTTACACTCCACTGTATTTAGTGCCTGGAGTTGCTTGGTAACCCCTAGCCGACAGTGATACATAAACTTTATACAAGATGGTTCCCAAATATTGCATGCCGTGGCAATATCCATCATGCTATTACCCTCATTTTGCAGATGGGGATCTGAGGCCCAGAATGACTAAGGGCACGGGGGGGGAGGGATAGCTCAGTGGTTTGAGCATTGGCCTGCTAAACCCAGGGTCGTATGTTCAATCCTGAGGGGGCCATTTAGGGATCTGGGGCAAGAATCTGTCTGGGGATTGGTCCTGCTTTGAGCAGGGGGTTGGACTAGATGATCTCCTGAGGTCCCTTCCAACCCTGATAGTCTATGTCTATTCTGCCCTGCAGTTCACATTAATGGGGCAGTGTGAATAGCTGTGCACACCAACATGCTGCACTGTAACTCCCTCCCTGTGGGCATGAACTTAAAGTCCTGAGTTGACACTAAAGTAGGACTACCTTTAAGTTCATGCCCGCAGAGGGGAGTTACAGCGCAGCCTTTTGGTGAACACTGCTATTCAGAAACCCTGCATCCAAACTTCAAAGCAGTGTAAATTTGCTCATTGTGACTTGCCCAGAATCTGTAACAGGGAATTGAACCTCTGTCTCCTGAGTCCTCAGCTAATGCCCAAACCACTGGACTATCCGTCTTCTCTAGACGCATGTTTCCTCCAGTCACATTTAAGTCCTGTCTAGTTTGGTGACTGCCTCTTCTGGTGTTACATTACAGTCACTTGAAGTGCTTTTGTTAATAGCTCTGTGGTGTAAAGAGGAGAGATGATGGTGATCTGAAGGATCTAAGATTAGCAGCCGTGTTAGTCTGTATCCGCAAAAAGAACAGGAGTACTTGTGGCACCTTAGAGACTAAATAAATTGGTTAGTCTCTAAGGTGCCACAAGTACTCCTGTTCTTTTTGAAGGATCTAAGAATCTGGAACTTTCCTCTTCACCAGATCCAGATCAAGGGTTTGACAATGTTGAGGCCACACTGTGTCTATACTATTTTTCTTCCTGGATGGGGGTGAGGGGAGCAAGGTAGGGTTTTTTTAAAAAGCTTATTTAGTGTACTTTGTTAATATTTATTTTTAAAGAACATGTAATGCCCTTGGAGTAGGAGGTGAGCCCAGGATACATTTAAGTAAATAAAATAAGTACAACTTCATGATCATTTACTATTGCGCTGCTGTCATGGTTGTTGATACTGCAAGTCACAAGTGGAAATTAATTTCTATTGCAGATTCTTTATCTGTTTCTGTAGCCTCAGATGTATCTCCTAGTTAATCCATTGTGAAGAGTCTATGTGTGCTCTGCAGAGGATGCATTTTAATTCCTGATACAATGCCAGTGTAATCCATGTTTCTGATGTTAGAAGGCTTTATTTACCTTTTATTCTATTAAAGGTTTTCTACACTGCAAGCATATCTTCCTTTTGCACAGAATATCCTTACTCACACTTCATTGAACTAACACATTCTGGGCCAATTTTGCTCCTGTCATGTGATGATGGTCTTTCATGTGATATCACAGGACTTGCTCAGACAACCTTGTATAAACCCGTCTAGGGTACAATCAGATCCTGGCTGGATTGTCTTCCGGTAGTGCTACAGCCTCCTGTTCAAACACATCATCTCTCCTAATTCATTATCAAGCCAAAGAGCTCACTCAGGACAGCGCAAAGTCAATAAATGCCTTGGGGTTATTATTTCACTGGTATAGCGCCACTTCTTGTCAGAAGAGGGATGTAACTAACTTTGAGTGTGCAATAATGTGCTCAAACTGCTTCTATTAGATTCTATGGGTGTTTACTCAAACTGATCCTGAACTTTGAACCTTTTAAGATTACCTGTCACTTCTCACACACTCATATTTTGTATTTAGAAACAGTTTTTTGATAAAGGTGACCTGTCTAGTCAGTGTGTTGTGACATCATAAGAAGTTTTTCTGGTGAAATAGCCAATATTGCTAGGATGACTTGAATGAGTTTACACTGCTGAAGTACTCCCAGCAGAACTGATACATTGTAATAAAGAATTCAGTACCCTTTGATTGTGGCTACCACAGCAAAAATCTATTAAGCAGCCTTAGTCATGTGGTCTGTCAACAGTTGGTGAGGAGAATTAAAAAAGGTGAGGTGAGCAAAAAAAGGAGCCCATAAGAGCTATTAGAATTATGAGGGAACTATAGTGGAGCGTGAGTGTAAATGACCAGTGTGGCCATGCTTAGATCTTGTGATTTATTCTTCTTTCAGAGTGGTATTTAATTCTCCTTTCTCTATCTAAGTTATTGCACCTCCAATTGTCCACATCCTGGCTCCTCTGTGGAATATAATCTAATATTTCAGTTCCTGACCTGTAGGTTGATAACACTTTCTTCAGGTCACAGTGCTGTACAAGGCAAGTTAAAGGGATACAGTCAAGATAGAACACCTCCAATGATTAAAACAAAAAGAATTTCCATTTCACCTTTTATGAAGGTTGCTTACCTTTTACAAGTCACACAGCTAAAACTGTCAAATTAGACTGGGCTGCCTTTCTGTTTTTGCTTTAGACATTTTTATTTTTTGCTTCTCGTGAACTTAGCACAAGGCTGTTGCATTTGATTTTCTAACCCACTAAGGGAACAGTTAAATCCAGAACAAAAAACTGTTTCCATTAAATGTAAAGAATACATTTTGAAAACACTGACTATTTATATTGGACCAAGTTCATCACAGATGTAACTCTATTGACTGTGGAGCTCATTTGCTATGAACAACTCCTCGGGCAATAGGCATGTGAGTGCTTTGCTCCCCGAATGCATGTGATCATAATCTGACCGTTGCAGAAATCACATCCCAAGAACTGAAAATCCAAATCAAATTCCAAAATAAAGTCAAACACAGGTGATAGCAAAATCCTGGGCCTTGTTTTTACGTGTGTGTTTGTTTTTTAAAATAAAAACATCTTTCACCATTGAAGAGATGTCCTTGTTAAGCTAAAGGTCACAGCTACAGACATAGCCATGAAATCACTCTTTTAAAAGTGTGATCAACTCTCAAAACAACTTTTTTACTCGTAAACGTAATGACTGTAATATGCAAATACCCTGGTCAACAGCATGAGAATTGGTTGTGTTAGATCCGAGATAATGGTCTTGTATCTAACAAGAGCAGATCATGACTGTGAGGAGTCCATAGCCTTCTTGAAAGCAAACTAAAGAAACATTGACCATCAAGGTGATGGGGTAACATTTTACAAAGCAGTAAAATGTAAAGAAATAAGCGGTACTATGAACAAAACAGAATCTGTTTGGGTCAAAATCTCTTTGGGGAAGGATTGTAAGAGGTTCTATCAGGCTAGTGTTGGGGGGCTGGTATAGGCTCCCAGAGTCAGACTCAAATATGGATAGAGATCTCGCTAATATTATTAGAGAGAGAAATACTTTTGGGTATTGTCATAGTGGGAGACTTTAACTTCCCTGAGAAGAATTAGAAAATATATGCTATTAATCCGTGTAAGGCCCAGTTATTTCTGGATGTGATAGACAATAATTTTCTTCAAATTGTCACCGAACCAACAAGAGGTGATGATACAATTTTAGACTTGGTTTTGGAAAGTAGCAACCATGGGTGGCGGGTGAATCACCAGTTAGGGGAGGCTAGCCCCGGCCCAAGTACCTGCCCCCCTTCCCCTGCCGGAGCCCCCCCCCTCCCTGCGGCTGCCAGCCCCAGAGCCCCAGGGGACCGGGTGATGTGCATTCCCCTGATCCCGCTTGCGCACAGGGCAGGCAGGTGGGTGCGCCCCCCCCCCCCCCGGAGCATGGGGCAGGTGCCCCCCCCCAGCCTCATTGTCCCCTGATCCCCCAAGCACAAGATGGGCAGCCCCAGCACCTCCAGCCTCCCTACCCCCCCAGTCCCGGTGGCCCTAGCCTCAGCTCAACACGCTTCCCTGAAGAGGAGCAGCCTGCCTGGGCTGGGGCCAAGGGGGAAGGGCAAGCAGGAGGGGGCTTCAGGGAGGAGCGTGGGCAGGGCCATGCCAGGATGTTTGGAGAGCCACAGCCTTCCCCAGCCTATGCAATGTGCCACCCAAGTAGCAAGGACATCATAGAAGAGCAGGTTGTAAGAAATAACCTTGGATTGAGTGATCACCAGTTGATTCATTTTACATTAAATTAAATTAAAACCAGGTTGCCATGTTTGTTTCTTTTTATTTCTAAAGGGCAGTCTGATGGAACCCTAGTCAGCCATAGTCCTTCCAACCCTTCTGCAAGGGTTCTCCCTCCCACCCTTGGATAGAGGGTCCTATCAATTTGTTGAATCAAAAGAAGGCCCTGTAAACTCATCCTTTTTATGCCAAAAGCCTGGCATAAAAGCCTTTGTTTGTTGGGCTCTGGAAAACGCAGTTTGAACCAATAAATGCAAACCACCCCAGGTGGTGGTATCTCTTTGGATGTGTTTACAACCTAAATGATTTACACTCCACTGTATTTAGTGCCTGGAGTTGCTTGGTAACCCCTAGCCGACAGTGATACATAAACTTTATACAAGATGGTTCCCAAGATGGTTCCCAAATATTGCATGCCATGGCAATATCCATCATGCTATTACCCTCATTTTACAAATGGGGATCTGAGGCTCAGAATGACTAAGGGCACGGGGGGGGGAAGGGATAGCTCAGTGGTTTGAGCATTGGCCTGCTAAACCCAGGGTCGTGAGTTCAATCCTGAGGTGGCCATTTAGGGATCTGGGGCAAGAATCTGTCTGGGGATTGGTCCTGCTTTGAGCAGGGGGTTGGACTAGATGATCTCCTGAGGTCCCTTCCAACCCTGACAGTCTATGTCTATTCTGCCCTGCAGTTCACATTAATGGGGCAGTGTGAATAGCTGTGCACACCAATATGCTGCACTGTAACTCCCTCCCTGTGGGCATGAACTTAAAGTCCTGAGTTGACACTAAAGTAGGACTACCTTTACATTCATGCCCGCAGAGGGGAGTTACAGCGCAGCCCTTTGGTGAACACTGCTATTCACAAACCCTGCATCCAAACTTCAAAGCAGTGTAAATTTGCTCATTGTGACTTGCCCAGAACAGGGAATTGAACCTCTGTCTCCTGAGTCCTCAGCTAATGCCCAAACCACTGGACTATCCGTCTTCTCTAGACACATGTTTCCTCCAGTCACATTTAAGTCCTGTCTAGTTTGGTGACTGCCTCTTCTGGTGTGACATTACAGTCACCTGAAGTGCTTTTGTTAATAGCTCTGTGGTGTAAAGAGGAGAGATGATGGCGATCTGAAGGATCTAAGAATCTGGAACTTTCCTCTTCACCAGATCCAGATCAAGGGTTTGACAATGTTGAGGCCACACTGTGTCTATACTATTTTTCTTCCTGGATGGGGGTGAGGGGAGCAAGGTAGGGTTTTTTTAAAAAGCTTATTTAGTGTACTTTGTTAATATTTATTTTTAAAGAACATGTAATGCCCTTGGAGTAGGAGGTGAGCCCAGGATACATTTAAGTAAATAAAATAAGTACAACTTCATGATCATTTACTATTGTGCTGCTGTCATGGTTGTTGATACTGCAAGTCACAAGTGGAAATTAATTTCTATTGCAGATTCTTTATCTGTTTCTGTAGCCTCAGCTGTATCTCCTAGTTAATCTAAGAAACATTGACCATCAATTTCCTGTGTTCTTCTAAGGAACAGAACATTACGGAAAAAAGGTCTGTAGGAGAATAAAGGGGTCCTTTTATATTATTTTAAGAAAAAAATGTTTTTCTTGTTGAAAATGTTTTAGAGCTTTCAAAAACATACGTAATAAAAGTAAACACAGGGAAACTGTGGAAAAGCTAGAAACACATATCTTAAGGTTAATATCACCATGGTAATCCCATGTGTGTATAGCTTTATAGTCCACAGTTACTGCATAATACTCTATCTTTGGTTACCTGGCCTTAAAAAAAGAGTATTGCAATGTTCTATATAAGTGGTCAAAACCACTGTCTCTTACACTAGCATTGCTTCCATGACTGGGGTAATTACACTGCTCTACAGCCAAAATGCTTCTGAAATAAATGTAGTCAAACTTTACTAATTCTGGGTCACTGAGAACGAAAATTGGCTCTAGTTTTCAAGATATGCTATTGGGTCAGTATATACGACCCTTGACTTGGGAATGGCGGAGGATAAGTGAGTTATAAAGGGAAGGGATCTCAATTAAACCAGAAATGACTAAAATACATCTTTGACTGGATCTATGAATAAATCTATGACTGGGTTTGGACAGTACTTGCTTTTTAGGCAAAACAATGAATGATGCAATCTGAAGCTGGTATTGCGTCATACATGATATGAATTGCATCGTGTTATTCCTAGAAGTCATGGATGATGCAATCATAACGAAGCTTACATCACTCTGCTGAACAAATTGCCCTATATCAGCTCTAGAAATCATACAGTGTCATGCTCTCTTATTTGTCAGTGTTTGATTTTGCAAAGGGACACATTTCTGTTTAGCCAAAGTGAGCAGAGATGCCTCGTACTTGTGTGAACAGTGCAGATAACTTCTGCTATGTTTATGGTGAAGTGACTTTTGCATCACAAAAGCGCAGTATAACCACTATGGTTAAGAAAGCCTATCGCCTTTATTTTGGCTGCAAAATTGGAGATCAGGACAAGAGGTGGGCCCCACACATATGCTGCAACACTTGTGCAACAAATCTTCGCCAGTGGTTGAACAGGAAAAGGAAATCTATGCCTTTTGTAGTGCCAATGATTTGGAGAGAGCCAACAGATCACACCAGCAATTGTTACTTCTGCATGGTGCCTCCAGTTGGGAAAGGTGTGTCAAAGAAGAAAAAGTGGACTGTGCATTATCCACACATTCCATCAGCTATACGCCCAGTACCCCACGGAGAAGGACTGCCGGTTCCTGATGCACCAGAATCATTCTCACTTGAGTCAGACGAGGAAAAGTAAGAGGATGAAACTTCTGGTCCTGAACCATCAATGTCACAGGACCCACATTTTCTCCCATCCTCCTCCTCTGAACCACACCTCATAACACAAGGTGAACTGAATGACCTTGTCAGGGATTTGGAACTACCCAAGAGTAAGGCAGAGCTGTTGGGCTCCAGACTACAGCAGTGGAATCTCCTGGCAGGTGATGTTAGGGTTTCCATGTTCCGTGACCGTCAAAAGGATCTTGTCCCATTCTTCTTCATGGAAGGTGATCTTGTAGCCTGCAACAACATCGATGGTGTGATGGCAGCCCTCAACATCGTTCACGATCCAGATGAGTGGAGACTGTTCATTGATTCATCGAAGACGAGTCTTAAAGCTGTTTTACTGCATAATGGCAATGTTTTGCCATCAATTCCAGTTGGTCATGCAGTCCATAGGAAGGAAACCTATGACAACATGAAACAACTTTTGAGGTGCATAAACTATGACCAACATCAGTGGCAGCTTTGTGGCGATTTGAAGGTTGTTGCTCTCTTGCTTGGTCTGCAGACTGGATACACAAAGTACTGCTGTTTTCTCTGCAAATGGGATAGTCGTGCAAGAGATTCCCACTACATCAAGAAAGATTGGCCACTCCGACAGTCATTGGAGCCTGGGAGGAAAAGTGTTCAGCATCCACCACTTGTTGAATCAAGGAAGATTTTGTTACCACGCTTACACATCAAGCTGGGTCTGATGAAGAACTTTGTCAAGGCCATTGACAAAACACAAGCGGCTTTCAAGTACCTCCGTGGAATATTTCCAAGGTTAAGTGAAGCTAAGATAAAGGAAGGTGTCTTTGTTGGTCCTCAGATTCGTGAACTTCTTCGAGATGATGCATTTGACCATGCACTGCGTGGCAAGGAAAAGACGGCCTGGAAAGCCTTCCAGTTAGTGGCAATAAATTTTCTCGGAAACAACAAGGCAGACAACTCCAGGTTGTTGGTGGAAAACCTCCTCAAGGCATACAAAAGCCTTGGTTGCAACATGTCACTAAAGATACATTTTTTGCACTCTCATCTAGATTTTTTTCCACCGAACTGCGGAGCAGTGAGCGACGAGCACGGCGAGCGATTTCACCAGGACATTGCAACAATGGAGAAACGCTATCAGGGCAAATGGAGCCCATCAATGCTTGCAGACTATTGCTGGACAGTGACAAGAGATGCTCCATTTAATGAATACAAGAGACAAGCCAAGAAGCGCCGAGTAGACACTGAATAGGACTAAACTATGTACAGAATAGTTTTTTGCCTTTTGTTTCATAATAAATTTTATTGATATAACCCTTTTGCTGATTTTTAAAGTGTTACATAAACAGGACAGGTGAAATATTATCATGTAAAGCAACCATAAACACATGAAAAGACCTAGGTTTACAATTTATGATTAAAACTCTACTATCTACACAATATACACAGACATAAAATGTAAAAACTTAAATATCTTAGAAACAGTAGCCAATCAGTTGTTTTAATTGTCATATTTGAATTCAGCACATCAAAATACATAATAAATAGCACATTTTATCTCTGAAGCAGACGACTTCTCAAAAATTGTAGACCAGTGTTATTATAGAAAAGTGTGTGTGTGTGAGAGAGAGAGATAAAATTTGTTTAGAGACTGCTAGTGTCATGAAAAATAACAACAGCGCCTCCCCTAATACCAAATCCAGTCGACAGTAGTTGCTCAGCTGCATGGGTCTGCTTTTTAGATAGATTATTTTTTTCTAAATATATTTAGGATGGAGTATGGGAGGGGGGGGAGATGCTGCTGCTGCTGCTGTTGAATGCTAAATGCAAAGCCCTTGGCTCTGATAGGCTAGGGAGAAGTGGTTACTCTGCCTATATAAACTGACAACAGCATCCTCTGTGCTTTATAACTGTCACAGGGGAGCAAAGAAAGAGGAAGAAAGAGAAAGAGGGAGTGGAGAAGAAGGAATCTCACCAATTGGCTGTAAGTAACATTCTTTGTCCTTGTAGCTTCATGCTTAATAAATCCAAGAAGATAAATGCTTGGATTAATTCAACAGTTTGTTACTTCGCCTTGGAGTTTGGCTAATTAATGTTAATTATACAGCCTATTTTATTTTAGAGGAGTAAATTGGAAGCACAAAAGACATTTGCATTTTTTTAAAGCTAAGTTTGCACAGGTTAGTGTGTGCCTCTTATTTTGTATTTATTCGTGCAGAGATAGAACAATCCCAGTGTTTTGGTTTATGCATATGTATGTGTGACAGCCTTATGGAAAAATTAGACTGCCAATCCAACTGCCACAGTTCTGGACAACCATGTAGACCTTTAAAAATAAAAACAGATGTTTCTCTTCTGTATCTTCTGAATAAGAACAAATCTATTTTGTTTCTATATGTGATATTCTTAAAGTGAACATATCCTCCAGGGAAACCAGTAGGATTTTTTTAATGGAAAATCAGCAAACTGCAAAAGCTGAGCAACTCAGAGTGAAAGATAAATGAGGTAACTTTGTATACTGACAAGAAAAATAGAAAGTACTAAATAGTGAAAAGTAGGAGCCACCTTATGCATGCATAACTCCTGTTAAAGACAATTGATGCAGAAGCAATTCAGGATCAGGTCAATTGTGTTGACTGTAAATTTAAATCTGTTTGTGTTTGCCTCTATTTCATGCAGAACATTTAATACAAGGCCTTCTCCTGCAGTTCTTAGTTAGACAATATTTACTTCAATGCGAATTTTGCCCCCCAAGAAAAGATTGCAAATCAAAGGTATAATTCTTTTGCCATTGAATTCAATGGCTAAAATCCCAAAGACTCCAGTGGGGCCATATGCAGTGCTCAAGCCTTTAATTTACATTGGATTCTGTAACAAACGGGCAGAGAGATAGATAACACGTCAATCTACTTGACTGAAAATAAATGTATAAAGTTATCAAAATACTTTGAGCCTATGCTGTCCTCAGTTGTTGAAATTTGTATGTTGTTTTAGATGTTATTAATATGTCTAATCTATAGGGCTTTCTGTTTGGTGGTGTTTGGGGGGGACCCCTCCCACCCAAATAATATACATGTATATGTATGTCTCCTATCTGCATTTAATAATCTCAGTCATTGATGTTAGCGTTTTTGTTGTTGTTTTGCTTTGTGCTTCAGATTGGGTCTGTTGAATTAAAGACCAGGTAGGTGTTCATACAATTAGAAAGCATTAAATAATTGGTGATTAAAAACCTCCATATTCTCTTTGTGGTATCTGTTCTTTCTCTCTGCTCAGAAATTTTCTGGCACTCCTTAATAAACTATAAGTAAGTTTTAAAAAATAACCTTATCAACCAGAAACAGAATTTAAAGAAACCACAATTCTGTTGTTGATATTTTGTCAATGTGTACATAAAAATAACATGCATATTGTAATTGGAAGCAAACGTAGGCAATAATAATCAGAAATAGTTATTTACATAAGTATTATATCTATAAATGTATTGCCTAAGTTTGTCTCCATATATATGTATGTTTTATAAATATATAAAAATGTGTGGTGCTCTTCTTACTGATTTTTAAAGTAAATAGAAAATAAGTTCAATGAGAAGTCTGGTGGCAATAAGTTGTGAATAAGTTCACATACTCAGTACATACAATCTAGGGACTAGAAACAATTCTTCTACAGTTTCAAATATATATCATTAAGATAAAATGCAGATTTGTTGTAATGTTCTATTTTGAAGGCAGCCAGATACTGCTTGGTCAAGGTGGCAAAAGGCTATAATGTCAAGCATAGGTTGTATAGTATAATACAATATCTAATGATATACTCAGGAAAAATCTAAAAACTAAAGAACTTTAATTTTTATATGTATATATAATGTAAATGCCATACAGCGACTGACCTTGCTCCTATGTAGGTTGCAGTGTCATTATAGCTGTGTTGGTCCCAGGATACTAGAGACACAAGGTGGACGAGGTAATATCTTTTATTGGACTAACTTCTGTTTGTGAGAGAAACAAGCATTCAAGCTTACACAGAGCTCTTCTTCAGATGTCCCACTGCCTGAAGTGACTCAAGAGTGAGAGTGCCAACCTCAGGGCAGACTGTTAGGTAGCAGGGAATGATCCCCAAATTGTTTGAGTTCTGTACTTAGATTTCTACAACCACTTAACACCAAGGGTACGTCTACACTTACCTCGGGGTCCGGCGGCAGGCAATCGATGTTCTGGGATCGATCCCGGAAGTGCTCGCCGTCGATGCCGGTACTCCAGCTCGGCGAGAGGAGTACGCGGCATCGACGGGGGAGCCTGCCTGCAGGGTCTGGACCCGCGGTAAGTTCGGACTAAGGTACTTCGAATTCAGCTACGTTATTAACGTAGCTGAATTTGCATACCTTAGTCCGAAGTGGGGGGTTAGTGTGGACCAGGCCCAAGTGTAAACTCCTCAGGCAATATAACAGCCTAAATATGGAATCACAGACAGTCCCGTTGGGGACTCCGATCTCTCTCATTACCAGCTGAGCATATCTTTGTGATAGATGGTCCCTTCCATCAAGAATAGCAACAATAAAGTTACTCCCAGTTCTAAAGGACAAGTCATTTACCCCAGGTCAATTGCCCCTTAGATCTTATAGCGAAGACAACACTTGTAGCCAACCTGAAATAAATTAGATGAAGATTTAGTAAACAGGAAATGGAAATGAGTTATTAACAAGGTTAAAGCAGGTAAACATATAGACACAAATGAGTTACAATCTTAAATTTCAAACCATAATAGAAGCTTCTATAATAAGCAAGCTCTGTATGACCTGTAGGGCTAGCCCAAGTTAAGCACTGAGGACCTCTTGTTTATGCCTAGTAAACCTTGCTCCCCCCCCCCCCCCGAGTCCAAGCAGCATAGAAATATTGTTCTTTCTTGCTCTCATTGAAACCAATAACAATTCCTTCCTTGTCTCTAGTGGAGCATGGTTGGGCCCCAACAGCAGATGTTATATGATGGTGACACATGCCCATAGATCTCTGTTGAATCACTGGAGACTAATGAAGCTCAAGTAGAACACATTTTTGGTAATATTTCACTGTGATGGGGTAGTCTGCCATGGAGGGCAGTAGTGCCTAGTTGTCAGCCTCCCCCACCACCTGGCTTGGCCGTTTAAAGATTTGGAAGGGTTCAATAGATACACATAGAGACCTAAGGATCCTGGGAATGAATGATGATTGAGGAAGGAATTTGGAGGCTGTACTTCCAAGGGCCAATGAGGCCTGAGATACAACCCCAGTCCCAGAAAGAGAACTGGGGGGTTGGGGGGATTCATGTTTACAGGAGAGAGATACTGATTGTTTTAAGGCAAGGGGCAGAGAGCTAGCAGTACAATCCAGCTGCTACAGGGAAGAACTGAGACTGGCTTTTAGGAAATGCTTCTTTAGCTGTTCCTAGGAGGTGCAGTGGGGAACCACTAAGTTGGGGCAAGGGAAGCAGAGTCTGCAGGTCTTGTGAAGATGCTGGTGAGCAAGGTAAAAGTAGGAGCAGCCCAGAGAAAATGGTGGAGGAATTGAAGGAATGGTCCTTAGCCACCTAAACTGGGTCCTGGGGCTGGAACCAAGAAGAGGTGTGGACTCTTGCTTCTCCTACCTCTCCCCCAGGCCAAGAGGAGAAACATAGGTGTCAAGAATAAAAGAAGCCAAGCAAGTGCCAGGCAGAGGTCAGAGATGATCTTGAAAGACATTAGATTTTGAGTTTTCTATTTTCTGGACTTTTCTGTTAACCCCCGGAAGGGGAATGGACTGAACAGTGACCTGGCTGGATGGCTAGGCCACATACATTGTCAGACTGTTGTCAGATAACTGAAAGAGGTGTTAGGCTAAGAAAATCCCTGTAACACTGCTCCTGGACACTGGGAGGTACTCTGGTGGTGAGAGGCACAATAACATGCACTTATATTCCTGGCATTCTATCTACCAGGTTGGGTTTGTTAGTGAATTAGAGCACTGCAGAATGCAGGTAGTGTTTAGGAAATGGTAGGGGGAGAGAGAGAGGCACATAGACAGAAAGGTTAGTGAGCTGTGTCAGGAATTATAGTAGGTAGAACTTTGACCTCCATAGTAGTTGAGGGAGATGTAGCTATTTTCTAGGGAAATTTTGAAAGGCCAATTGAAGAGAATCCTGCACATCAACCTCAAAATAAATAAATGCTCATGCAGAAATTATAGCTGTTCTCTCAGGAACAAACATTAAAGATGCTGAGTGCCTCCTGAAAAGCACGGTGTGGCCCCAACAGGCATGGAACTGACAGAAGTTGGGAATACTTGAACATCTCCCAACAGCAACTGAACAGGATTGGGCTTTCATTGTTTGTGACCCAAGTAAAAAGAGACCATTCTCAGACATGAGAGAGAACTTGTTCTTGTGAAATTTCCAGCCAAACTGTGCTAACTCAAGTCCCAGGCCTGCAATTCTTGTGCATTCAGAAGTCCTATTGACTTGAAAAATGTGGAAACGATGAATAAGTCTTTACATTTTAGGGTGCTTATCACTCTGAACCTGGACTCTGAAGCTTTTTTGAGGTATCCTGTTGCTTCTCACCAATTCATATCCTGTATATTGAAGCAGTTTTGTGATAAAGGTCAGCTCTCTTTCCATTGTATTATTGCCTCCATTTTGTGTGAAATATGTAGTGCCACTAGGATAGCTTTCAATAATTTGTATTGCTGTGATCTTTGTAGCAGAGCTCATCCACTGTAATGGAGAATTCAGTCTCCTAGGTGTGGTTAACATAGCAAAGTGATTTATTTAATCAGACATAGTCATATATACTATACTAGCAACAGTTCAGAAGGAGAGCCAAAAAGATTCTGTGGGTTCAAGATGGTGCTGTAAATCCCAGAAGAACTAAGATAAAGTAAGAGGGGAAAGAAGTGCGACTTTAAATGACCGATGTGTTCATGCTTAAATCTTGTGCATTTCTATTGATCTCAGAGCAGTAGTTAATAGGACTGTTCAGGAGTTTTCCATTAAAAATGTTTTTGATAGAAAATGTAACTTCTTCAGATTTTTCCCCAGGAAATTTTTGATTTTGCTGAAATTTTCTGATTCTTTTCAGCTGAGAAAATTGAAATTAAATCTTTTGTTTCAGGTAGGGTCAACCCGAATTTAAATATTTCCGTTTGTTGAACTGAATCAAAACAATTCATTTTTGGTCAGTTAGATATTAATCTGTGTCAATTTGCACTGCCATGAGGCCTCTTCAGAGTTGTAATTTAGGTGTCTCATGCCCCCATTCTCCTCTATGTGTATGTCTACACAGCAAAGAAAAACCCACGGCTGGACCATGCCAGGTGACTTGGGTTCATGGGGCACAAGCCGTGGGGCTGTTTCATTGCTGTGTAGACTTCCAGGATAGGGCTAGAGCCCGGGCTCTGGGACCTCTCACCCCACAGAGTCCTAGCGCCTTGGCTCCAGCCTGAGCCCAGATATTTGCACAGCAATGAAACAGACCCACAGCCTGAGCCTCATGAACCCAAGTTGTTTGGCATGGGCCAGCCGTGGGTGTCTAGTTGCGGTGTAGGTGTAGTCCAGCCAGGAAGCCTAGCTCATAGAGTATATCTCCCATGATGCATTTTGGTCTCCCATCTTCTTTAACTGCCATGGTGCATCAGGGGAAAAATAATGCAGCCAGGAAGCCTGGCCCATAGAAAGAAAGGGGGCATGAAGCACCGGAACTACAACTACCATGAGGCACCACAGTAGATACAGTGCAATAATGAAACTAAACATTTTAATGTTTCTGAAACATTTTGATTCAGAACTTTCCATTTTACAAAAAAATATCAACTATTTGTCATGATTTGGGATGAAAATAAATGTTGAAATATTAGAACAAGCAAGCAAACCAACACAATGCTTTTTTCCTGGCCAAGATTGTACCTGAAGGCACAACCCAGGATTAGCCCTATTTTGCCTCAGTCACCCATCCTAGGCTCAATTTCTTCCTTGCTTGGAGTAATCTGCTGCTGGCCTATACCAGGAAGCACAACACTTTTTCCAGCTCACTGGCACACAAAGTTTGCAGGCTAGACCATCCATTTGGATGGTGCAGCTTGTCCTACTGGAGCCTTTGGACAGCTTCACAGGCAGGTACGGAGGGGTAACACAGCAATGGCACTCTGGGGCTATTTGCATCCACAAAGGCACACAGATAGAGCAGTCCTTGCGGTTCCCAAGTACAGGATTGTCCCAGTTGTTTTGTGGGGTAGAGATCCGACTAATTACCGTCCTTCCACAACTGTGCAAAGGCCGGGGATGATCTAGCCCATTGCTTCCTCAAATTACAACTAAAATTTGTATCACTGAAAAGTGAATTTTTTAATAGGTGGGTAGAAAAGATTAAATAGGCTGAATAGAAACACAAAAGTTGGGAAGGATCATCCATCGCCAGATCGCCTGTAATGACAAGATATTGATCATGCTGGCTATGGCCACCTAATGATGATTCCCTTCTCATTGCTCTAGGGAAAGGGTAAAATCCGTGTAGGTCCTGAGCAAACTCTGTATCTAAGAGCAAAGTTAATATACTCTAGAGGTGAAATCCTGGCCCCACTGAAGTTGACAGCAAAACTCCCGTTGACTTCAATGAGGTCAGGATTTCACCCCAAATCTGCATTTTATCTTCATTTTAGTAGAAGGGCTCAAACCACAACGTTTGGAGCTGCAGTTGGATCCAAACATCCCCAGACTTTGGATCTAATGTCCCACTGCTTAAGCTGGCATAAGTGTCCAGAACACAACTAATACTATTAAAGTAAATGAGAATTAATTGTATCATTATCAGAATAATCCTACAGAGAATCAGAAAGGTGTAAAGATACCTTTGAATTGAAAGAAACGTCAGCTCCCAAAGAAAATCCTGTTATAAGGAAACCTTACAACATGTCACACATTAATAACTATAGTATTAAAATAATTGGTGATGAGAGAAATATCAATTTATTTGTGTATACATAGAATGTTGCTGAATACATGCCTTTTAACTTGGTTTTTGGGAAAAGACAATGTCACGTGAAGAAACTTGTGTTAAACCACACTTTACTATTGTGTGATACTAAGAAAAAGCAGAAGAATGAAGAGCTTGTGGCAGATGAGCCATACCGCTGTCTGTTCTGGTACACATGGATAGGTCACTGGACATAGCGATGTCGACTGAAATGTTAAACTGAACTAATCCATGTTTAAAAGTACACAAGAAATATCAGTGGTCAGTGGTGAATACATACAGAGCCAAATTCTGAAGTCCTTACTCAGTTTTTTTTATATGGTCCTCACTCAGGCAAAACTCCCATTAACTTGGCACACAAGAGTTAAAATTTTGCCTACAACTTCCATATCTACGAAGTTTTAGACTGGGAAGAGAAGAACAGGTTCTACTCATGTGGCTTTTAAAGTATGCTACAACAACGAACTTATAAAATAAGGTTATAAAACAATCAGAAAATGGATAAGGGCAGTACAAACTGAGGGCTATATTGGGGATATTTTGCAAGCAATAAAATATGGAGTTTTCTTTTAGAGAAAAGCTCTAAACTAAGAAAGCATCAGACTGACCATTGAGCTGTGTTTGTATTGTTTCAGCAGATGTATATACTGGCTAACGGTTTATGTTAATTTATTTAGCAACATTTTGATAGAATTTCAAACAGTAACCAAGGGTATGCTGGCAATGGCACATTTAGTGTTTGTATGGTAGTTCTGAGACATAAAGCCCCTTGGATTGCAGAGGAGAAGATACACTGTTTGCTCAATTACTGTCTTTCAGATGGGACATCAAACTCAAGATCGGCCATCAGAACCATACAAAAAGAGAGGCCATACTGACTATAGAGAGACCATACTGACTTTTTGTAAGCTAAGAACATCTAGATACCAAATCAGGCAAAGCAGTCCTAAGCTAGCCCCACTATTGTCCATCTCAGTAAGGCACAGAGAGCTGGTATTAAGCACTTAAGCACTTGTGTTTAACAATTATATAACTCTAACATGACAGCAACCAGTCTCTGGTGTTGGCTGCAGGCCACAGCTTTCTATAGTCCAGAACCTTGCTTTCCTTAACACAGCACTCGTACATGACAGTAGTGGCTGTTCCACATGGACTCTGATTCCTCTTTGGTAGCATCAACGCATTTATCCAACTGTGTTTATTAGTGATCTCTTTCTTTTTCAGCTTATGAGACAATGCTTGCTGTGATATTATAAAGACCCAATTACCGACCCGAAAGATTCTACCTCTTTTCAAGACCTCAGCCAATTACGAGCTACCAACTACTTATATCTAAGTAAGTTACTTGTGTTCTATTAACCAGGAGATGCTCAGGTTTTTCCTAACATCATTAATCTCTTACGAAGCTAATACCTGATTGTGTGTGTGATATAAGCACAGTCACTTGTTTTCAAAATGTATACCTGTGTTTCACCAACCAGTTCCACTCTGGATACTGAGAAACAACTCCATGAATATGAACGAGTGATTGTAAAGAACTCTGAGACCATTTAAGCACTGTACAATGGCCTTGACCCTGCATTATCTGAGCACTCAAAACCTACATTGGCACCACACCAGCGGAAATTGTGTGTGTGCCAGGATTACAGAATCAGGCTCTCTCCTGTGTATAGCTGATTATTAGCATTATTTATTAATCATCATTATTAATTATAATATTAATTGTAGTAGTCCCTAGAATTCCCATTAAGGATCATGGTCTCATTGTACTATATGCTGTACACACACAATGAAAATGAGGGCTCTAAGGCGTTTAAAATGAGCTATATGACATGCAACAGGTGGATATAACACAGACAGGGGGACTAAACAACACTAAAATCATTGTGGTAAGCATGTCACCCTCTATGTCTAGCCATCGTCTTTTAATATGGCACTATATTCTATATGTTGTATAATGCTGCAACTGAAAGGGTGATGTGGGTGTGCCATTGGGGATTGAACTTTTGTGACCTCTTGTGCTTAATGCATTAGCCTCCACTGCCTGAGCTAAAAGAATCAGCTTTGTTAATCAAGGCTGTAGCAGGATCAGCAAATTCTCTGTTCCAGCCGCCCATCGAGGGGGACAGAACACCACACTAAATGGGTGTGGGTTATATATGCATACCAATAAACTAAGCATTGGCTAGATGTCTCCCAATGAGGCCAGCTTCCGTTTTTAGACACCTAAATAAGTGGCCAATTTTAAGAGATTCGTTCAAAAGTGACTTCTCTTTTTCCTTAGGTTTTCTGATATTGATGCTTCCAACGCCAGTTAGCATGGATACCACAGAGTTCCGAAAGAGAGGGAAAGAGATGGTGGACTACATTGCGGATTACTTTGAGCAGTTAGATAAGAGGCAGGTCTATCCTGATGTGGAACCGGGATACCTGAGACCCCTCATTCCAGACTCTGCACCTCAGGAACCTGAGAGCTTTGAGGATGTCCTTAAAGATGTTGAAAGGCTAATTATGCCAGGGGTAAGAACATCTGGAAAACAAAGTTACAGTATATTATAAAGCCTATGGGTGAAATCCTGGACCCAGTGAAGTCAATGGCAAAACTCCCATTGACTTCCGTAAGGCCAGGATTGCACCCTAATTTTTTAGACTTAGATATGGTTCAACCCTTGAGGGGGCCATTTAGAGATCTGGGGCAAAAATCTGTCTGGGGATTGGTCCTACTTTGAGCAGGAGGTTGGACTAGATGACCCCCTGAGGTCCCTTCCAATCCTGACATTCTATGATTCTATGACAAAGCACTTGACACAGTGAACGTTTCTATTCTTATTAGAAACTATCACTCCAATATTGGTGCTTCAAATGGACCTGTTCTTGGAATTAATCTCCTCAACCCTAGATAGGACTGCAAAAGGCATGTTTCATCACTTTCATTGTTATCTGACCTATAACTAATATGCTTTCTACTCCTAAAGAACAGTATATCTTTTATAAACCAGGATTTTTATCCACAACATGCAGGACATAAAACACTTGTTTTAATTTCTTGTTTTTAAATTCAAGACTCCCACAAGACTCTCATATGACTCTTCAACAAAACTCTTGTTCAAATGTCAAGACTCTCACTTGGCTTTTCTTTTTATTACTAGGTTGACCAGAAAAGATTTTTCCACCTATTTAGCCTGTTAACATGAAAAACTTTTTGGAATGTAAAGTTTTGATAAATGTTTCATTTTTTACTTTGATTTTTTAAGTACATTTCAATTTCAATAGCATCATCAAAACACTTAAACCAATATAGTCTTGATGAAAAGACATTTTCTGATAGAAAAACCAATTAAATGAAATGTAATGTTATTTTAATCACATAAATGCCAGAAATTTCTGAATCAAGGTTTGCCATAGTAAGCTTGACTCTGCATTATTTGTATATATTAACGACAAAAGTCTCATGAAATATTGGCCAAGGTAGTCCATTATTAACCAAATATAGAATAGTAGAAATTGCCTGCACTTTCTTTAAACAGAGATGTATGTAACATTCTGTGTTACTCTGGGAAGGTTTTTATCAGTTCTATTTTTTTTTTAGGATTTTTTTAGTGTGGAGGGACATAATTTGCATCTTATTTCCCTTCCCTTCTCAACCCTTCTCCACCCCAAAATTGCTGAAACTCCTTGTAATACTTGGCTTTGTAGACAGTATTTTTCAGTGATAGCACTCAAAACATCTTAGAAATCGCTATATTCGCTACATTCATTTTACCCATGGGGGAACTGAAACCCAGAAAGGTAAAATGATTTGACTGAAGTCTCAGAGCAGGTCAGTGGCAGAGATGAGACTGGAACCCAACTGTCCTATCTCCCAGTCCCATGCCATATCCACTGTAAGGATTAGACCAATGTATTTTGGTGGGTCTGTGTGGATATCCCTGCCACACAGATGTTCCCTAGGCAGAAACACAAAAATGATGGCTCCACTGAAGAATGGCAAGAATCAATGGCAACATATGATAAATGTAGAGTGTCTACTCCCCTCAACATTCACACAACAGAATAGTAGGCTTCTGTGAGTCAATAGGGGTAAACCTTCTTCTGGAACACCCTTATATTAGTTAAATTGGAGAGGCATCTTCAAAGGAGAGTTTTAACTATAAGATCATGCATAGGCACCAACTCCATTAATGGGTGCTCAGCACTCACCGGCAGCCCCGCCGATCAGCTCCTCCCCCGCTCTCCCAGCACCTCCCACCTGCTGCAGATCAGCTGTTCAGCGGTGTGCAGGAGGCATTAGGGGGAGAAGGAGAAGGAGCAAGGATGAGGTGTGCTCGGGGGTGGGGCAGGGACAGGAAGAGGCGGGGTGGAGCTGTGGGGGTGGGGTCTGGGGCAGAGCTGAGGTTGAGCATCCCTGGGGAAATGAGCAAGCCGGCACCTGTGAGATCATGGCAATTTTTCCACTTAAAACAAATCCCTCCCCCTTTGTGGTGACCAAAATGATTTAGTTCAACAGTAGTACACCCCCACAACAAGCAAGGATTTAATCCTTGTACGAAAGGTCTTTTGCTGAAGAAAGAACATCACAAAAAAACTTGTCTTTGAGCAGCGTCAGGCTTAGTGTTGTTGAACCCAAGGCATTTGTAGCAACGTCTCTTCCCTCAACCTCTCTATCGCTGTTGTTTATCACTATGAGGCTGATAGTAAAACAAGTACCTGCTCTATGACATTCATTGTGATATTTGCCTAAATGTGTCGATATCCATGTGGCAACTTCCACAGATGCATCTTGGCTTTTTGCAGGGGTAGCAGCCCCACTGGGGTCAGAATTATTGTCCTTTTTCTTTTCACTGTGTGGTGCAGTTAGAATCTATTGTGTCTCATCAAGTAAATGGCTCGCAGCTAGTAGGCAGTTTAACTTGATTAACCCAAGTTGAATGTCACATCGTTTTAAGGATCATGCAGGATTATAGCTCTGGTGATAAGCACTTGCATTGCTGGCTGATTATGAATGTCACCATGAATCTGTTCATGTGGGTCTGAGATTGGTGACCATGGGAGTTTTTTGCTAGGAAGGAGTGAGCCTTTTACTGGAGTTTCTATGGCATTCATTCTTCATATGAATCTTTCAGCTTGTAATATTGTGTGCAAACCACTGGGAAACAATTTGTATTAATGCCACACACAGCTTATGGGTGTTTTCATGGAAAAGGCTGCAAATGAGCAATATAGTTTTGCCTATCTCAAATATTTTTGGGAAGGCTTATAGCTCAAGCCCTCCCTGGTCCCCCTGAAGACCCGAATCTTACTCTTGATCAGCTAGAACCTGGGGTTTGAGATTTCTGGTTGTTTTTTTTATGGTTAGATTCTGGAATATTTCAACGTGTACTGGGTATTTAATTAAAGATTTATCTCCTATTGGAAAGGGATTAGGTGACATAATTGGTCTTTCCCTTCTTTAAGTGAGCGTCTTTATGGCTTGTTGCACAGCTCCTCATCCTTTTTCACAAACCCCCTCCCATGTAGCTGTTGAGTTGTATTTTGAGGCAATATTGCCCATGAGGCATGCCAGGGTTATTTAAAAGGCTTTAAAATGGGGAAAATTAAGGGGCTAACAGATGGCACCAGGCGACAAGGTACTGCTTTCAACTGGTGAACTTGGAAAGTACAGTATATGCGATAAATGTTCTAAGCGATCACTGTCAGAAAGGCAGGATCTCTTCCCTTCGCAATAAGTAGGGGCTTGTCTACACTACAAAATTAAGTCGACTTTATCTAATTCAACCTCTGAATTAATTAAGTTGATTGTGCATGGCCGCACCATGCTCATTGTCTCGATGGAGTGTGTCCTCACTAGCAGTGGGTAGCTATCCCAAACTGCAACTTGCCTCAGTGTGTTTTGGGAAGTTTGTGCCATGTCTCATGGGACCAAAACATTGTTGCAGCGGAGAATGGGAATATTGTGTCAGCATCCCATGATGCACTGTGCTCAACGGCAAACAACCCAGTGGTTTTTGCACCTTAAAACCACCGCACGTATGCCATAACCCCAGAAGCATGGAGCCTGCTCAGTTGTGCACTCTTGCCGTGAGCATCTCAAACACCTCATGTCTTCTCCTGCAGTATTTCCAGAGCCGAAGTAGGGTCCGCCGCGCGGAACATAGCGATGTCCTGCAAGCAGCCCTGCTGCAAGCCACTGAAGAAAACAATTCACAGTTGCTGCTGGCAGTCAGAGAGCAGCTGCACTCTGTTGAGTGTCGTATCTGGTCCCATGAAACAAGCACAGGTGGGACCGCATCGTTTTGCAGGTATGGGATGACGAGCAGTGGCTGCAGAATTTTTGAATGCAGAAGGCCACCTTCCAGGAACTTTGTGCAGAGCTTTCCCCTGCCCTGCAGTTCAGCAACACAAAAATGAGAGCAGCTCTGACAGTGGAGAAGCGAGTGGTGATTGCTATTTGGAAGCTTGCAATGGCAGACAGTTATCGGTCAGTGAGGAATCAATTTGGAGTAGGTAAATCAACCATGGGAGCTGCTGTGCTCCAAGTGTGCAGGGCTATTAATTGACTTGTGCTACAAAGGGTAGTGAGTCTGGGAAATGTGCAGGACATAGTGGATAGTTTTGCCGCAATGGGGTTCCCTAATTGCGGTGGGGTGATAGATGGCATGCATATCCCCATCTTGGAACCAGACCACTTTGCCAAACAGTACATAAACCAAAATGGATACTTTTCAATGGTGTTGCAAGCACTGGTGGATCACAAGGGGCGTTTCACCAACATCAACGTAGGATGGTCGGGAAAGGTTCATGACGCGCTCATCTTTAGGAACTCGGATCTGTTTAAAAAGCTGCAATCTGGGACTTTCTTTCCAGACCACAAAATGAACATTGACAACGTTGAGATGCCAATAGTTATCCTGGGGGACCCAGCCTACCCCTTGCTCCCATGGCTCATGAAGCCATATACCAGCCATCTGGACAGCAGTAAGGAACGGTTCAACTATAGGCTCAGCAAGTTCAGAATGGTGGTTGAATGTGTCTTTGGTTATTTGAAAGGGTGCTGGAGAACTTTACTAATAAAGTTGGACCTTAGTGAAGAGAACATCCCCATGGTTATAGCTGCCGGCTGTGTGCTCCATAATATCTGTGGGGGAAAAAGGGGGAAAATTTTCCGCAGGGGTGGGCAGTTGAGACAGATCGCATGGCAGCCATTTTTGAGCAGCCAGACACCAGGGCAATAAGAAGAGCACCGCAAGGGGCACTGCGTATCCGCGAGGCTTTGAAAAGCCATTTCAATAATGAGTCACAGTAATGTGAGCTGCTTGTCTGCATTGTGCTTTCCCAAACCTTCACCTGCCTTGTATCACTGCCCCTGTAAAGCCAACCCCCCACCCAATCCACTACTTCTACACAATAAAGAACATTTATTTCTCAAATCCATTTACTTTATTTAACAAACATAAGTAAAGAGGGAGAACAGGAAACAAAGGTAACCTTGGGGAAAAGGGTAAAGTTGTAAAGTTGGACCGGAAGAAACATTTTCAGCTGTGTAACATAACACTGCATTCCAGACCATCAAAGGTCTGTGAATGGGCGCCTTCTGTTCCTTGTACCCTCCCCTTGAGTTAAGTGAAAGAGATAATGGACTTTTCGCCCACGCCTCATGGAACGCTTGGGGGAGGGTGATTCTGTGCCAGGTGATGCTGGCTGGTTGTCCACCAGGGTCTGCAGAGGGACTCTGCCCTCCTGCTTCTGTTCCTGCAGTTCAACCTGACGCATCAACATGTCTGCTTGGTCCCTCTGAAGCATCTCATCCTGCACCGCATGCTCTTGCTCATTGGAAGCTTTCCTGCTCTCCATGTCCACGTCTAACTTCTCAGACAGTGAAATCCTCCACGCTCTCAGCTCTGTGTCAGCTGTCCCGGGGGCGTTCGTTATCTCGGTGAACAAGTCCTCCCGCGTTCTCTTTCTCCTCCTTCTAATCAGTGAAAGTCTGCTTTCAGGTGTTGATGACACCCCGAAGGACACATTTCCAGCTGTCAGTCATGGGAAAAAATAAAGGAGCCACTGTACATGAATAAAATGTTTCTATAGCAAGGCCTTTTTCATTAAAAACAAAAAAAACCCTCTTATTACACTAGGTGCAAGCCATAACATAATCAGAATCTGTAACCGTTCACTGTGCCGTTTTGCTGCTCCAGCCATGATGAGTGTGCCCCCCTGGGTAAACACTTTTAATGAAGTTTATGGCAGGCTCATGTCGGGAACAGAGGTAGCTAGTTGAACAATGGCCCTTCCCCATAGCACCATGGCAAGCTGTTTACGAACTGGGGGGGGGGGTGGAACGTTTTCACTCCCAAATTGCGGAATCTCTCATGTGGGGCCCCAGTCCCCTATCAGCCATTTTAAACTACTTGCTGACCCATACCGAGCACAGTAAAGGCACGTTAGCGGCCTCATGGTTTGGAGATCCAGAGTGTGTGTGTGTGTGGGGGGGGGAGGTTGGGGTCTATATGCCCTTTTTTTTTCCTTGTAAGAGCATTTTTAATGAGAACTTCCCCCGTTTCCCCTAGGGGACCCTATGTGATGTGATAATCTCCTGAGGGTAACAGAGGCGGAAAGGAAGGAGATGCTGCAAGCATTTGCGTATAGACCCAGTCCTTATGCTGCTATGCTGTGTACCACAATGATGCCAGCAGAATTAATTTAGGAGTTGCCCTGCCCAGAAAACTTCTGCAAAGGATTGCAGAGTAGCTCCATGAAAGTTTCCTAGAGATATCCATGGAGGATTCCCAGGCTATCCCAGTCCACATAAACAGTCTTTTCCTTTGCGTAGCTGGAGCGGCCTCTTGTAAGCAGAGAACCACAGCACCTCGCTTTTTCTTCACAGTAAACATGCAATACCACCGAATGTGTGTGCCTGCTAAAGTTTAACTGGGCTTTGATTGTAACTGTATACTTACCAGAGGTGCCTTCCCTGGCATCACGGTTGGCCACTGTGATGTCCTGTGACCCACAGGGGCTCCAGGGTTAAAAATATTTCCTGGCTCTCTGGGAGAATGTGTAATATAATATATGGAGATATACCTATCTCTTTGAACTGGAAGGGACCCCGAAAGGTCATTGAGTCCAGCCCCCTGCCTTTACTAGCAGGACCAAGTACTGATTTTGCCCCAGATCCCTAAATGGCCCCCTCAAGGATTGAACTCACAATCCTGGGTTTAGTAGGCCAACGCTCAAACCACTGAGCTATCCCTCCGCCCACCTCTTGCCTGTCTCCCATTCTCCTCCTCCTCTTCCTCATCCACCATATCATCCTCCTTGTTGTCCTTAGACTCACACACCTGTGAGGTGTCCATGTTGCTTGTGAGGGTGCTGGTAGGGTCACCCCTAAGAATTGCATGCAGCTCGTCATAGAACCGGCATGTGTGGGGTTCAGCACCAGAAAGACTGTTCGCCTCCTTTGCCTTCTGGTACGTTCAGCGATGTTCTTTTATTTTCACATGGCACTGCTGTGTGTCCCTCGTGTAGCCCTTCTCCCCAATTCCATGAGTGATCTTTGCATAGATGTCAGCGTTTCTTCTGCTGGATCAGAGCTCTGCCTGCACAGACTCTTCTCCCCACACAGTGATGATAGCCACCACCTCCTGTGCAGACCAGGCTGGAGTGTGTTTGGGGCGTGTAGTCTCCATGATCAACTGTGCTCAAGCTGACATGCTCCCAAGGCTGATCAAACAGGAAATGGGAAATCAAAAATTCCCGGGGCTTTAGCAGAGGAGGGGCTATTTCCTGTGTGCCTGGCTGCAGTGTAGCAGAGTTGAGAATGATCTCCAGAGTGGTCACAGATGAGCATTGTGGAACACCACCTGGAGGCCAATTAAGTCGAATTACACAACGCTGCATCTGCACCACCTCATAGTCGACCCATGAAAATTGAATTAAGCGCTACGCCTCTCACAAAGGTGGATTACAGAAGTCGACATTAGAGGCGATTTAAGTCAGTGTAAAGGGCCCGATGGTGTAGACACATATATTAACAGGTTGAGTTAAGGCAGCTTCCTTCGACCTAACTTTTTAGTGTAGACCAGGCCTAAGACTAAAAATGTCAGAAGAGGCTAGTGACTTTGGATGCCCCAGTTTGAGACAGCTTGGGCCTGATTTTCCCAAGTTCTGAGCACTCCCAACTCCAACTGAAGGAATTCTTAAACACAACCCTACGTTATTATTAATTGAAAAGTCAGGCCATAGCTTGCTTTGTCAGATTTGGGTGGCCCTGTGTAACAATGTTTCCAATGCCCCTAACTCCTCACAAATTCAGACAGCTCCTGTCCACCATGATCATATCATTAATGACAGTGCCGGCCTGAGGATTTGGGTGAAGGAAAGTGAGATTATTCTTTATATGCAGTGAATCAGTTAAATATTGGAAAACCCAAAAGGGGTCAAGGAAAGAGGTTACAAGAATGGTGAGTAATGCTATCACCATTCTCCTATTTCAGAAGTAGAGCCCAACTCTGTGCTAGGAGACCAGGCATAGTTACCAACATTTTAAAACAGTGTATCAGGAGAATATTCTCCAAATAAACCAGAGACCTCTGGGCTGCCAACCACTAGAAGATTTTGTAGACATTCTGGTGAGTTTTAGCTCTTATCCTGTATAATGCTCTAAAAATGTTTCTTTATATTTGTTCTTATCTTGGATTTGAGTGTTATTTCTTTACTAAGCGTGTTATTATCACAGTACTTTCAAAACACATTAGACTTTGGTATTGTACCTTACTCATTTGTAATTTGAACCTAATAAGATTTACAAGAGTAGTGCCCTATATCACATAGACTCTTTTAGGAATTGCTAGCGAAGTGTTTACAGTGGTGACATAAGTTAATTGTTAATACTGTTGTTGCAAATTAATGTGCTACTGTTTCCATATACAGCGTTGGTCTCTGAAAATTTATATGTTCTACCAATTGTACAATTAACTTGAACCAGGACTGCAGTTTTTTATATAGAGGTATAGCATATTGGATACCTCAAAGGTTGTTTCATTTTGTAGTGAGAAACTGTAGTGCCAGATTTGATGTTTGAAATGTTTGGATTTTTGTTAGTAACTTTAGGGTTTGGGGAAAGAGCTTTTTGGACAGAAACAAAAGAGAGAATTTTTGTTGCTTAGATTTATATGGCCTTAACAGGCACTAACTGGAAACATTGCTGACAGTCAGTCTCAGCAGTGAGGTCAGGGAATTAATTAACATAAGGAATTAACTTCTCTGTCACCCCTAGAAGTGAGAGCTGAGTCATCTTGCTGGGGCAGTGTGGGAAAGCTCGCATTGCCACTGCCCGTGCTGTTCCTGTCTTGTGGATAAAGAGAGGACTTCGGTCTCCAGAAGCTTTCAGAGGCACTAAATTCACCTGAGATTTTTCTTTCTAAATTAAGAAAGGAGGGAAATTGAAAAAAAAAAAAAAAACTCAGAGGACCTGGGAATTATAGACCAGACAGCCTAACTTCAATACCTGGAAAGATACTGGACCAAATTATTAAACCATCAGTTTGTAAGCACCTGGAGGATAATAGGGTTATAAGGAATAGCCCGCATGGATTTGGCAAGAACAAATCATGCCAAACCAACCTAATTTCCTTCTTTGACAGGGTTACTGGCCTAGTGGATAGGGCGAAGCAGTAGATGTGATATATCTTGGTTTTTAGTAAGCTTTTGATATAGTATCACATGACATTCTCATTAGCAAACTAGGAAAATGTGGTCTAGATGAAATTGCTATAAGGTCGTTGTCACATTTTGGGGGGCAATCCAGGGGTTGTGTCACTGCCTGCCCTGTAACTCTGGGTGCCTTAAGTACTCTGTTACTGCGGCTCACAGCCTGGACACCAACAGCCACCAGATAAACGTGCAGTATCCCGAGTATCTGTGTGCCGTGCAGCCCTGAGTCAGTGCTCTGACCCCAGCAGCCTGCCACAACACACCAGTCCCACCCTGGTTTCCACCAGCCATGGCTAATCCTGGCAGGGGTGACCCCAAGCACATGTCCAGTCCCAGATTTCCCCCGAACGGTCTGCTCTGCGGTGTTTAGACCTCTCCTGGACCACTCAGAGAAATCCATTTACTCCTTTCATGAGTCAATACCCACTGCTCTCCACATTAATTGAAGTTCACAATTCCTTCCATTCAAACACAGCACTAAATTGGTTTAGATTAAAATAAAACAAGTTTATTAACAACAGGACATAAGTTAAGTGATGCCAAATAAGTAATAAAGGTGTAGAGATGGTTACAAGCAAGTAAAAGTGAAAACATGCATCTAAGAGTCTAAAATTTAATCTAGCAAAGTACAGTCTTTGTTTGTTTAAGACGGTTTCTCTCACCAATTATTCTCTGTCCAGCATGGCTGACAGTCTACTAGGGCCTTTCACAGAAGTATGAGGTGCTGGTTTCCCTTGTTGTCTTCGGTGAAAAATAAAGATGGACTCTCTCTATGTCCCTTATATTTCCAAAGAATTGTCTTCGTTCTCAAAGTTAGGAAGGTCTCCTGGGATTCAATCTTCAGTATCTCCATGGGGTGCAGGAGCCATGTTAATTCTCTGTCTCTCGTATTCGGGCTCGAGACAACTCCTGCGGGTTTAGCTTGATAGCTCTGTTTATGGCTAATAGGTAAATTGAAGTAAACACCCATTCCCTTGTCTAGGTCAGACTTGTCTTATCCTATCACCTTTACCTAGGCTAGGCTCTCTTAGTCTTAAATATTTTCCAGTGACATTATACAGAGGGAATTCATAAAATCATATAGAAAGTTAACACTTGCATTTTACAATATTATTAATTACCAATGTGTTATTTGTTTTCAAATGGCACCTTACACGGCACATTTTGTATAAACATCATTGAAGTTGTATGTAAGGTTTGAATACAGAAGTGCTTAGGATCACACCTCCCCCCTTACAAAACTGCAGTAGGATCAGGCCCTAGCTGAACCATATGCAGTGGGTCAGAACCCTCCTGCCCGGACAAGGCATCAGCCGCAATATTTTCTTTCTCCTTAATATGTACAATCTCCATGTCAGATTTTTGATGCTCTAGTGTAGTAGCTTACAATTAATGCCTTCGGTTCTGTGTCCTCAGACTACTGGAGAATGGTCAGTTAGTACCCTGAATTTCCTGTTAAAAAGATAGGGCTATAACTGCTTGACTGCCCACATTATGGCATAACATTCCTTTTCCACGAGAGTAGTTCTGCTCAGTGGGTAGCAGTTTCTTGCTTAAGAAAGCAATGGGGTGTTTTGTTACTTCCCCTGACTTCATTAAAACATCACCTAGCCCAATGTCTGATGCATCTCTATAGAGTTGAAACATTTTGTCAAAATCTGGACTGGCCAGAACAGGCTTTTCAGACAACATTTTCTTGACCTGATCTTGACACATTTAAGCTTCCGGAAAAAAAAAAGACTAAGGGGCGAGGGGAACCTGATAACAGTCTTCAAATACGTTAAGGGCTGTTATAAAGAACATGGTGATGAATTGTTGGTGATGAAGTAATGCACTTAACCTGCAGCAAGGGAGATTTAGGTTAGATATTAGGAAAAACTAAACTTTATAACTATGACCATAGCTAAGCTCTGGAATAGGCTTCCAAGGGAGGTTGTGGAACCCCCCTCACTGGGAGTTTTAAAAAAGGTGAGATGAACACCTCCCAGGGATGGTCTAGGTTTACTTGGTCCTGCCTCAGTGCAGGGGGCTTGCTGACTTCTCAAGGTCCCTTCCAGCCCTACATTTCTATGATTCTGTGGAGTCTCTGAACCCTAATCCCTACTGTCCTTGATAATCTTGAACGTATACTGAAAACAGGACAGTTTCCTTGATGTCTGAATGTACCATTATGATAATTAACAGTGACATTTCTTGTCCAACACAGGTGACCCACTGGCACAGTCCATACTTTTTTGCCTACTTTCCTACAGCCAGTTCCTTCCCAGCTCTTCTTGCTGATATATTGTCTGGTGGCATAGGATGCATTGGCTTCTCCTGGGTAAGTTGATCATGGCAGATGTTGCTGTACAACACAAAGGCCTATCCTACAAAGACCTAAGCATGTGAATAATTTTACTTGGGGTAAGCAGTCCATACTGAAGTCAATGGGGCTACTCACGTAGGAAAAGTCACTCATGAGCATAAGTGTTTCATAACAACTATGGAATGACTCTGATAATGACCTGCAACCTATGAAAACTTTCTATCCAAAAGATGGGGGGCGGGGGCAGTAGTGATAAAATGGGGGGAAACACTCTGTCTATTCTCTTTTTCTAAAAGGACACTACCAGTCACAAAAATGAGCTCTCAGTAGTTTTACCATCACAATAGCCTATTATTTAAAAAAATATGTTGTTTCTATGTGAAAGCAATAGGGGACAGAGAGTAATTAATTGACAATATAGGCAGTAATAGTGAAATGACTATACCGAAAATCCTGTCAGAAACACAATGTAAACAGAAAAATATTTGTTTTCTTCTAATCTCTTTCATGTATATTCATTTTAGGTGTCACAAATAACAACTCATTTAAAAAAATTCTAAAGTGAAGTTACTTTTAAACTAAGTGTTCTTCAAAACAATATTTTATTCTGAAGACAAGGTTTTCCAAGCTGAGTGGTGATAGAGGGAAATACAGGCTCCCGTGTTAAAATAAAATCACTGGCGGGACTGGATGTCTCCGTGGATTGCTAATAGTTTATTGAGCCTTTCAACTCTAGATCACTCACTTGAATTCAGCCCAAATCAGCAGGGACTGGAAGTTGTTAGTGACAAAATGGTTGTTTGCTGGCCTATGTGACAAGAGTTGATGAATTCATTCAGTTCTCACTGGGAAAATGGCCACACTAAAAAAATGATCATCATGATTGGCAATGTGTAAGGCCACAGAAATTGCATTACTCTCTCAGCCCTAGGAGTGGTCTTCCCAGACAGAACTGAAACAATATGGCCAGGCCGCCTGGCAAAACCTGCATTGCTGCCTTTGTTCTACCTGATTTGCAGATACAATGAGGATCTCACCCTCCTGCACTATCAGCCTGGGAGATTTCACAGAACCACAATTCACTTACAAATTAAAATAAACAATGAAGTGATCTAATAAACTCTTAATTGAGCAGTTACTATCCAGCTGTGAGAAGCTAGGGTACTGCATTAGGACCCATTCTGCCACTCTTATTCACGGAGAACAGTATCCTAATCTATATTTGTTCTTGTACCTTCCTCATGACCATAGTATCTGAGCACCTTCCATTAGTGCAATAAGTGATGTAGCTAATATCTGTCACATATGGTTCACTCTCTTTCTCATCCTCTTCCCATGAGGAGAATTGTGTGTGTAGTGGACTGTTTTGTTTTTAGTTTCAGGGATTATTTTAAAAATTGATGTCAGAGGGACTATTCAGAGTAAGGCACTAAGTGAGTAAGTGTGTCAGAAGCAGACCCTTAGTTTGACATTTGACAGTCATGTGTAAGTAAGAATATGGTACATTGATCTTTTAGTATGTAGTAGGAGTAAAGTATGGTCACCCCCTCATGTGAGCACTGCATGGCTGCTACCTCATGGAATTTCTCCTGTGATTACTGCCACGCTGTGGTCCCACCAAGCTTTCTCCACTCCCCACTACTAGAAAAGGAAGGAGATAAGGGAGCTTCCCTACTCTGAACCTGCTGGCTGGGCAGGTGGGATGACTCTTCACTGACACTCTCCTACCTCCTCTGCAGCTTGCTTCCATGATCTGTACAATGTGCCAGGTTGGGCAGAACACAGGGACATAAATTAGCTCTCCTAATCCAAGTGTAGGGAAATACTTGTGGGGTCTCCAGGGTATGTTGCACTGCACACTCAGCCCAGTTTCTGATGAAGGTTTGAGCCCAGCCCCCACCCCCTCACCCTTCCATCCACACACAAATCTGTCTGACTCAGGTCAGCAAGCACTCAAGAACCAGGTTCTAGGACCCTGCTACAGGGATGGATCAGAGCATGAGTCCCACTAAGACTTAGATCCAAGCCCTGTCGTTTTGCAGTGTGGACTCAGGTCAAGCCACAGACCCAAGTCAGAAGGTCTGTGTAGTGCAGTATGAACACAATAGCACAGGTGTGAGACCTGGGTCTGGCAACTGTAAACTCAAGTTTGCAATGCAGTGTGGATGCTCAAGCATGGACTTGGAAACACTAAGTCCACAAGCCCAGGTTCCAGAGACATACCTTCAGAGACCAATGTTTGGCAACTGTTGGTAAAAGTTAAATTTTAAAAGGCAAGCCACTGTAGTTGGTTTATTCCCATTGTTTTATTCCCCAATATAGGCTGCAAGTCCTGCTTGCACAGAGCTGGAGACAGTCATGCTGGATTGGCTGGGAAAGATGATTAATTTGCCTGAAGAGTTTTTAGCTGGGAAGGATGGAGAAGGTGGAGGAGTCATTCAGGTAAGACAGAATGAGAAAACAGACCGTGCAGTGAACTTGCATGTCTTCATTGTTTAATAAAGCCTTCAAACCAAAGCACTAACAAAGGGAAGATCAAAGTGTTTCTGCTTTGTTGAACCCCTTCAGATTTAATAGAAACAGAGACAGGCTGTAAGAATGAGCATAAGCCTTTATACAGAGAAACTTTGCACGTGATTATTACTTACAACTAAGAGATCAACATCCTTCTGCGCCCAATGAAGGCAATGGAAAATTTCCCCTTTACTTCAGTGGGCATTGGAAAGGGTCCTAATTCACTTACAAAGTCAAGTTCATGCAACAAACATCCCTCCAATTAAATATCGGCATATAGTCTCTTGACCACCACATTTAATAGAATAAATAGGAGGAGACAGGGTCATAACATTTTCAATGTCCGACATCAAGGGAAGTGTATTAGGAAGCTCGGCTGGGAGTTTGTTCCCTAAATACCTAAATGATGCCTAAATACATAAATGATGCCTAAATACGAACCTAGGATCTCAGATGAGATTGTACTTGAGTGACTATCCTATCGCTGCAGTCACGCTGCTATTTTTAGTGCACTAGCTTGATCAGAGCTAGCATATGTACATCTACCCAAGATGGGTATTACACCTCCCAGCTGCAGTGTGGACATACCCTAAGAAATCTCATGATTTCAGGATGGAGAGTGGACAGGTATATGAGGGGTGAGTTGTAATTGTTCAGGGTACCTAAACTTTGCACTCTTATACAATCTGGTGTTTTCTCATTATCAAGTGTAACCTTACCTTTGAACTATAAAGCCTTAAAGATTTTATTTTGTTATGGATACTGTATTTACACCCTTAACTCCATCTTGCAGAGGTTTTTTTTTTTTTTTTAAGCTGAGACTTTTCTTTATTGGGCAGTTTATATTAAAGTGTAGCTCCGTGACACCCTGATATATATTTCTTAGCTTGGAAACTTGACTCTGGTCAGTCCTAGAGTTGCTACCTTTAGCTCAAGCAAACACCAAACTAAACACTACCCTTAGCCCTCTTTGTCTAGCAATTCTCACTCTGTCTGCACTAAGTCCTCGCCGTGTGAAAGGTGACAGAATGCGGATATGAGGCTGGCTCTCCCCAATGCACTGTTGTTCTCTTCTCCTCCTAGCTGTGCATCCTTATATGTATACTTTACATATACGGGGAAACTGACAATGAGGGATTAAATGATTAACTTGGTGAGGTGGGGGGAGCACTGATTTAGCAGACTATGTATTGGTCTGGGAGTTTTAACCAGGCGCGCTCTCTCTCTCTCTCTCTCTCTCACTGACTCACTCTGTGGCCTAGGGCAAGTCACTTAACCTACCTGAGTCTCAGTTTTCCCATCTGTAAATTGTATCTGTAAATTTACCTGCCGCGGGAGGGTTTTGAGACACAATGAATACATCTCAAGCACTTTGAGATCCATTAGTAAAAGGTGCTGTGTAAATCCAAGTAATGTTAAAGTTACATAGTGTGGCAAAGTGGTAACAAAACTCAGAAGTACCTGTCTCCCATCCTTCTTCTCCATCCAATAGGGCACACACTTCTCCCATGATATCTAGACTCTCCTACAAGATCTGACATATGAGGAGGGATGGCTTTGTCAGTAGGGAAGTGGACTGGGAGTCAAGAAATTTGGGTTCACTTCCTGGCTCTGCCACAGCGTCCCTGGGTGACCTTGGGCAAATCACTTAGAGTATCTCTATACTAGAGCTAGACTTACTTGTGTGCTAGCATGCTAAAAATAGCAGTATCGCTGTGGCAGCATGGCTAGATGCCCAAATACCCTTCTTGGGTTTCAGATGGAACTGTACTCAGATGGAACTATACTCAGCCTGTCCCACCGCAGCAGCTATGTTTCTATTTTTAGCACGCTAGCTTGATCAGAGCTAGCATGGGTATCTCTACCTGAGCTGGAAATTACATCTTCAGCTCCAGTGTAGACACAGCCTTAGTCTCTCTGTGCCTCCATTTCCTCATCTGTAAAAAAGGAGGATTATAGCCCTTCCACAACTCACAGGATATAGGAACTCTGATATGGGCGCTAGCTAACTGACATCCAAGTGATATGAGATTCCTAATGTACACAGAAACTACTTTTAATAACTAAATCAAAGCCTTGCATGTCAAAGGAAGCAGTTCTCAATGTAGCTAACAGAACAAAACCAAAAAAAAAAAAGGAGTTTCTTGCTCAATTTATTTTTTTCAGATATGATTGCAGGGAAGATGGGTAGGAACCTTTTCAAAAAGTGAAAAAACAAGGGGTTTTTTTGCTTTGATTTTTAACCCTCCTATCTCACAAATGCTTCATTCAACCTGCCACAAGCTCTCCAGGAAAATTCTACTCTGGCATAAGACCCCACATGTATGCCTGAAAATTAATGTTTACTTCATGACATTAGGGTATGGTTAAAAAAATTGCACTGGAAAGCAATGTTCCCTCTAATTTTTTCCATCTATGTGCGGAATAAATTTTGTTATGCACACCAAGGTATGTGCAGATGTGCACCACCAGTAGAAACAAAAAAACTAGATATAATATATAGTTTTGAAAAGTTACCATGTGGATAATTACTCCAGCCAGGACAGGTTAGGCATTTTAGAACTCACACTTAAATTTAATTCTTTGAGTAGTAAGAGAAATAAAAATTATGAAATGCATAGACCAGTCAAAACACTAAAATAACACACTTTGAAAGAATAAAATTACAGAGAATATATGTGCATTGCAGGAAATACTAAGAAATAACAACAACAGTAATACAAGTATGTGTTGGGAGGTGAGTATGAAAGAGAGAGAGAGAGAGAGTGTGTGTGTGTGTGTGTGTGTGTGTGTGTGTGTGTGTGTGAGAGAGAGAGAGACTGTGAGCTGGCTGCTGGGGAAGTCTCAGAGACCATGCACAGCCTCTTTAAGAAAGGCACTCACTCATCGCCAGAGGCTTGAGTCATTCAGATCTCAGATCGCAGCAGGTCTGAGTCCTGAGCCAGGCTGTCCCCTCTCCCCGGGTCTGTGGAGATGGGGTACAGGGGTGGGGAGAGGGGGACACCCTGATATCAGCACCCCCCTCACCCTTCCTCCTCTGCACAGCCAGCAGGAGGGTCCCGGGAACAGCTGCAGGAGCAACGTGGCTGCAAAGCAGCGGGAGGAGGGGCACCTGAACACACACTGCCGGATGTGTGCAGCTCTGCTAATCAACTGTGCGGCACTTGAATGTCTCCTGGGCAGCCACCCAGCCACGCAGCTTAGAGTGAACACAGCAGGAAAGCTAGCTTCAGCCTAGCCTGTGGAAAGACTAGTGCTTCTCCATAATAATCCAGATTTTAATCACTTCCCTCCACCATTTAAAAATCCAGGCACCTCTGAGGCAAGTTATGGCTTTTTTGTTGGTGGTGGTTTTAAATGAAGGTGAATTTAGTGCAGGTGAAAGGTGGTAGATTGACAGCCCTGGAGGTACAATGGTTACAACACGGGGTGTAGAGCTGGTTGGGATTTTTCTGTTTGAAATGTTTTTTGAATGATATGTGATTTCAGCATAATTGAATTTTTTCTTGGGTGCCTCATGCCCCTGTTCTTTGAGCTGAGCTCTCTGGTAGGACTACATATCCCATGATGCAATGAAGTCTCCTCTTCTGGTTGAACAGACATGGTCTATCATGGGAATCATGTGATTCCACAGTACATCCTGGGATGTAATCTGGCCAGGGAACCTAGCCCACAGAGGAGAAAGGAAGCATGAGGCACTTGAACTACAACTTCTAGGAAGCACCGTATCTACTCAGGGGGACACAGACTATTGTCAAACCAGTATGAAATTAAATGTTTTTATTCAGCCCAACAAAATGAAATGAGCCATTTTGATCCAGGGATGCTGAAATATTTTATTTTGACAGGAAATGTCAAAACAAAATATTTTGAATGGAAAATTTTTGGAACTTTCCATTCCATGAAAACTTTTATTTCAACTGTGTGTCCCAATGCAAGGTAAAAACAAATGGAAAAATATTGGAATTTCTCTTGGAATGGAACTTGCTCTTTTTGCCACAGACTAACTGGAAGACACAGCAACTGTTTAATGCCATGCAGTAATGATACATGGTACTTTAGCATTTGGGAGCGAAGAACAACTTCAAGTTGAACCTACATGAGGATTTTGAGTCCTAATTATGAACACTAAAGTTCTGTGAAAAGGGTTGAAAAGGTTTTCCTTAAACTTCACTCAAAAACATTCAACATTTTGTTACAGGCTATTTCTAAAATGTCACCATAAGTATAGTAATAGAAGAGAGTATACAAGAGTGTCCACCATATCTAACAGAGCAGAGCATAGTAGAAAGTCCACTGACAGGAGCATTTGTTAAAGAAACAAATATGATTTTAATAAATACACTTTATGCAATAAAATGAAATATGTAGGACTAAAATGAAGCTGTTTATAATTAGAAACTAAAAGGTATAATGAAATTAAATAATCCAATTAGCAGACTAAAACTCCAGTGCAGCAAAAGGCAAAAATCTATTTAAAAGTTGACCTGCTAAATGAATATTGGTTACATTTCCCATATAACAAACAACAAAATCCAGACAGCAATGAATGCCTCATACAGGGATAGACTGCTGGTTTGTATGTGTGTGTAACAATACGTTGTGTTTCAGAAGCTTCTCCATTAATGCTTGTTCTCCCTTCAAACTCACTAGTATCTAGTCATAAGATCTCCTCAGTCAAAAATATACCTAACACAACTACTTAAAGACCGTCAAGATTTTCGGCTCAACTGTGTTGTCCTCACTTACACCAGTGTAAATTCAGAGTTATTCCATTCCAACCCCAGTGCCGTAGTTGTGCTAGGAGTATTTACATTAGGATGACTCTGGGTTTTGCATGTACGTGAAACCAACCTTTCTTCATGGGTCTCAACAGCATCAATTTTGTTCTGACGACAGCAGGCAATTATGCCTGTTGTTTATCAGCAGCAAATGTCGCCCTTCCCAACTGACAACACTTGATGGCCTGTAATTTTGTAAGATACCGAGGATTGTTCAAATTTAGGAATTGAAAGTGAGCTTCGTGCTGCCGCTTGAGATGAGGCAATTTGTGCTGCTGATCCTCTCGCTCTTGAAACAATAATGATACAAGTAAGAGAGGGCTTGGCAAAGATAACGTGAATGTGAGGCTGCCAATCATTCCTGATGCAAACACCAAACGATTATTGCAGTTTTATATAAACTGAGCCTGTGAAAACTGGCTGTTAATTACATTTGAAAGCCCACATCAATACAAAACCCTTTCTTGCTGTGTACCAGGTGACACTTGAAAAAGCCAAAAGATGAAAAAAAAAATTCAGCTCAGGGTTCTGGTGGACATGAGCATCAGCTCTCGCCAATATTTCTTCCGCCTCTTGAGCCTGCTCACCATGGCAACCTTTGTTTGCTTGCAATAAAAGGGAAGGTATCATCACTGTTCACTTAGCATAGAGTGTAGCTTTAAAGAAAAAAATGCTTTTAAAACTAGCAAGAATAGAAAGCAACCTTCTCACTAGAACTTGTGTGAACGTGCAACGTATGCAACTCAGTTTTGCCTTCTATATAAACAGATAAAAACTTCATTTCCCTTGTGTATTACAAAGGTGGTTTCTTCTGCAAAGAGAGGGATTTTAATTCTGAAAGTATACAGAGCCCCCAAATAAACAAACACACTCAATCCACAGTCCTTGGCATGGAAAAACAAACCCTTAATTCATGATTTTGGTAGCAACAACCGAGGAACTAGAGAACAAAGGGAATATTTTTCAGAATTGTTGGTAAAAGACTTAAGAGCAAAGTGAATACATTAGTTACACAACCCATCAGGCTCTCCATGAATCAATTTAATTATGAAAAAAGTGATTATTAGCTAGTTATAAATAGGTTTGGCAGATTTCAATTTTGGGTCTTTTTGTAATTTCAGTGGATAATATTGTTTATTTTTAAGCATTTTCAATTTAATCTATTTAATTTCTCATAGTTGTGGGAAATTTTGGGGGAGGTCAAACAATAGTGGAGTTAGACAGTAATTATTTCATGACAGTGGACTTTGCAATTCAAAAAGTTAATGCTTTATAAATGTTAAAACAAAAATTATCAACATCACATGTCAAACTGTACAAAGAAAATAACCTTACATCAACCTCTAAGTTCTCACACAGCCTTCTTCTTACTTTGTCTATTTGTAAACTTCTGTTATTGATGGAAATATTTGTGTGTGTGCACACGCACGCATGCGGTCATATTAATGTTTACCAACACTTACTGATAAACATTTCATCCTTCCATGCCTGGTAATAAAGTGTATTTAGTAAAACCAGAGCTTATTTTAAGATCTATCTATTTTAGGTACTTATATGGCTCCATTACCATATTATCTGAGTACTTTGCAGTCTTTATTGTAGTTAGCCTCACAACACCTCCATTCTACATTTGAGAACTAAGGCGAAGGGAAACTAAAGTGACTTACCCAAGCTCACACAGACAGTCTGTGGTAGGTAGCCAAGTCTCCAGCTAGTGCTTTAATCATTGGAGCATCCTAAACTAACTAGTCAGGAACAAGACCACTCCTTAAATACTGCAAGTGCCTAAAAGATACTGAACGTTTCTACAAGTTCTTACCCATTTTATTGATGAAGGAAACTGAGGCACAGAGAGGCTAAGGCCAACCGACTGTGTTGCACCCAAGTTTGAAAATGACAGTTTAAGTGACTAAAGATGATGCAAATGTGTGGCAGAGCCAGGGCTTGAAGCCAGGTTTTCTGAAGTCCAATTCTGTACTCTTGTTACCACATCGTACTGAAAACAGTGTAGAACAGTGGTCTCCAACCTTTTTATGCACAAGATCACTTTTTGAATTAAATGCAACCTAGGATCTACCCCTCCCCTTCCCCAAGGCCCCACCCTTTCCCTGAAGCCCCTCTCTGCTCACTCCATCCCCTTCTCTCCGCTGCTCACTTTCCCCCATTCTCACTCACATTCAACAGGCTGGGGCAGGGAGTTGGGGTTCAGGAGGGGGTGTGGGCTCTGAGTTGGAGCCAAGGGGGGTTGGAGTGTGGGGGGGAGCTCTGGGCTGGGCCTGGGGCAGAGGGTTGGAGTGCAGAGGGGGGGAGGGGTGCAAGCTCTGGGAGGGAGTTTGGGTGCAGAAGGGATAAGGGCTGGGGCAGGGGCTTGGGGTGCAGGAGGTGGTATGGGGTGCTGGCTCTGGGAGGGGTCTCAGGATTGGGGGTTGGGGTGTGGGCTCCCACTGGGCAGCACTTACCTCAGGTGGCTCCCAGTCGGCGGCGCAGCGGGGCTAAGAGAGGCTACCTGCCTGCCCCGGCCCCATGCTGTCCCCAGAAGGGGCCAATGTGCCCCTGCGGCCCCTGGGGGGGGGGGACGTGGCTCCGCGTGCTGCCCCTCTCTGTGGGCACTGCCTCCGCAGCTTCTATTGGCGACAGTTCCCCATTCCTGGCCAACGGGAGCTGCAGGGGTGGTGCTTGCAGGCAGGAGTAGCACGCCGGGACTCCTGCTCCCCCCCGCACCTCCACTTCCACCGGGGCTGCAGGGGCGTACTGGCCGCTTCCGGGAGCGGCGTGGGGCCAGGGCAGACAGGGAGCCTGCTTTAGCAGCAGACCCACTGCACCATCGGTGACTTTTCATGGCCAGAGACCGCGATCAACTGGGAGAGTCTCCAGGATCGACCAATCCATCGCGATCAACCAGTTGGTGACCACTGCTGTAGAAACACTATGGTAAGGTGCAGGGGTTTGGAAAAGTAACGTAGAACAGGGTAGTATTTTTCAAATAAGAGAAATGCATGTATATTGAACAATGTTGCCTTCTAACAGCATTTGCCCATTAAACAGGTCAGCTGATCGCGTTCTTTGTAAAGGTTATATATTGTTTTTAAAAATTATTTTCTTTTGAGAGGGTAGGTATTGTTGATTAGATGCTATATTACATTAGTCAAGTCTGCTTGACCTCTTGTAATACAAAGGCTAAGGGCCTGAATTGTCCAACTCTTGCAGATCTGAGTACTTTTTACACTCAAAAGTAGTCCCATGGGTGCTTAAATATCCTTGTGATGAGCACTTCAGAAATACCTTCTTAAGAAAAGGCCTGATGAAAGACTAGACAAATGTTCTCTGCAGAAAATTTAAATTGCCTGCTATTGTATACATGGCCCATGCCTGCCTGCACCTGTGCATTGCTTTATCTCCAGCCCAAGGGGAACCAGGCCATTTCCACACCTATTTTTTTCTGACCAAAATGATAGGATGGTTCATTTTCTTTTGAGCCCCCCTAACTTCCTCCTAAACCTTCTCCTTTTGGAAAGACTGTGAATTTGGTGGGTCTTCTCCTCTATTCAAAAGCTGGTCTCCTTCTTGCAGAGGAAGGTGTTAATGATTTTCATTGGAACGGCTGGTGGGAAAGAGTTATGCAGTGAGCAGCCATCACCTATGCTTTGACAAGAGTATGGCTTTTGGGAGATTGTGAAGAGAACCAAGCATGAACTGAGAGAGGAAGCATGGTCCAGTGATTAGGGCACCAGTCTATGATTCAGACGTGCATTCAATTCCATGCATGACCAATTCCATGCATGACCAATTTACGACCTGCTGACTTAGCTATTCTGTTAGCAATAAGCAAGAATGGTTCAGTATGGCCTGCTAATTTGACTACTATTAGAAACAAGTGATAGTGATTTAGGCACTTTACTGGTTTGCCAAAATCTCCCCGAACACATGCTCCACCCCAGTCTTCCTGTGTGACTTCAGAAGCCATTTGGTTTCTCTGTGTCTCAGTTCCCATGTGTAAAATGGGATTCTAGTTCTTTCTTACCTCACAGGGGTGTTGTTCATTTAATACATTAAAGATTGCGACATGCTCAGATGCTATGGTGATGGGGAGCCATGTAAATCCCATTGCCATGGGACAGATGAAATGGGGCCTGGCGGCAGCAAAAATGTTGTGTAACCCCCAAGGAGATTACCTAGATTCCTGGGGCTCTGTCTGCTGGCAGCTCAGGGGGAGCCAAGGCAAACTCAGTCTGCCCAGCAACCAATTGGGAGTGAGATGGGAGAAGCCATATTTGAGTCAGTCTGGAGCTAGCCAGGGGAAGGGCAGGACTGGCTGTGTGGGGAGCTGGTGAGTCCCAGGCCTGCATGCAGGGTTCCCCTGAAAACTGGCCTCTAGGGACCTGAAAGCAAGATCCCTCTGCTGGGCTTTTCCTTCTCCACTGATGACTCCCAGTTTGTAGAGTTTTGCTGGGAAACTTCCCCAGCGAGGCTGAGTTAGCCCTCCAGATCCCTAGGTGAGACCAGTCACGACATGGTCAGCTCTGCTCTGCCTGCTAGTTCAGGGCTGCTGCCTGCTGTGTGTGTGTCTGGACGCTGGGCTAGGAGACAACAGTTTGGATTTTAGTACAGTTGTGTAACCTGCACCTTGAGCCCTGCACCCCTTTGTGGTGAGGGGAAGCAGCCTGCTCCTGCTTGAAGAGGATCCCTGCCAGCAGAGATCAGCCCCTCTGCAGTGATCGAGGAGTCCAGAGTCATCTCTGAACCTGAGGATCATTCATGGAGTTTGTGAGTGCACCATCTTTTAGTTAAGTCAGTCAGGGAATTTGTTCAGGGGACCCCCTACTCCCTCAACTGTGTCCTCAAGCCAGGGAGTGAGGGTTTGGGGATTTTATAACCTGCTGCATATTAAACCTGTGGAGGGATTTACCACCTTCTCCCACTTGTGAGTCCTTTGGGCTGTACTGAACCCAGTAAGCTACACTGCTAAACCACTGCAGAGAAGAATTTTGTGGTCATAGATCATCAAGGGCCCCAACAAAGTACGCGTACCAACGGGACACTAATCTTACATTTGCTACCTCAAGTCACGTGACTGGGGAAAGTCACCGGTATTAGCAGCGTGGGCACCGGTGACCCTAAAAATAGTGTTTTACCCTGTTTTGTATATTTGTCTCCTGTTTAATATAATTATTGTGTTGAATATATTGTATGTGTTTGTGTTATTTCTTGGAAGTCTCCAACTATCTGGCAGGTAAGTGGGGATTACCCTGTGGTTAGAATTTTCCTCTCAAGCTGCCCTAGTGACCCTGCCAGGAAGGGTCTTGGAAAAAATTTTGAAGGAAAAAGTAGTTAAGGACCTTGAGGTGAATGGTAATTGGGACAAATTACAACATGGGTTTACGAAAGGAAGATCGTGCCAAACCAACTTGATCTCCTTTTTTGAGAAAGTAACAGACCTTCTAGATAAAGGAAATGCGGTGGATCTAATTTACCTAGATTTTAGTAAAGCGTTTGATACTGTGCCGCACGAGGAATTACTGGTTAAATTAGAAAAGATGGGGATCGATATGAAAATCCAGAGGTGGATAAAGAACTGGTTAAAGGGGAGACTGCAGCGGGTAGTACTGAAAGGGGAACTGTCGGGTTGGACGGAGGTCACCAGTGGGGTTCCTCAAGGTTCGGTTTTGGGTCCGATTTTATTTAATCTATTCGTTACTGACCTCGGAACCGAATGTAGGAGTGGGCTGATAAAGTTTGCGGATGACACAAAGTTGGGAGGTATTGCCAATTCGGAGAAGGATCGGGATATTTTGCAGGGAGACTTGGATGACCTTGTCAATTGGAGTAACAATAATAGGATGAGATTTAATAGTGGGAAGTGTAAGGTGATGCATTTAGGGATGACTAACAAGAATTTTAGTTATAAGTTAGGGACGCATAGGTTGGAAGTGACGGAGGAGGAGAAGGACCTCGGAGTCCTGGTTGATCGCAGGATGACTATGAGTCGGCAATGTGACGTGGCTGTGAAAAAAGCTAATGCGATCTTGGGATGCGTTAGGCGAGGTATTTCTAGTAGGGACAGGGAGGTGCTGCTTCCGTTATACAAGGCGCTGGTGAGACCTCATTTGGAGTACTGTGTGCAGTTCTGGTCTCCTATGTTTAAAAAGGATGAACTCAAACTGGAACGGGTACAGAGAAGGGCCACTAGGATGATCCGAGGAATGGAAAACCTTTCCTATGAAAGGAGACTCGAGGAGCTCGGTTTGTTTAGCCTAACCAAAAGAAGGCTGAGGGGGGATATGATTGCTCTCTTTAAATATATCAGAGGGATTAATACCAAGGAGGGAGAGGAATTATTTCAGCTTAGTAGTAATGTGGATACGAGAACGAATGGATATAAACTGGCCGTGGGGAAGTTTAGGCTTGAAATTAGACGAAGGTTTCTAACCGTCAGAGGGGTAAAATTTTGGAACAGCCTTCCGAGGGAAACGGTGGGGGCGAAGGACCTCTCTGGCTTCAAGATTAGGCTTGATAAGTTTATGGAGGGAATGGTTTGATGGGATAATGTGATTTTAGTCAATTAGGCATTAACGGGCCATCGCGGGTAAAATGAGGGTCCGGCTGTAGAATCTTGCCTGTATGCTCGGGGTTCTGCTGATCGCCATATTTGGGGTCGGGAAGGAATTTTCCTCCAGGGTAGATTGGCAGAGGCCCTGGGGGCGAAGGACCTCTCTGGCTTCAAGATTAGGCTTGATAAGTTTATGGAGGGAATGGTTTGATGGGATAATGTGATTTTAGTCAATTAGGCATTAACGGGCCATCGCGGGTAAAATGAGGGTCCGGCTGTAGAATCTTGCCTGTATGCTCGGGGTTCTGCTGATCGCCATATTTGGGGTCGGGAAGGAATTTTCCTCCAGGGTAGATTGGCAGAGGCCCTGGAGGTTTTTCGCCTTCCTCCGCAGCATAGGGCAGGGGTCGCAGGCTGGAAGATTCTGTTGTGGGTGGGTCAGCTTTTGTGGCCTGCATCATGCGGGAGGTCAGACTAGATGACCATATTGGTCCCTTCTGACCATAAAGTCTATGAGTCTATGAGTCTAAGGAGCGAGGGGGGTGGAGGCACAGCCAAATAAATTCATAGGAAAAAATAAAGAAGATACACCCTGCTGAGTGGGTGGCGGGATCCAGAAGAACCCAGACCTGTCCATCAAAAACTGTAAGCAGATTGGCATTAAAGAAGGTGGAGAGGGGGCGCTACAGTTGTAATCACTGGAAAGACATTCTTCCACTCCTCACATAAGGAAAGATCTTCCTTACTCCTCCCAGACCTGAATCCTTGATCTTTCTCCCTGACACCAGAGCAGAGCAGTCAGATGTGCACTGAGCTGCCTTTTGCTAGTCTGCATCTTCCTCCGTGCTCCACCCAGCTGCCCCTGGGGCCTGGATTCCAAGGAGCTTGTCTAAATCCACCCCTGCAGGGTAAGGTTGCCACTGTCTAATCACACAAATCCAAACGCCCCGCCCTCTACCCCACCCATTCCCCCAGGCCCTGCCCTTGCCCCACCCCCTCTCCGAGGCCCTGCCACTCACTCACTCTAACCCCACTCCCTTGGTCGCTTGCTCTCACCCATCCTCACTTACTTTTACCAGGCTGGGGCAGGGGGTTGGGGTGTGGGCTCTGGGCTGGGGTGTCGGGCCGAGAGGTTCGGCGTGTGGGAGGGGGCTCATGGCTGAGCCTGAGGCAGGGGGTTGGGGTGCAGGAGGGGGTTTGAAGTGCAGACTGTGGGAGTGAGTTTGGGTGTGGGAGGGGACTCAGGGCTGGGGCAGGGGGTTGGGGTGCAGAAGGGGGTGTGGGCTCTGGGAGGGAGTTTGGGTGCAGGAGAAGGCTCCAGGCTGGGGCAGGGGGTTGGGATGCAGGACGGGTGTGGAATGTAGGCTCTGGGAGGGAGTCTGGGAGGGGGCTCAGGGCTGGGGCAGGAGGTGGGGGTGCAGGCTCTGGCCAGGCGGCGCTTACCTCGGGTGGCTCCCGGAAGCAGTGGCATGTCTGGCAGGAGCTCCTAGGATCAGGGGTGGCCACACGACTCTCCATGCTGCCCCTGCCCACAGGCACCACCCCCGCAGCTCCCATTGGTCACTGTTTCCTGTTCCTAGCCAATGGGAGCTGCGGAGTCAGCACTCTGGGCGGGGCAGCGCACAGAGACCCCCTGGTTCTCCCTGCGCCTAGGGGCCGCAGAGACATGCTGGCCACTTCTGGGAGCGGTGCAGAGCCAGGGCAGACAGGGAGCCTGCCTTAACCCTGCTGTGCCACCGCACTTTTAGCGGCCTAAAATCTCCTGGATTGGCTTCAGTAGCCTCTGGGAGATCAAGCCCAATTCCAGGAGACTCCCGGCCAAACCGGGATGGTTGGCAACCCTACTGCAGGGGGATGTAGATGAGACATTTTCAAAGTGGCATTGCATTTGGCAAATGCTTGGGGCCTGATCCTGCCCCCATTGAAGCTGATGGCAAAACTGTCATTGACTTCAATGGGAGCAAGTTTGCAATTTTTTAAAAAGTTTGTAAGATACAGATTGTGGCTGGCCCTTGGGTCCTTAGGCCTGAGCCCAGGGTGGGAGTTGAGGGTAATAGGATCCAAGGATCTCTTGATGCCAATTGGCCATTCTTTATTTCATTGACGATTCTTTATTTCATGTGTGCACTTTAGATAGAGGGTGTTTATCAAATCTTTAGTAAGGTAGCTAGTGATACTGAATCAGAGTTTTTATGCTTAATGAGTTCTCTTCTGGTCAATATATGGCTTATAACAATAAAATTCTTGTCCCAGGAAATTATAATCATTAATAATATATGGTGCCACAATTTTCATAGTGCTCTACAGAAATAAGAGATGTGGTCAGATTCTGATCTCAGTTACACTCATTTAAATCCAAAGCAACTTAATGGAAAGTTACTCTGTGGTTATGCTGATGTAATGGAGATGATCAGTATCTGGTCCCTGTCCTGAACGGGGACACTCTTCCTGCAATCAGATCCTTGTGCCTGCGTGCTCACTGATGTCAGTGGGGATCTACAAAGGTGCAGGGGTTTGCTTGTAAAGAGCTGATTCCAAGACTGGAGCCTAAATCACCCAAACATAGAAAATGAAGAGAAGAGTGAGGAAAGGAGAGGCAAAGGTTAAATTTATTGCACGGTCACATACAGTTTCTTAAACATAATATACAGTTTTTCTGATACAATCTTAGGTGCACATTTGTGTCTATCTTGCAGCAATGCTTCTTACCATGCATGTGGTATAAGAGTTCTCAAATGATTCCATATTGTACCATTTATTTTTGTACAGCTTTCACTCTGAGGCAGACCTTTAACATGCAACATTTTGTTTTCAGTAATTCTCCCTCACATAATACATACCATTGGTTTTGAGGCTTCCTTCACTATGTCCCATGGAGTCTCTCTTCTCCATCATAGGGCAGTGCCAGCGAGGCTACTTTGGTTACATTGCTTGCTGCCAGAACAAAAACAATCAGACGTGTCCAATCAGAAAACCCAGAATTAACAGAGGCAGACATCATGAGCAAGTTGGTGGTCTATGCATCTGATCAGGTGAGGACATCTAAAAATGACACTCGGAATTACTCTACTTGAAAAATGCAGTCACCCTGCTATACAGATTACTTAGATTGTAAACTCTATGGAGTAGGGATCATTCCGTGTTTGTACAGCACCTTGCACATTGGGGTCCTGGTTCATGACTGGAACTCCTAGACCCTACCACAATACAAACAATAAATAATAACAACAGGTGAAAGCATTGTACTACGTGTTACAGATTAACAGCCCAATGTTGCCTCCCTTCCTCACACTGAGTATTTATTTTACTCTGCAAGGAATCCCATTGTAGTGGATGAAGATACTGTTTGTGGAATAAGGTGCTAATCAACATGAGTAAGTGTGGCCAATAAACTAACTGATTTGAATGTTGACACACAAAAAGCTGCACTGTATGAGTTATAAACATACCAAGCTTGGTACCTGAAAAACTGCAGTTGGTTTAAAAATAATCCTACTAAAATCTGAGTGTATCAATCCAAGTTTGCCCAACATAATCCCTGTTTTCTATCTGCAAACAGTATTTAGCAGATTTACTTAAACTATGAATTCTCAGCATGGCCAGGATCATGAAAAGCTTCTACCATGTATGAAAGCAAACGTTGGCCTTCCAGTTCAGCTGTGCTTGCATTTTAAAACTGCTAATCCTAACAAAGGGGGCCAAGCAATGTCACTTCTTCCAATAAACATGACATTTTATTATCTAAATGTCAGTGAGATAGCAGGAATGTTCCCACTACTTGATATTTAGTTTGAACTAATCCACTGGTTACACCACATTAAAATGGCCAGATGTCAGGTTTCACTGGACTTTACCATCACTGTATATTAAGAAACAATGTAATTTAAAAAGGGCACCTGCTCTTTGTTGGGGGTGGGGAAGGGGTGTATTATAAGGCCATATGTGGGAACAGTCAGGATGTGAGAAGTGGGGAAGGATCCTGATGATTTTTAAAAGCCATGATACAATTGGTCCTTTTTCTCTTTGGAGCTCTAGAGTGTGTGCTGTGCAGATTTCCAGACACAGAGCCTTAAGTTTAATGTACTACTAAGCAGAGCCCCATTGTTTGTCTTTCTTTTTGTTGTAAATGGCTGATCTGAAATGGAGACTGACAGCCCTCCGTGCCTGCTGAAGGTCAGGGGATTTTCTGTCTGCAGAAGGATTCGCCTTAAGACATGGCTGACCTTTCAAAGCTGAGCTCGCCACTCCGTCCGCATTAAGAATAGACCTGTGTGACCCACTGCTCAGTAATCCAAAAGGAATGAAAAACTAAAACAGCCTCTTGTGAGGGGGAGAATGCTGTATAGACAAACACAGTGCAAGACGGGGGTGGAGGGAAGCTAAAAGCATGTCAAGTGCGTTCCTGCACAAGATACTTTGCATCTTATCAAACCCATTGTCCCTCAAGAAAATTCCATTGCAGAAATAGGGCCACTGCAGTAAATGGGAGTTTGCCATTGACATCAGTAAATACAGGATGTAGACCATAGAGTAAATACTGGGAAATGAATATTGTCATGTGTAGCAGGATCTGTAACTAATTTAGCCGGGGCTAAATTAAGTCCTGGCATAAGAGGGCACAACTCTCATTGACTAGAGATTTTAGTATGGACAACCCCAATTCTATTGCACTGTGGTTTGTTAGAATTAAAAACAGGTTTCTGTGGAAGGTTCATGTTTTAAAATCCACCCATTTAATTGCAGGCCCACTCATCAGTGGAAAGGGCAGGATTAATTGGTGGAGTGAAGATTAAAAATATCCCTTCAGATGATAAATTCACTGTTCGCGGATCAGCCCTAAAGAAAGTTTTGCATGAAGACAGAGCTGCTGGTCTTATCCCATTCTTTGTAAGTACTGGCTTTAACAATCTTACTTGTGGATTTACTGCATCTGATAGGCTACTTTTAAGATGACCAGATGATACTGTATGTAATGTAGGAATGTATAGATCTGCACACTAGTTAGAATATGAACATTCCATGAATGTTCTACACAGTACATGAACTTTGCATACAGTCTCTTTTTTTTTCTTTTTAAATGGGTGCAAGGGGGCAGGGAAGAAAAGAAAATAACTGAATTCCCTAGGCATTATGGAGGTTTAGGAGACATTTCTTTGCACAAATGGCAACTGGTGTATGTAATGGATTACCAAATAGAGGCTGTGTCTTTGAATAGAACTAAAGCAGAGAGAGAAGATGCATTTAAAGGGGGGGAGGATGTTAGACTAGACAGGTGGATTGATGTGGGTGAATATCTTGACTTTCTTCTGTCCTGAAATATTGTTATAATCTTTTACATTGGACTTCCAAATTGCAATTGTCACAAATGTGTGTGTTTAATTTTGAGTTTATGGATTGCATGTAGGTGCATGTCAAAAAAAATAAAATAAAATCAACACCTGAAATGACACAATGTCAAACTTAAATATCAGCAAACAGTCAGAACCCCTCCCTGGACCACCAGACTCAATGCTACTTTAGCAAATAAATAAGCCTCACGGTGTGCCCTGAACATCAGCAAGGTGAGGCTATATCAGACGGTGTGTGTATGTGTGTGAGAGAGAGAGATAGAGAGACGGTATCACCTTTCAATAAGATGACACATGTCAATAATGAGCTGTAAGTCACCACTATTGACTTTAACATTATTTTCCTTTCCCATCAGAATTCATGCATAGTGAACAGTGTTCATACTATATGATCTTTCAGATTGAATACAGTTGTCTTTTTAAAGTGTAGTCACTTTGAGTGACTAATGACAAATAGCACTTTCTCATTCAGAGGATCTGTTCCTTGTGTAAATTCAGAATATCATGCAATCACTTTCAACTACAATAAGTTTTTAGTACATTTTTTTCTCCTGTTAGCCCTGAAGAGTTAATACCGCTGAGAGAATGAACTGGAGTCTATTATCATGCATCAACAAAATTGTTTGCTAATTTCCAATAATTTATACCTGTGCAAATCTGCTGAAGACAATGGAGCTGTACAGGTTTATGTACAGAGAGTGTAATATGGCTAGTAGAACTTTTATCAGTAGTGATGGCAATGAAGCAGGGCCGGCTCTGGCTTTTTGGCCGCCCCAAGCAAAAAAAAAACCAAAAAAACGGGGCGGCCAGAACGGCAAAGCAAAAAAAAAAAAAAAACCTGCGGCGCGGCCGGAGCGCAGGTGCAGGGGGACTGGCTGGGGGGCGGAGGGGGAGGGAGCGGGCAGGAGAGAGAGAGAAGGGGGCGGCCAGGGCTACAGAGGGGGCGCTGCCACACGGCCCCTCCCGCTGCGCCGCCTCCTGCCGCCTGCCGCGAGGGCTCTGCACCGGTCGGCGGGGAGGGAAGGAAGAGGACTGCCCTGCAGGGTGCTCTGGTTCTCCGTGCCGCCGCCCCCTACAGGGCGGCCGGAGCGGACCAAAAAAAAAAAAAGCGGCCGTGCCGCCCTAGGATTGGGCGGAATGCTGCCTCAAACAATCTGCTGCCCCAAGCACCAGCTTGCTCAGCTGGTGCCTGGAGCCGGCCCTGCAATGAAGGGTAAAGCCCACCTTGGCTCTCACAGCCCAAGTTGAGTCTACAGGGCTGGCAGTTAGAAAAAGCCCTGTCTTGTCATCTGAAGAAATTTGATATGGAAATTATTAGAAGACTACAAACGTGCAAGCCCACAATACCATTTTTACAGAGCTTCTGTTCAGAGCAGTCTTATTTGATTCAGAGTAGCCTGGACTTCGTCTTCTCTGTTTACTTAAGGTAAAATTTTCAAAAGGACCTACGTGATTTAGGCTTCTAAGTCCCATTATCAAAAGTGATTTAGGAACCTAGGTATCAGTGAAAATCAGTCTGAAGTCACTTTTGAAAATTGGACTTAAAAACTTAAATCATTGGACACTTTCGGAAATCTTATCCTTTGCTTGCTTGTTTGTTTGTTTGTTTGATTTATTTTGATTGCCTTGGGCTCTGACTTTGTGGTATGTTAAAAGACCATGGCATGAGCACAACAGATGTTTCACAAGTATAGGGGGATGCTGTTTTCTTGCCTTGGAGAAAAGGAATTGAATAATCTTGATGACCAAGTGAATTCCACCAATTGCCTTCCAGTGGAAATAAGACTCTTGTCCAAAATGAAGGCACCATCACTAAGGCTGCTCACATGAATTTACTTGTGCCATAGAACCTGCTGCAGAGAAATGCGTTTGTAATGGAGATCTCAGTTCCCTCCACTGGGGCAAACACAGCACAGCACGTCATATAAGCAGCTTTTACATGCAGTGGGAAAGTTTAGCTGGTTTGGTTTGGTTTAACAAGTATATTAGGCTGTTCTGATTTTTTTAACAGCATGCTTCAGTGTTTCGTTTCTGCATGTCGTACACACAGTGCAATTCTGCATCATCTCTCCATGTGCTATCCGAAAGTTAATTTAGTTGCTTTGTTGCTCAAACCTCATCTACACACTCACAATGGAACTCTCCTCATAAATATTCACCATCTATTAATTTTTGCAGCTTTGGGAAAGGGAAATCAAATAATCGGTTTACAGATTCAGTGACACTGTTACAAAGGGTGTCTTTTTTTAAACTGTATGTTGTCTCCACTGGTTGCTTTGCTGTGCAATACAAGCCTTGAAAGGAAACATAGGCTAAGCCTGAGTTAATACAGCCAGTGTCAGCCCTTCCATTTATTTGTATACATAAAACATCTCAGCGAGGATTAGATGAGATCTCCTTATCCTTACTGCTAGCCTCCTAACTGAAAAGTATGCTCATTCTCTCTCATACTGGGCAGTAGCCCATGCACCCCATTCGTGCTCCCTTTTCTGCTCTTCAAGTTCTTTTGTTCTTGAGTAATTTGGGGTTATTTTATTTTGTTCCTGTGACAAAGATACGCAAGTTAGTAAAGAAACACCTTCCACCACCTTATTACTCACCTCTTCTTCACTGATCTTTCTCTCAAGAGGGAGATGCAGTGTCAAAGCAGAAAGTTCTGCAAAAGGAACCCTGACGGAAAAGAGTTTGTGACAGCATATAGATCCTTCCATATCTACACTTACAAGCTTACAGTAGGATCTCTCGTTAGCCGTGTTATGCCAATGGGAGAGAGCTCTCCCTTCAACATAATAAAACCAGCTCAACGAGTGGCGGTAACTATGTCTGAGTCAGAGTGTTTTCCACTGACATAGCGCTGGGCACACAAGCACTAAAGTTTTGCTGACCTAAGTGCTAGTGTAGACATGGATCTGGGTTGCCTCTAAGTTCATGCAGTCTCTTGAGCAAAAATGATTTAATAGGGAGGGTGGAAAAGGAAAATAAAACCCTGTGTTTTATGGGCTGGATTCTCCTCTCAAAGGTACATGTATAAATCAGGAATCATTCCATTACAGTTAATAGAAATATAAGTGAGGAGAGATTCAGGCTCATGTGTTTACTGGGCCTGATAGGAAACAGGAGCTCTAATTAAAATAACTTGGTAACAGTGTTATAGCTTTTTCAAATAAGTAAGGTTTGTTTATCAGACCTGTTTGGCATTAAAAAAAAAAAAAAAAAATCTTTGAACTTATATCCACCACTGGTGTCTTTTAGCACTAGCAATTTATTCACTGGAGCACTTAGCACAAACTATAGTAAAAGCTGGGAGCAAGTCCAGAGTAGTAGTTTTCATTTGCTTTCCCCAAGTTCAAAGCTGTGTATATTTCCATTACAAAAGATGTTTGAAAAAATCAAAGCACAGCTATAACTCAACAAATTGAAACAGTTGAGTTACACAGGCTATTGACAAACAGGCCCGATCCCATGAGGTGCTGAGTGACTCCTGAGAGGAACTGAAGTTGGCAAGAGTTGAAGGCACTCAGCACCTTGGAGCGAGCCCCAAACTTGGCGAGTATGCTAGGGTGCCCAGCTCTGCAGTTGGGCCCCAATTCAGCAAAGCACTTAAGCACATGCTGAGATCCCATTGACTTAATTAGGACTTAAGCACATGCTGAAACTTAGGTGTTTTAAGTGCTTTGAGATGAAGGTACCTAAACTAGGTGTCTGAGTGCTGGTTTGAGTGTCCAAATGTGCAACACTGTACATTAACTTAGGCTCTAACAAGTTGGAAAATAGGGTCCACTGCATATAAACTACATTCGCTTAGGTGTGTATAAGTAATCTGCGAGTATATTGACTTTCATAAGCCAGTACGGATACATGACAGCAGCTGGTGTATATGTTACAATATACTTCAAAGAGCTATTGCAGTGTACTGCTGCTGCAATATGATCACCTTCTTGTTGACTAATGGCCCAGCAGAGACTCCCTGTGACTCTAGCAGAAACAGCTCTGCTGAGTGATGATTTACAGGATATGCACAAGCAGATACTTGGCATCCAGACCACTTTGGATGGTGATCGTATCAGAACTAGGCTGCTGGAGGTGCCAGCTTTCAGATGAGTTGCAAAACTGAGGTCCTGACCACAAATGATCATCAAAAATTGTAGATTTCACAAGAGTAATGGTGCTAGTTTCATGCCCTGGCCAAATTCTAGTTTGTCTAGCTGAATTCCCCCTGCAGTTTGTCGGGTAAGGCATCTTTGCTTTCTGTCTAGAAGGTGGCATTGCAATGTGCTACATTCCACTCCAGAAGTAGCTGCATTACGAAGACAGGCACAGTTATCATCATTGTTAACTATTTCATTAATACAGATCCCAATATGATGAGCATAGTATTGGGGTGGGGGGAAGAGATGGATAGCTAAATTAATAGCTCTCTAGTTTAGCAACTACATGGTAGTGATTTTGAATTGAGTGTATAATATCCTGAGGTATTTTTAAATAGGTCTTGTATTTGCAGTAAAATGACAAGAAGTTTAGCATTCAAAACTCTGTGTCAGGTCTGAAATAACTTTGTGGGCTCCTTTCACCCTATCAGAATTTTAGAAGCTGGGATAAACCAGGCTGAATTTAGCTCAATGTGCATTGTTCATGTGTTAGCATGAATAAATATGACACCTACATAGAGATCACTGTTAATCAATTCTTAAAGTAGGTCACATTCTTTAGTTCAGGGGTAGGCAACCTATGGCACGCATGCCAAAGGCGGCACACAAGCTGATTTTCAGTGGCACTCACACTGCCCAGGTCCTGGCCACCGGTCTGGGGGGCTCTGCATTTTAATGTAATTTTAAATGAAGCTTCTTAAACATTTTAAAAACCTTATTTACTTTACATACAACAATAGTTTAGTTATATATTATAGACTTATAGAAAGAGACTGTCTAAAAACGTTAAAATGTATTACTGGCATGCAAAACCTTAAATCAGAGTGAATAAATGAAGACTCAGCACAACACTTCTGAAAGGTTGCCGACCCCTGCTTTAGTATATTTAAATTAAATGAGCTTTCTTGGTTTTCTTATTATGTCCATTGCATTAACCAATAATCTCACTACTTTGATACCTCTGTAGGTTTTGTATGATAAACCCTATTCCTTTATTGAGTCTCATAAAACGTACATAGCTAACTTCTAGAAATGCAAGTAGGCAGATACTAGCTGTTGGCAGAGCAATCCCCCTTATGTATCATTGGGACACCAGTCTCCTGGAAGTGGTGGAAGCAGTGCTCCCTGAGGTTTATAATACAAACCTGCAGGGCATTATAAATATTTGTGCAGGTTTAGTCGTACTCAGGAAAGTACTATACAAGGTGACTGATGCATGCATTTGGCTGCTTTACATCAGAGCAAGGGCTATGTTATATTTACACAACATGATCTGAAAAGGATAATGCCTTGGGCTCTTCGGAGCTCTCAGTTCCATTTCTGAGATGCTGCCTGTCCCTTGCCCCCTACACAAATGTGATTATGCTGTTGTAATATGGGTTACAAATTGGGTTAGATTCATTGTTTAGTACTGATGCAAGGTAATGAGAGCCCTGAAGAGAGCAGATGCTGTTACTTTAAGTGGTTTCTGGGAATTAATGCAGGTGGCTTTGGGGTTCATGCACCTACAGAAAAAAACATTAAAATTATTTAAACAGCTGAGCCATTCTTTATGGAACAAGCCATTATTCAAACAACTGAGCATATGTATTGAATGTATACAATCTCTAATTATAATGGCACATTCCTTAAAGTGATTATAGAGAGCGTGTTTGTAGCTTAGTGTAATCATATAATGGTGCTGACACCAGTACACCGTATCTTTCAGCTGGCTGAATTGAGCTCAGCAATAATCTTGCTCCCCTTTATTGTCCCTCACTAACCACGGACACCTCTCCTGCACCCTCTTGGTGAAGGCCAGTAATCTAAGTATAATACATATGTACAAAGAAGCAGAGTTATGACTGCGTGTGCCACAGTAATTTTGGGATTTCCTGACATGGGTCCTTAACCGTGTAACCTGAACACTGTAATCATTGTTCTTTATAGCCACCTTGTGCACATGCACTGACACAGCCCCATTTTCATAAAGGTGCTCTGTCTCTTTTAGGGCCCAATTTGCACCTGCACAATTTACATCCCTATTTTTGTACCTACAGTTCAACTGAAGGTGCCGATCTGATACCCACGCCTCTTCCTGACTATAGGAGCAAATCAAATAGCCAGCAATGCAAGTACTCTAGTTCATTTTCAGTTTGTCTGTGGTACAAGATCTGGGTGCATACTACACCAGTAGAATAGAGACCAAGCCTCAGCCCTTTTTAAAATGTACCCCATAATTCCTAAAGGCAGGGGTTCATACCTGGGATGCTTCACCCTAAAGAGGGGTTGCAAACAGGGACCAGAGGGCTACAAACACCCTGTCTTTCACATATTTCTGAATGAGATGTGGGACCCAGGATGCTCCCAATATGGAAAGGGGATGGTGATATGGATAAGGCTAAGAACTCTTACTTTTGGTACACAATTCTATCACGGTGTGTGAATAAATCCCCATATCTATGTGTTTGCCATATCCTTTGTTTTCAGAACCTCATTTGTTTCCAAACAAGGTTCACAATAGTTAGATTGAAAAGACCTATTAGATCAGCCCTGCCAAATTTTAATCATCCATTTGCCTGTAGCAATTCTTTTATGGTTGACTAAAATATGAATATCCTTATAATTATCATTGTTGTCATGATTAGGTTGAGGGAATAAGTTCTGTGCCTGGTCAGGTGATTTTTTTCATGGTTTTATAAGGCTGCATGAAGTCATGCAAGGGCAGGATATGGCCCCCTTAGAGGACTGTTTTACTAGGTATAATTAGGTTGGCCATCTCTATGATATCCGAGTGCTTCCTATAAAACATAAACACACACAAAAAATCTCTTTTCTAGCTGTACCAACAGGAATGAACATTAACGTTATTGTTGGAGATACATATAATATGGATGCAGATGTGTTTTGCCCTGTGTTTTTAAAAGCCTACTCATAACATAGTATTTGCTCTCCTTTCTTGCAAGCTTTGATGAACAGTGCAATAGTTACCAAAATTGACATTTGAAGTTCTGTTGCTGGCCTCTAAGTTAGTATGAGAGCTAAACAAATATTTCCCCTCAAAATTTGAAGAACAGTGAATGGCCTTTTTTTCTGCAAGTCATTTGAAGTTTTCCATTAAAAAAAAAAAATTAACTGAAAGAAATTTTTCCTTTTTTAGGAGAAAAAGCACCTAGTCTTTAACTTGTCTAACTTAGCATATGTTAAAGTATACATTGCTTGTTCTACACTACACTCTTTAAAGGTATTAGAACATGTTTCCTAATGCCTAATAACAAACCTTTAAATCTTAGTCTATCCAAAGCCTAAGTGAGAGGAGACTGAGGCTCTAGGTATAAATCCAATCGCAAATCAACTTAACAGCAAACTTAAAACTACTCAATATGGATGGATATGCCACTGTATGTTTATATTAGTAATGGGAAGTTTTGGAAGGTCTCATCAGATTGACACCCAAAATGTAGGCTGCTTCTCCTTACATGAACCTTTTAAAGTCTGCAAATTGCAAATAGAAATCCTGCCAGATTTCCTGTACTTCCCATTTCAAGTTAGGCTATTCTTTCAGTATTCTGGCCTTTCTCATTGTGTTTTACCACTTAGTTTCCTGTCCCACGCAGAAACAGGAAGGTCAGAGGCATGGGTAATTTGAGGTGGGGGGGAAATAACCAGACTCTTTCAGACTTCAAAAAATGTTTGAATGTGTTATGGGCAAAAGTTCATTAGGTTGGTTCTTTTTTTATCTTTCCCCAGTTTGCATCTATATGTCTATTACTCCCAAGGTGGATTACTAGGTGACGATTAAATGTGCATGTTCTATTGATATTTTTATTAGAGTACAGGCACATTGCACACTGTGATTACATGTTGGTAAATTTGTGAGAGCATAAATTGGTGTAATTTATTGACTAAGGCAAACCAGAAGGACAAGGTTGTAGAAGGGAAGCAACCAAGAGTAAGAAGGATGTTCTTTAGCTTAAGGCACTGGACTGGGATTCAAGACATTTGGGTTCCGTTCCTGGCCCTGCCACAGACTTCCTGTGAGACCTGGGAATAATTAATCACTTTGGGCCTCAATTCTCCAGCTACAAAGTAGGAATAATAATACTTCCTTTGTCTACCATATATATTTAGACTGTAAACTCTCCAGTGCATGGACTGTCTCTCACCATGTGTGTATATACAGCACCTAGCACAAAGGGGCCCTTATTTTCATTGGGCCTGTATATGTTTATATCGATCAGAATAACAGTAATATACAAGATAAAGCAGCCCCCACACTTTAGCTTACACTCTCCTGTTGGTTGCTTTCACTCCTCTCAGGGGAAGTTACAACAACTTACATTCACCCACTTATATCTTCCTGCTAATGTGAAACTTCCTCCATTATTTACATCACATCTGCATTTGGCCCATTGTATTCATAGTGCTGCAGACAGTTTAGAAGAGAGAGATGCACACACACAGGGAAGAGTCAGGGAAGCTGACTTTGAGTGTTTAGCATGACCCTGGAAGAGAAGAGCCTGTGGGAAAATCACCAGCCTGTGATAGCGCCAGTAACTTATCCTTAAACCACATTCTGAGCTCAGTTATACCAGCATAAATCAGAATGAATTTCATTGACTTCAGTAGAGCTATTATAGATTGACACCTGCGTAGCTGAAATTAGTGTTTGGAGATATATGTGGAATCAAAAACCTTGGTGCAAACTCCCATAAACTCTGGAACCATCTTGCATCCAGAACGACACACTGCAATTCAGTTGTTGGGTAGGTATTGATTAGAAGGCTCCAATTATGTGTGGGTATTCAGAAGTCCTAAATCACCAGACTTCTTTCTATTCCTTGAGGTCTTTGTGGCTTGCTGTTTCTCAGTTGGTAATTGTCTTTGCTGGAAAATTTGATTTTAAAGTTTTGCCTTTTGTTTTTCTCTTCAGTTTTGTGCAACACTCGGAACCACACCTTGTTGCTCCTTTGACAGACTGTTAGAACTGGGTCCTATTTGTAAGTCATTCCCTGCTGCTTCTCTCTAAAATTTAAATATAAGTTACAGACTCTTGTTGATTCATTTCCTGGGTGTTATGCAGTGTCAGTGTCCAAATGCAATAATTCTGTCTATAAATCTTTCACTTGCAGTTGTTTTCTAATATTGCTTCAAGTAGCAAACTTGTAACTTTAGGCCGGATTACTAACGGGTAAGAAAGATGGCCATAACTTCAAAGTTTTGTTTTTAAAAAACCCTCCTTTGTGGCAACATATTTTAGGACCACAAAATGCTTACGTGCTTGACTTTGTGGCTCCTTTCTTTGGTCTGTTCTGCATGGGTCAGAAAAGCTCCACCTGAAGTAGATTTGAAAAAAGGCTGAACTCTATGTCTTTCCTTGTGCCCCTCTGTCGCTTTGCATCAGTCAGGACACACAGGTGAATGAGTTGAGACACAAGGGTGGTTTAAGTGGCAGGCCACAACTTTAGTAACGTATCACTGTTATCTGTCCTGTCTCCCATATACCAGGTATTAACATGGGTCCAATGCAGGATTACAGGGCTCCCACCATATAGCCAATAACTAGGAGTAGACCTTCCTCAGCCTACCTCTAAGATTCAGCTCACTTTGCTAAATCCTCTCACCCTGCCTCCTGTGAGGGGGATACAGCATACCAAAAGAGGGACCTCATTTCTCAAAGACTTCGTCTCTCCTTTTCCCAAGGTCCACCAATGAAATCACAGATCTATTTCACTCCTGGGAGCTGGCTCTTTTGGCCTCTTATTTGCACCAACCGCAAGTTGCAACAAGCTAAACAGTCATACAAGTTATTGTTGTTAAATTCTAAGTTCTCTTCTATTTAGCCTTAACTATGCCTTCATAATGCTGTGAGATAGGCAAAAAATTCTACCAGGCCTCTGCCAATTTAGCCCAATGGGAAAAATTCCTTCCTGATCCCCAAAACAAGGGGGTGATCAGACCTGCAGCATCCTAATAAACACAGCTCCTATAATACAGGGACGGAGGATGAGACACTAAAAATGGAGCAAGAGGCTCCAAAAATTTCAGTCCAGGGTTTAAATGAACAGTATTGCCAATATCAGGAGATCAAGTCATGAGTCAGACCCCGCAAAAAATCATGAGATTGGCCCAAAAGTCATGAGACTTTTTAAAGAAAAAAATTCTATTGTGTTTTCTCAGTCTGTCTTTTGAGTTTCTTTACTCTCCCTGCCTGACCCCAGCATCTGCAAAACAATTTATTGGATAAAATGATTTTGACCCTTGCTGCAGGAGCTCTTACTCACCTATTTGTTCATCCGCTGCCCACTAATTAATCCTGTCCACAAGTTTCCCCCTCTGTTCAGCCCCACTATGTTGGTTTACCCCACCCCCTTCCTGGACTCAGTTTAGTTTCCCACCATCAATTCAGCCCTTCCATCAGTCCCCATCCCCATGGTACAGCCCTACCCTCCAAGCCTCACCTCTGTTCCTCCTGGGGTTCTTGCCCCCCCTGCTCCCAGGCCTGGGGGGCTGCAGCAGGGTTCCCACTCCCCTTTCCCAGGCTGGGGGGCAGATCTAGGGGCTCTTCACCCCCTCTACTGCTTCCCAGGCCGGGGAGGAGAGGAGCAGATGCACCATCCTGTCCATATTTCTCGCAGGCGGGGAAGGGGAAGAGGGAGTGGAGTTGTTCTCAGCTGCTGGGCTCTTTCCTATCTCCTCCCCTCCTATGAGGTTGGTGAGAGGAGGGGAGAGATTCTGCCAGCTTCCAGCTGTGTGAAGGGTGGAGCTTCTCTCATCATCTTGAGACAGGCTCCGACACCCTCTGAAATCCCTTCATCTGTGATAAAACCATAAGAGTTGGCAATACTAGATTAATGAAAGTTGGGAGTAAGGAGCCACCTGGCTCCCATCTCTTTCTGCCTGGCCAACGGGAAGCAGAGAGCTCATAGAGGAGGGGCCATCCCTGCATCCTCCAGCATGTGCTCCCCCCTTCTTCCTCAGGGGCTGTCCCCCTCCCCTACAGGTCCACTCAAGTTTTCCACCATTGAACAGTGTGGATGGCATTTTTTGTCTCTTTGCTTCCCACCACTATAGAGACGAAAGAAGTAAGAAACAAAGGGACAGAAGTATTTTCCTTGCCCCTCCTCCCACTTGCCCACTGGGGCTAGAGCAGGACGGGTTGCACTGACTAGATTGAGTCATTGACTCCTATTGCAAGATTGTTACCTGATAAATTATGAACAACTTTGGCCTTGAACAGTCGTTAGTATGAAACACGTGCTCACTGCATAATCAGAGTGACATACAGGTATAGATTACACTTGGGGTAGCAATATGTCTAGAACAAACATTTTGTAGTTATAAAAAACCCTGAATGCCTTGATGGTTGCAATTTTTCATGTCACTATTTTGGGCATCTTCAAAGATGTTTTTGGGGCACAGGGACATTGTATGAAAAACCAGAACTGTCCTGGTAAAACTAGGATGAGATTTGCTGTGTTGTGAATTAATCTGGGGGGAAAACAGAGATTGTGTGTTGCCCTGTTTGAACGCTTGAGTTGTAATAATTTGTTTCCGTGTATGTAGTACAAACAGGCTTCAGGGCTTCAATCTGTTCCTAATCCTGCTCCCCTAGGCTGTTTGTCATCGTTTGCTTAACAGCTAGTAATGAGTATACTGTTCAGGAAATAGCCTGCAGACTCAATATCGTAAAATAGGGACACATCACATTAGGGGTAGAATAACAAGCTGTGAATGTGGAGCTTTTAAAAATCACTTTTGGTGAAATTGCCCTTGTGCAGAGGGGTCCAGCACAAAACTAGTGTGCTGCTTGAAGCACAAGCCTTTGTCCTGGCCCCTCTGCACAGGGGTAAACTTCACCCTCAGTGTACATATGTATAAGTCATAAAATGAGGAACACACCCAGAGCCAGGTGAACTCAGTGCAAAACAACAATAATAATCTCAAACATTTGTTCAAATAAAAGCTGAGAATTAACTTTGAGGAGATACACAATTTTTTAATGTGTTTTTTGCAAACATTTATGCAAATGAATTTTAGTTCACAAGAATCCAAGTACTTGTGTAACTAATCTTTGCATATGAATATTGATTTGAGTGTGTGTGTGTGTGTGTGTGTGTGTTTATATAATGTAAAAAAAATATGCACCAGAAGTGTTTGGTAGCTGTTGTGACTGATTTTGTTGGCTTGTTTCAATGCCGTCCAGTCACGGACCAGAAATATTACCATATGACTTACTGTCAATGAACAGTCGCATAGAGTGAACAGTGAGGTCCATATTCTGAAATATTTTTGCAAAAACAACTTATTGAATAATTTAAGGTAACAGATTTGTAATACGTCAAAGTTTGCTCATCAGTAAGAACAAAGTTTGTTTATAGTTTAATATCCCAAAATAAATTCATTGCTGTAAATAGTTTGTTCACTCTATTAGGTCCCTGGAAACTCATGTCATATAAGAATGTATCATCTTGGAGCTCTCACCATTGCTAAAAGGGGCCAGCAAAGTCAAAACTCGTGTTGCTATTCCAGTTACAAAAATAGAGAGCTTTCTTTATAGAAATTAATTAACATCACTAGTTTTTTTAAAGAAATACATATTTTAAGCATCCTGAATTGATCATAAATTAAGATTTTGTATTGCAAGTTAATAGTAAACAGAGTGTCTAAGGGCTCAATCCTGTTAATAGAACTGTGGAGATGGGAAGGGTCTGTGTGCATGGATTCTTTAGCAGAACAGAGGCCTATGTGATGCGACCTCTTAGATCTCTGTCCTAATTGAATTGATAAAATATGAATGGCAAAGAAAAAACAAAATTGCAGGGACTGCAAATCCCCTCTAGTCACTTGGTCTAATGCAAAGAAAATGTTTTAAAGAAAAAAGCTGTCTTTGCTTATTTAATTTCCTTCATTTTTTTCCAGGCAATAAGGAGAATATCTGGATGCATATTGATGCAGCATATGCAGGGAGTGCTTTCATCTGCCCTGAATTCCGACATCTTCTAAATGGCGTGGAGGTTTGTGATGCTCCCCAGGGGTACCCAGGGTTGCATGGGACCTCAGCACCACCTACCCTTAGTGTGAAGCAGTCTTGTCTGTGCCTGCCTGTGGATTAGCTCCCTGAAACCAACAACCTCTGGGAGTACAAGCCTTCCTGGGCGCCCCCCCCCCCCCCCCCCCCGCAGGCCTCGCTCTCTGTGTACAAGGAGCGACAGGCACACACCAACCCCTGAATACTCAAAGTATTCCCTGAAGTTTCCAGCCCCTTATCCACTGGACACTCACAGTATTGCCAGAGCTGCTGTTCACAAAGGACAGCACATACCAGCTTGTAAGATTCAACTGAGGACCATCACTTTGCTTAACATAGGGTGTGTGTGTGTGTGTGTGTGTATACATATATATAGTGAAAACGAGAATAAGTTTATTATCAAAGAATAGCGATTCAAGTAATAGTGAGTAAGAATAGCTAAATCACTTGGTAAACTGGGTGCAAGTGAACAATGCACATTTTAATATGGCTAAAGGTATATATCTAGGAACAAAGAATGTAGGGGAGCCTTACAGGATGGGGGATTCTATCCTGGGAAGCAGTGACTCTGAAAAAGATTTGGGGGTCGTGGAGGATAATCAGCTGAACATGAACTCCCAGTGTGACTCTGTGGCCAAAAGAGCTAATGAGATCCTGGTGGAACCCACAGTCCGGATCAACTCCTCCTGTGTCTGATCAGGAGTTGGGAGGTTTGGGGGGAACCTGGGCCCGCCCTCTACTCCGGGTTCCAGCCCAGGGCCCTGTGGATTGCAGCTGTCTATAGTGCCTCCTGTAACGGTTGCATGACAGCTACAACTCCCTGGGCTACTTCCCCATGGCCTCCTCCAAACACCTTCCTTATTCTCACCACAGGACCTTCCTCCTGGTGTCTGATAACGCTTGTACTCCTCAGTTCTCCAGCAGCACACACACTCACACTCACTCACTCTCAGCTCCTTGCGCCTCTTGCTCTCAGTTCCTCACACTCGCACCACAAACTGAAGTGAGCTCCTTTTTTAAACCCAGGTGCCCTGATTAGCCTGCCTTAATTGATTCTAGCAGCTTCTTGATTGGCTGCAGGTGTTCTAATCAGCCTGTCTGCCTTAATTGTTTCCAGAAAGTTCCTGATTGTCCTGGAACCTTCCCTGTTACCTTACCCAGGGAAAAGGGACCTACTTAATCTGGGGCTAATATATCTGCCTTCTATCACTCCCCTGTATCCACTGGCTCCCTTGACGCCTTCGAGGAGCAGTGGGCGCTGTCCGGGGTTCTCTGTTCGGTGTCCCCGTCTGGTTCACTTCGTTTGACCCTTTGACCTCACTCCTGTCCCTGTTCTTTTATTAGTTGTCCCCTGTAATTTTTTGGTCTCCAGGTCCTGTGGACCCCCCCTTAGGCTGGGGGGGATCCTTTAGCAGTGGGCGGCTTCGCCCGCCCACTTCCTGGATCCCAATAGGATCACTCTCCTGTAGCCATCTGGCCTGACCCTGTCACAGTATAAATAAGGTAACATTAAAAGATTTGAGAACCATAGATCCATTTTTGAAATGCTCCTCTTGGGAGTGAATCCTTACAGCTGCTTTTAGAGCATAAAATTTGTGCAAAAATGCAGAGTTGAACACAGACAAACTTGCTCCTCAGAGAAGCAAAACTTAGCTTTGCCAACTCTCACAATTTTATCATATCAAAAATGGCTTTAGTTTATAATGGTTACCATGTCAGGTAAAACCATTTCTGCAATTTTTACACACACACAAAAATTTGCTGTTCAAAATACCAAGTAGCACTGAATCAACCCAGGATGAGAAAGAGTGACTTTGCTTAAATATCCTGGTAGAGAACATTTTAACATCCTAATTCTATAAAGTTTTAAAAATATAACAACCACTATCTCACCTGTTTTGAAAGCAAGACATAGAAGTATTACTATATACCTCCTACGGGGCATATACCATAGGGTTGCCAACCCTCCAGGATTGTCCTGGAGTCTCCAGAAATTAAAGATTCATCTTTAATTAAAGATTTTGTCATTTGATTAAACCTCCAGGAATACGTCCAACCAAAATTGGCAACCCTACATGTAAGGCCAGACTGTGGCTGTGTCTATAACAGATGGTGTTTAATATTTGAAAATGAGTCAGTTGAAATTTTCTTCCAATAACTCTCAGGTTCCTTTTTCTTTTCCTCTTACTGAGTCACTTGGCACTTAGTTGCTTAGATAAGGGTGCTGCAATTTCCTGATGCTCCCCTCACACAGTCAGATAAGTCCTTGTCTTCCACGTCAGTGGAGAAAATATCACTGTTTGGTAAAGACAGAAATTTAAACAGAGCAGCTCTGATAGGTAGACTAATAAAAGAGGAGGAAAAACCTAACAAATGAAGCATTTCTCTCTCATTCTTTTTTTTTTATCAGCAAATGAAGCTTGCTGTAATTTCCTGTGTGGGTTTTATTTATTATTTTTATTGGTTCCTGTAGGAAATGAATCAGCATCCATTGCACAGCCAGCATCTGTCAGTGTAGCAACTATTCAACAGCTCTGAATAGATTCCCTACCTCAGATATTAGAAGGATAAAAAACTCCTCCAACATGGGCAACCACTGCCCTTTCACCAAAGATGAGGAAGTTAATGAGAAACAAATGTGAAAAAATAGCTATTAGGTGGCGACTGGTGCTTCAAGATCCCCACTTCTCCTTTGTGTCCCTGCTGTTCAACATCAACTGCTGCCACAGGACCTAAAGTAGAAGACTTTCAACACAAATGTCCTTCATGCCTTTCACAGCATGGGAAGCTTCTATACTGAATACGTGTAATTCGAAGTTGATATTGTCAAAAATTTAACATATAGCTATGCGTTCTGTGTAGAACTGGTTGAAAGTGGGGGGGGGGGTGTATAAATTTAGTTTAGATGAGAAATGACTGACTAAATGAAAAAAATTTTAGGGAAAAAATGATTTTTGACCACCTTTAATTCTGTGGTTAGACTGACTGAAACACAATTCTAGATCAAAATCTATATTACCTGTGTGCACACACACATATAAAATATATGTCTGTGTTTATAATATTAATTGCTTACTCTGTGAAATAGTGAAATCTAGGAACTCTTGAGTAGAAAATGGGCTAAAAACCAAAATTTGGGATGTCTTTTGTTTATAATGAGTTTTTTGTTTACATTGAGATAATGTTTATATATGATATATATTAAAATAAAGTTCAAAAAATCTATATTAAAAGCACATTATCAATGGCACAAGTCAAACATTCAAGATTTAGGAGATGCCAGAAGTTAGGTTGTCCAAGCACCCTGAATTCTGCTCCCTTGTGTGTATGCATAATGGCTCTGATTCAGCCAAGTGTACTTAAGCATATGTATAACTTTGAGCAAGCATGTAGTCCTGTTGACCCCTGAAGGCTTACATGAGGCTTACTTGGTAGATATTCCTTTTGCTGGTCCTCTGTGCGGGATGAATTTCACTCAGCATGCACATATAACTCTCATTCACGTTAGAATTTCAGGAAAGCATTTCGTTTATGTTTTAGTGCTGTCCTGAATCTGGGTGCAATTGGGAAAATTGACAGTGCTTTTATAACTTGAGGACTCTGACCCATATTTTTTCTAATTCTTCTTTTTTTTAAACCCTGTCAGTTTGCAGATTCATTTAACTTTAACCCTCACAAATGGCTCCTAGTGAATTTTGACTGCTCTGCTATGTGGTAAGTAATACAGGATATATAAGGTTGTCAGAAATAGTAAACTTTATGGTGAAGCACACTCTTTCTAAACACTTATTCCCTTTGTCACATAGAAATATGGAGTTTTGTCTAGTGTTTGCCTAAGTGAATGATTCACAGTAGTATGATAAATTGTTGGACTGAGGTGGTAGAAAACCAGAGATGGGTCTGAGCCCTGAAGTTTGGAGCTAGACATGAACATTCAGGAGATTCAGATTTATTCCATTTTGTGCCCATCATTTACAGAAATGAATTGCACATTACATCAAGCTTCTTTCTCTATTTTGATATGGTCTCTCTGAGTCTTGACAGCACACTTTAAACGCCTTTGTTTATAGAGTCTGGACTTTAGTAGATTCAGAGCAGTGCGATTCAAAGAAGCCTTTGTAAATGTTTTTCAATTATTTTCATTATTCATGTGTGAGGAGCAAGACTGTATTTTGTGTTCCAAAGAGGTGCCACAGACAAACCTGCAGGTACATCGGGGACACAAAGCAAAATGGCCTAAAGGAAACAATCATCATCACAAGGAGAATATTATTATTAATAATAATAATTAATAATAATAATAAAAAACAGAATAATATAAAATTCTCATAACAGACAATCCCATAGCTAGGACTTAGAGTTTCCCAACACAACTAAGTGTATTGCCAACATCTTGCAGTCACCCACCATCTGAGTATATTGATTACCAAAAGAGCTGCTCAGGAAATGGTAAATATTTTCCATGAAAAATTTCAAAAGAAACTTTTTTTTAAAAACCGTTCAGTTTTCAAAAACTGAAAAAAAATTGGCTTTAAATTTTTTGTTGAAAAACTAACATTTTCATTTTGGAAAAAAGGCCATTTTTCATTTTAAAAAAAGTCACATGAAAAATCTGGAACAGTACTAATTATCAATACTTTCCCTCTCTCTTATCTTCAGCATTACTAATGTGTAAAAACATGAGACTTTTGTGCCTATGGCTTCATCCCTAGTTACAAATGTACATATCACCATGTAATAGGAGTTTTTCAGCTCGTAGGTTAGGGTTGCTAACTCTAAACTGTCCAGATCAGTGTCCTACTGCAAATGTACTTCTTTTTGGTAGGTATCAGTAGGTTATTATGATTATTCATCACTGTAGCACCTAGGAGCCCTCATCATGAACTAGGACACCCATTGTGCTAGGTGCTGTGCAAATGCAGAACAGAAACAGTCCCTGTTTTTGGTGTTTTGATTCTGCCTCATTCTTACTGGTAGTCACATCTCAATATTTTGAGGTTTAGAACCAAGCCCTAGAGTGTAATTATCTCATGCTGAGATGTGTGTCTCTGTGTAAACATTAGAAGGGAGAAGGGCGGAATTCATTTTCTTGCTTCCCCCTCAACTTTTCATGATTCAGAGAACCAAGTGTCTGAGAAGCCACTGATGGAAGTGAGGAAATGAACCATCATACTCTTGGCTTTCTCTCTCAATTCAGTTCTCATAAATTAACGGGCCTCTTATGGCAACAAAAAGTTATAAGAAGAAACTCAGTAGCTGCATTCATGAGCAGTTAGAGCAAACACTTTTCATTTCTTTGAAAGGAAAGTAGTGTAAATCACAAAATAACTATTGAATGGTACAATATCTAGACATTGTTAGAGTATGAATTGCTCTTGCTTGCACGGACATAAATCTATGGAGTTACACCAATGTAAAACTGGCGTAAGTCAGAGGAGACTCGGGCCTTTAAGAGGAGATTTTCAAAGGCTCAAACGGCAGTGAGACGCCTCACTTACATTTGTGCATCCCTTGGAAAATCTCCCCCTTAATCCCTTCCACTCATAATTCTGTGAAGCCAAGTTAAAAGTATGTAAAAACAATTACAAAGTCATTTTTTGAATTGTATTGCTCCTACTCTGCCAAAGCCCAGACATTTAAAAATCTTTATATATGCATGTATGCACAATTGTAAAAAATAACCTTAAAAGAATTCACTCAAAATTCCGGGCAACCTTAACTTTGTAAAGTCCAAACTCTCTTCATTTTGAATTCTTTACTTGGCAACTTTAACATTTTGAATGTAGTTTTTTAAACTGAATTTCCGAGGGCTTGTGGTAGCGGTTTATCATGACAGATAAATTCTATGATGTAGAACAACTTTCTAGACAGCACTGGAACAGTGAACTCACACTTTGTGCGTTGGTTTGTGCATAATCCTATGGAATGAGATAGGGTTCCTCCCAGACTCCAGGGGCATACAATCTCAGGCCCTAGAGGTAGTTTGCAATTCACTGCGAATGGATAAACTATACCTATTTAGTTCTCAGTCCACAGAGCAAGGTCCATATAAATCTTGTCCAAACCTGGGTGCTTAAAGTTAGGCACATTAATCCTAGTTTAGGCACCTAAATAAAAGTAGCCTGACTTTCACAGGAGTGAGAACCTGCAGTTCCTGTTGGAGTTAATGGGTGCTCAGAAGTACATACAGCCGTCAGGGTCTCTCTTCCTTTCTCTTTAAATGCACTATTAATTAGTATTATTATTTTATTAGTCTGATTTTTTATTATTATTAAAATGATCCTGTTTGTATCAAGAAAGAGCATAACCACTCCAGGCAGGCCAATAACACTAGCAGCAGAATACCTTCATCTTACGCCTCAATAACACTGAATGATTCCAATGAGACCTACTTTTTTATTCTGATCATAAAAATATAGCAATGTTGGTTTCTGACAAACAGGAAAGCCTTGGGGGAAACAAACCTCCATACATGAAAGCAACTGTCTCCAGACATATGATCTTCTATATGTGGGCAGCACTATATTCCATTATTAATCCTGCTATATTTTCCACCAATAACTTGAAAGGTTTCCTTATTGCCCTACTGGATTACCACTTTGTGTTATTGTTCACACACATTCATTATCTATGTGCTGCCAGGATGAGTTACCCTTCATAGCACTATTGTGGGGGGCTTTTTTTTTTTTTTCCTCTAGCTAATACTTTACATCAGTCACTTTCTTTGCCTCATCCTTCCAATGAATTACCTTTCCCAAAGACCCAGTTAATCAGTCAAAGGGGGGGAAAGCACTGCTGGAACAATCCAGCGCTCCAAAATTCTTCTGCAAAGCAACTGCAGAAGTCTCTTCTAAGCAAAGCTGTGATACTTACTGTAGATGACCTCCTGTAGCAATTTGCTCGATTAGATTTCTCCCTTGGGTTCAAATGCAATGGTGTTTTCATCCATTCACATGCATGTACAGGGCCAATTTCTTATTCTTGCCTGTTTAATCTGCCAAGGCATTTATACTGTAGTTATCACGGGTGTCTGAGCACTTCAAAACCACAGCCTGAAACGCATAGGCATCCCTATAATTTTGGTTGTGAGTCTGATCTAAAACCAGAAGGACATATTTCTGATTCCACCAGATAAAAGATCTTACAAAAGCAGCTGCTCTCATAAGATTTTGACTCTGTATGGAGGAAAATCTCATGAGAGCTGGGAAGATTTCTGCCACTTTGGGCTGAAGCTTCATCAGAATACATTGCAAGATGTTGGTGCCATTGGGGCCTCACTTCAGTAACGCACTTAAGCATGTGCTTAAGTCCCATTGATTTAAAAGGGAATTAAACATCTACTTAAAGGTAAGTATAGGAGTAAGTGCTTTGCTGAAGAGGGGCCTGAAGCCAAGCCTGAACCCAAACCCTGAACTGGAGCCTAAACACAGTCCAGGTTTAAACATCAACTCTCTCTGAAGAATGGGAATTCCACCTAATACAAAGGTGAAACATCAGATGGAAATATATTCATAAAGGTTGGGATTTTCAAAGGAGCCTGAGGGCTTGTCTACATGGCAATTTAGTGTGCAGCAAGCCAGGGTGTGATCTACAGCTCACAAGCCTGCCACGCACTAACTGGCCAGTTAGACCCTGCTATCGTACACTAAAAGGTCCAAATGCACTTTGACCTACAGCTGTTCCGAAATGCACTAAGGAACTTTTAATGTGCGATAGCAGGGTCCACACAGCCAGTCAGTGTGCAGGAAGCCGGTGTGCTCTAGATTCACAACCTGGCTTACAGCACGCTAAAGGATTTTGAACATTATTTTTTAAAAAGGAAAATGTTTTTTATAGTTTAAAATAAAATTTTACAAGGAGTTAATCTATAATGAGAAGTAATCACTTTGATTATTTTCTTTTTCAATTAAAATAGACATGATAATTGAGGTCTTTAAAAGCTGCAGTTGTGCAATCAAAATAAGTAACTACTTTTCATTATGATTTCATTATTCTATTCAGAGGGATTTTTATTGTGCACTTGGCGGTATGAAGCTTTAATGTGCAAATCTCAGCCAGCTAGAACTTAATGGGTCTATTAGCATGACTTCAGATCTTTACGAAAGCTTCAACCCCCCATAAGGTATCAAAGGAACTTTCTAAAATATGTACAGAGACCTTAAATCAGACAGTGGTATGCACAAATGAAGGTAAGGGCATGACTTAAACCCTCAGATGTATTCAGTATTAGAAGCTAAAATTCATTGTGGGGAATCTTAACTATTCAGGATCAAATTTAGACCTGGTGTGTGCAGATGCAGCTCTATTGGCTTTATTTCTTAGGATTTCAGGATTTTTTTAAATAAAGCCCTCTCAAATAGACATTTTCTTATTGTCAGTTAGAATCTTTGAGACTTTTACCTGGGAAAGACCATATCCCCTTTAAAAACAATAATGTCCGTTTAGTACCTGCAGGCTCACCAACACAATTGTTTCTAAGTATCCACCTATGAGCTAGTAGGAGTGGGAGTTGAAAACAAGCACCTTATGAAAAAATTGCCAAATCATAGCAAATGTTTAATCAGATGTCCTTTCTCTGATATTGCTCAATACTGGATGTTGCAAAAGAAGGGGTGGATCTCTAGTTCTAATGGTTCATTGCTTCATACCTTCATAGTATGGTTACAGTTTCCTCCTGACCCAACATGGCCCAGGCAAATAATTAAGCAGGCATGTAACTTTGTGCACAAGTCCCATTGACTTCAACTGCTGCTCATCCGCTTAAAATTATGCACCTGCTTATCTCCTTAAATATAAGGAATGAATGTTATCTTTTGGAACATGATATTGAGTGCATATAGAGTGTGTAGTATCAGAGGGGTAGCCGTGTTAGTCTGAATCTGTAAAAAGCAACAGAGGGTCCTGTGGCACCTTTAAGACTAACAGAAGTTAGTCTTAAAGGTGCCACAGGACCCTCTATTGCTTTTTATAGAGTGTGTGTGCATTTGACATATACTTACATGTATACAAAGAGTAAGATATTGGAAATTAGATGTTTAGGTAGAAATTTACAAATTTCTAATTAGAAACAAACATGCAGAATATTGTACAAGAAATAGGTTTTGTTGACCATTTTCTCTTCGCTGTCCCATACTAATGTTCTTAGTTAGTTTATCAAATATTTACCAACCTAATGTGGTGACAAAATAGTCTCTATCTTTGGGGTATCTAATCTCATTTTATGTATATTGCCCATTACTTGTTGTGTATGAGTGACTCCCTCTACAAATAATGATTATGCCATCAAAATACACCTCTACCCTGAGATAACGCTGTCCTCGGGAGCCAAAAAATCTTACTGCATTATAGGTGAAACCGCATTATATCAAACTTGCTTTGATCCGCCGGAGCGCACAGGCCCGCCCCCTGGAGCGCTGCTTTACCGCGTTATATCCGAATTCATGTTATATCTGGTCGCGTTATATCGGGGTAGAGGTGTACTTATTATTACTAATCAATATGATGTAACTTCTTCCCTTTAGAAGAAAAAAATACTTGCCTTTGAAAGTTATTCCGGCTACACTGCCCACTAGTTTTACACTCAATGGAGCTTGTCTTTCAGAGATCATTACATTATATCAAGCTTTCAAAGCCATGGTACCTCTGACAATGCAATTGCTTCAACATATAGCTGGAAATCTTGCGTTCACCACTAATTTTACTGTTGTCTTAACTAGCTCACATGTTCTGGTGTGAGTGCCTGTTTTCCCTGTGGAAGGACTTTGGGTGTGTTTGTTTTCTGTCTGTTTTTTAAATATGCAGTAAGAGTTCAATGCTGCAAACCCTAACTTCAGGGCTTCATGTGAGCAGTGACAATGTAGAAAATAAAGGTTTGCAGGATTGGACCCTAAATAAGGAATAGGCAGTACATTGGAAATATGTGACTGAAACCGATTTTCCTTATCTAATCACTTATTAATTGTCTTTTGTCTTAGGTGAGACAATGCTGTGATAATCTAATCCATATTGGTCTTTTTGTGCAGGGTGAAGAAGAGATCAGATTTAACAAATGCCTTTAAATTAGATCCTCTTTACCTGCAGCACTGCCATCAGGAATCTGGTAATTTTGCATTTAAATAAGATCTTTGTTTTATCCACACTTTTTTTTAATTGTAAAACTCAGTGAAAGGTTAGGGATAAAACTTTTTTAAAATAATCTAAATCTCAATTTCAAAAGTGACTAGGATCAGATTTTCAAATATATTTAGGTGCCTATAGAGGCAGATAAGTGCCTAGTCAGATTTTCAAAAGTGCCTAAACAGAGTTAAGCACTTAATCCCTATTTAAATCATTCAACATTTTTAAATAAAAAATGTTCAGAACTTTCCGTTCTGCAAAACAATTCATTATTTTGCTTTTTTGCCCAATCCAGGATGAAAGCAAAATTTCAAAATATATGAGTTTCCCACAGGACAGAAATTCTGATTTTTGACCAGCTCTAGCCGCAAGCCCACATAAATTAATAATCTGTTTAAAAATAAAGTGTTTTAACTTGTGTTTATGCAGCTCATTCCATTCACAGGAATGAGGGTTCTGTACAGAGAGATCTATCTCCTGTTTATTTGTGGTTTTCCAGAAAGAAAACTTTTATAATAATCTAAAAAATTCTGTATATATTTGAAGTTTAAGTATTGTGAGGCACTTTTTTTTAACAATATAGTGAGAAAAGATAGTGATTGATATGTAATGCAGGGCTTCGTAGAGTGACAAGATAGTAGCTGCATTCTCCAAGGATGCAGAAGTAAATGAAGTAAATTTTATCTGATATGAAGGTGGTTGATGGAAAACAATTTTATGAAGCTGCATCATGATAATACCAGAATACTTGCAGCAAGACACACACACCCCTTTATATGGAGTCTCATTTATTGAGTCTCTTACAGCATATCAATCAAACTGTTCTTTTGTCCGTCAAGTCCAGCCCTTGCTCCCCTTGACTCAGGAATCACAGAGCACTCCTTCAGTGTCTGCCCTGATAACTCAGGCTGGCTGCTGTCCTGGATTAGCTTCTTCAAACTGGCCCCTTTCCGCTTCGTCCTTTACTCCCAGGTAGGGCCACTTGCATCTCTGGAAGCTTCTCTTTTATCTCCAGGCCTGGACTGATTTAACCACATGATCTACCTGTCATGTGGCTCCACTAATTTTCCCCACTTGGAGAGGAGTGCTGAATGAGGCACAGGTGGGGCTGGCCCCATTACACCTTAAAGGGCCAGTCATCCTGTGACAGAGGATAAAGTGAGGCCTACAAATCTTGTGCAGACCAGGTGTCTTTGTAAAATGCCAGTGAAGACCTTGCAGCTCTTAGGCCATGCTTAGGGTATCTTCATGGGTCAATGTTGCTCTTGGCACATATCCAGTAATTGCAGAATGGCTTCTGTCCCATCACCAGCTGCCCACCTCCCACCCCCACAATTGGTTAGAACTGTGCAGGGCAGTTACAGTTGTGCAAGGTACCACTGACTAATGGTACAAGTTGCATAGTAACATTCCCTGCCCTGGAATGGGAACTTACTCTGTAGTATGGCTGTTCTCCTGACTCCTTCCATTTCTGTTGAATGTGACCCCTTCCGCCACAAGGACACGAGTCTCTGGGTAGCAACCACGAAGGTGCTAGGGACAACTGCACAAACTGACTGGTGCTAGCATAGCTGTTGCCTTTCCCTTCTGTGTATCCCTCCTTCCCCATGTAATTAGGCCTATTTTATCTCTGCACTGTGTAAGGAAAGGGGAGCACATTTCTCAGAGTGAAATTGCTACATTATGAGGAGTTTGCCCTTGTTAGATACAGTTTAAAATAAGTAATTTAATTAAATTATATTTTTCAGTTGCACGTTTAACAATTACATCTATCAAAAATAGGGCCCTTCACTTGTCCATTATAATGCTGTGTGGTTTGTATCTTCAAACTACTAGGGGGACAGTGTATTACCTGTTATATGAAATAATGCAATGTTAGGAAGTTTTCTTGTTGCATCAACATTAGGCTTTGGCACCAGGTCCTGAGATTTTCCAACCCCAAACCCAACAAACATCTCATTCTAATTTAGATGAGGTAATTCCAGGAGATAGAGAACAAAGTAACCTTTTCCTACCCCAGTAACTTTTTAAAAGACTTGGGTACTAAATGTAGGGGAATTTCCTAATTCCTGGCTCTGTGGGCTGACTCTGATTTTAATACAATGCAAATGTGAAACAAAGCAATAATCAGGAAATTGCACAAGCTGTGGCGATGAGGTTTGTCCTCTCTGGCTAAAATTTCCAAGAAATATGCTTTATTAGAACAATGTTTTTATTACAAGAAATATAAATGACTATGACTACACATAGGCACTGAGAGTTACCTACCTTATGTGAAAATCTGCTTTCTTTTAAAAAAAAATTAAACTGAATATTAGCTGTCATGAAAATTGTGAAATTGGCAGCACTGGAATCTGAGGTCTTCTAGTCTCACCAGGTAGAGTGACAGCAGGAGAAATGCAAGCCCTGCTTAACACTGCCCACCAAAGTGTTTCCTACTTGACCTGGATGTTCCATCTAAGGGTGGGGGCAGTTCAGTCTTTATGCCTTTTTCTCACCTTAATGCCAACAAAACTACCAACTGTGGTGGTTTTTTTTTTTTTTTTTTTTTTTGATCTGGACATCGTAACTCAACAGAATATTCCACGTAGGTCCTCAGATCTCAGACATCATCTCTTGGTCATTACCAACCTGATCCAGATTTGAACCTGCAGTTTAGAAGACTAATTGCTCAGTGTCCCATCCTTATTTGCCAGCCCTTTCCCAGAAATAAGAGCCACATTTTTCAAATTCAGGTGCCTAAAGTGGAGCTGTTAAAATCATATTTAGGCACCTAAGTAGAAGTGGCATGATTTTCAAAGCTGCTGAGCAGCCAGAGGCTGATGCCCCCGTTGACTTCAATGGGATTTATAGGAGCTCAGCACTTCTGAAAATCAAGCTACTTTTATTTAGATGCCTAATTATGGGTTTAGGTGCCTAACTGTGTTCACCCCAGTTGGAAAATTTCAGCCATGGCTCACAAGGAAAACAAGGTGACGCTTTAAACGTCATTCATCTATCACTCAGGAATTTAAATGATTGGCAAAAAATATGAATCTGTGTGCAATTACTCTTAATAACCCTGTAGGAATTACATGCACCTCAAAGAGGAAAGTCTTTATTTTGTCAGTAATTATAATTGTGTGTGATTTGCTTCCTCACACCAGGGGAATTGTACTAGCCTGCCTGGCAACCGAAGGAATAGGTCAGATCCTAATGGCAGTGTTAGAAGGAAATAGCTTTATGCTCTATTGTGAATACCACATGTGCTACCACAATTCAAATCCTCCTGATTAAATACAGATGAAATAATAAGGCATATAATCACTAGAACAAGGACTGAATCATTGATTGCTTTCTACTTCACAGCTTATGAAAGGGGTTACTAGTAGATCGTTAGACACTGCCCCTTACATCAACATACAATTAGTTTCCCATCACCAGTTGCCTTACTCTTTGCTACCCGCCTTGCAACTGTTAAATTAAAATAGCCATTGAGATGTAAAAGGAAAAGAGTGTTATCAAATTGCCTTGTTACTCATCTGAGACACAACTGGTCTTCCACTAGGTCAATGGGCAGAGTGTACTAGTGCTGAAGGGGCCAAAACAGGGATGAGAGCCCCATTGTCCTAGGCGCTATACAAACATCTAGTAAAGAGACAGTCATTGCTCTAAAGAGTTTACAATCTTGATCATCACAAGAAGCAAGAAGTTAATAAAGCAAACAAATATGAGGAGGAAGGAAGAGTTAGTAATAATAGGAGTATTTTTTCACATAGTCTAGCCCTGCACACAGTGTAGATTGCCACTGCATTGGAACATGCCTATGGTCTACCAGGCAACCAGGACTTCACTGAAAATGTTTCCTTTTCCCATAAATATAAATGTTAGGAAACATAGACATGGTACGTGACTAGTTTAAAAAGTGCATGTAATACAATAGCATATTGTACTTTTTCATTGGGGGGTCTCAATTTAGGCAAGCACTTAGGTACATGCTTAAGTGTCTCTGAAGTCAGTGGAACTGACATATGCTTAAAGCTAAGCACTTACCTAAGTGCATTGCTCAATAGGGATAGACTTAAACACATGCTTTAGTATGTTCCTGAAGCAGAGGCTGGGACTGAGAGGCAGAAGATATGGGTTTTGTTCCTGTCGCTCTTCCTGACTCACTGCATGACCGTGAGCTAGTCATTTTACAACTTTATGCCTCACCTTCCCCTAAGCTAAAGATCAATTTAATTAACTGATTCCTAAAAAAATAAGCACAGCTTGCACCCTAGGTGCTTGAACAAAATAGGGCTATTAATACTGTGCCTACCTCACGGGGCTATTTTGTGTGTGTGTGGCTTTGTCAATGTTTATAAAGGGCTTTTAATACCTTGAATGAAAAGCAGAAGTGAAGAGCAAAGCATTGTTGTCCAAGTATAACTGATGAGCAGTTATTTAGAATTCTCAATGACTTGTCTTACAGACTTAAGTACTAACAATAAGTGTGAATGAGCAACTTGGTGTGATCAACAGCATAAAATCCTTCTTGAAAATATTTCCAATTCCCCAAAATGAAGACTATGGCAGTTTTATGACAAAGATCCTGTGATGAATTGGTGACCTCGTTACTACTCTTTCTCCAGATTCTACTTTGAGGCAGTGAATTTCTGTTTCAAGTCAAATTACTGAAAGGTGTTTTATTCTATACTTCCCAGACAAGTGTCTCCTTATAACAGGAAGATAAATAGGGTGTTTGGCATGTCATCATTCACATGATCCCAAATATAACAGAAAGGAGAGCCTCATTTCTCCTTTTGAAATCTGTTTGGTTAATTCTGCCAATTGAGGAGTACTCTGTGTCCTCAATTGCCATTGTACTCAACACCACTGAGAACCTCGCAGCATCATGGCCAAGTGTATGGTGACAATGAAATATAAAAATATTTCATATCATTTAGCAGACTGTTTTTTGCTATCATAGTAAATAGATTTAAGTATTTTTTTCTTTAATTTACAGGGCTTGTTACAGATTACAGGGTAAGTACAGTGCCCTTAGTAATAATAACAACATTGATTTATACATAGTAACTTTTCTAAAAATATGTTTTTCTTTTAATTGTCACTATAGTAACTCAGACTTAGCTTTTTTTTTTCCCTGTGAAAGAGGCTCAACTTGCTGTTCCCTTGATAATTCTCTAAACCAGGAAAATCTAAAACTCCAGTCCCTATTTTTACACCTTTTGTTTAAAAGGATGCGATGCTACAGATTTATACCAATTAACAACAAGGGGTAAGCAATGCAAGCCAAAACAGGGAAATAACTAATTAAAGAATATTTAGATAAATTGGATGTATTCAGGTCAGCAGGGCCAGATGAAATTCATTCTCAGGTACCTAATGAACTAGCTGAAGCAATCTCAGAACAGTTAGCAATTATCTTTGAGAACTACCGAAGGACAGGTGAGGTTCCAGAAGAGTGGAGAAGGGTAAACGTAGTACCTATCTTTAAAAAGGAGAACAAAGAGGGAATTATAGACCAGTCAACCTAACTTCAATACCTGAAAAGTTACTGGAACAAATTATTAAACAATCAATTTGTAAGCACCTAGAGGACATTAGGATTGTAAAGAATAGCGAGCATGGATGTGTCAAAAACAAATCATCCCAAACCAACCTAATTTCCATCTTTTGACACAGTCCCATATGACATTCTCACAAGCAAAATAGGGAATTGTGGTCTAGATGAAATTACTATAAGGTGGGTGCACAACTGGTTGAAAGACCATACTCAAAGAATAGTTATCAATGGTTGCTGTCAAACTGGGAGGGTGTATCTAGGGGCATCCCACAGAGGTCTGCCATAGGTTCAGCACCAGTCAATATTGTCATTAACGAGTTGGATAATGGAGTGGAGAGAAGGTTTATAAAATCTCCCGATGACACCAGGCTGGGAGGTGTTGAAAACACTTTGCAGGACAGGATTAGAACTCAAAACAACCTTGACAAATTGGAGAATTTGTCTGAATTCAACAAGATTAAATTCAATAAAGACAAGTGCAATGTACTTCACTTAGGAAGGAAAAATCAAATGTGCAACTACAAAAATGGGGAATAACTAGGTAGGTGTTAGTGCCGCTGAAAAGGATCTGGAGGTTATAGTGGATCACAAATTGAATATGAGTCAGCAATGCGATGCAGCTGCGAAAAAGGCTAATGTCATTCTGGGATGTATTAAGAGGATTCTCATATGTAAGATAGTACTTTACTCGGCACTGGTGAGGCCTCAGCTGGAGTGCTGTGTCCAGTTCTAGGCACCACACTTTAGGAAAGATGTGGACAAAATGGAGAGTGCAGGGAAGAGTAACAAAAATGATAAAAGAGTTAGAAAACCTGACCTATGCGGAAAGGTTAAAAAGACTAGGCATGTTTATTCTTGAGAAAAGAAGACCTAGGGGGGACCTGATAGCAGTCTTCAAATATGTTAAGGGCTGTTATAGAGAGCATGGTGATGAATTGTTCTCCATGCCCACTGAAGGTAGGACAACAAGTAATGCACTTAACCTGCAGCAAGGGAGATTTAGGTTAGATATTAGTAAAAAATTAAACTTTCTAACGATAAGGGTAGTTAAGCACTGGAATAGGCTTCCAAGAGAGGCTGTGGAATCCCCATCACTGGAGGTTAAGAACAGGTGGACAAACACCTGTTAAGGATGGTCTAGGTTTACTTGGCCCTGCCACAGCGCAGGCAGCTGGACATGATGGCTTCTCAAGCACCTTCCAGCCCTACAGTGCTATGATTCTGTGTCTGACTGATAGCTCTAGGCTTGGCCAACAGAAGGAATCTTCCTGAAGATATTTTCTTCAGACCATAGTGCATATTAGGTTATTTTAAAAACTAATTATAAATGTATTTTCTCCTAAAATGAAAATCTTTCTATTTCTTAAAACTTTATTTTAAAAAAAAATTCTTTATATGGACCCTTCATGGTAAGTTTATGTCTATGTGCCCTATCTCACAAGGTGCTGAGCTCCTTGTGTAGACTTTAGTGGGAGTTTTGGGTGCAAGAGCAATATGTGCTTTGTCTCATGATCACTATCTTCTGACACCTCCTCTCCTTTCCACTTTTGCATTTTAAACAGTTAGGTGTTGACTGTGCCAGTGTATTTGCCAGTACCAGAATAATCTTTCATGATTTGACCTCTCTCTTAAGTTATTATACAAGGAGCCTCTGGAAGCTTGAACTATGGTCTATGCCAAAACTGGGTGTATAAATTGCGCTGTACCTGGAACAATGTCTTCTGACATGGAGACCCTTCCTTCTCAAATGCATTACTCCTTCTGCTTGCAGCACTGGCAGATCCCTCTCGGCCGAAGGTTTCGTTCCCTGAAAATGTGGTTTGTGTTTAGAATGTATGGAGTCAAGGGACTACAGGAGTACATCCGTAAGGTGACCTTCTTTTACTTTATGGGAAAATTTGTGTTGGAGATGGGGAGAGAAGAGGGGCTTAATAAGAATCCACATCTATGTGCCTTCTGCATATGTACACCTGCATGCATAAACAAAGCTTGTTGCACAGCCCAGTTCATGCGAGGGCCTGCCTTTCACCCTATGTCCTATCATGGCAGTTATGATCATTGGGGTCACAGCCATTGATCATCTTATGGTACAGTCTTGAGAGGCTGAGAGTTTTAGATGCCACATTAGTGGCATCATTCAAAACAAAACCAAGACTTTTCATTGATGCTTAGTTGTTGTATGTATTTATTATGTATTTATTATTTTATTATGTTGTATGTATTTATTATACATTCGGGTCAGGATTAGGGTGTTAGGATTTGTGTATGCGCCCATGATTTACCGGGCATGTTACCTAGTTTGATTGAAGCTAGTTTCAGGTGTTTCCTGCATGGAAGTGCCTTCAGGATATGGTTGCCTGCAGATTACAATTTATCCTTATTATGATTAAGTACTGGGGACATTCCTGCTTTGGTTACAGGGTAGTTTGTCATCACCGTAAATGCATGCGCTATTGTGCTGTATGGTGTACATACTTCTGTTGTAAATATAAAGTAAAACTGCAAAATACCTTTTATGTTTCCAAACTCAAGAGAAACTTCTGGCAAAGATAAAAATACAGGGCCAGATCCTGCAGTTACACTAGCTGAGGTTCTGGTCCAAAGTCTACAGCAGTAGAGATTTATATTTAATTAGCTATCTAACCTCTGATTCTGCCTGTTCTTGGTGGGAATGTGTGTAGACACAGATGTGCCAAACTCTCCCAGGGACACATACTTCTTAACAAAAGTAGGACTAGTACCACAGTTTTCTTCCTTAAGAACCTTATGCGGACTAGCTAGTGGGAAGAGGAAGATGTTGCCCCATCATCTGCCTAAAATGCCTAGAGAGCTTCTCCCAGCGTTGGATGCCACTACTGTAGCAGATGAAGGATAAATGGAAGTTTTATGCTTTTTGTTTTGCTTTGGTTTTTATTTTCTTCTGCATAGATACCTTGTAATTTTTGTTTGGCTCCATGGACAACAATCTAAATGGGATTTTGATCCTTATTATGTTCTGGAGAAACATATTTTGGGGGCAACAATGACATTGGCTTTTTATCACCTTTGATACAATCCAAAAGTGAAATTTTGGATCTCCTGTCTTTCTCTTACTGAAGTGAAAATGGGCTCACGGTTTGTTATACCTCAGCCATTATTGGAGCTTTCACTGCATTGGTCTCTCAGGTCAGGTTTTGCAGATGGCAATTAATTCAATTTACTGGCAAGGTTTTAAATAGCACTAAATCTCATATTCTTTGGTGGCAGAGTTGAAGTCCTCACATTGATTACATGTACTTTATTGGATTAGTGTTAATACCTTATTAGTAACATTCAAGAAACTTGCCTGGCCTTTCTCTCTTCTCCCAAACATTTCCCTGTGTGCTCAGAGAGCAAATACTTGCCTTTTTAGAGTCCCATAGACACCTTTTGAAGGCAGAGTTTTCCCATAATGTCTGGAAATGCATCACTTTTGTAAAGTTATTGACTTCAGTGGAGATGAACCAGGGATGAATGTAGCTCTTCATGTTTCTGAATACACTTTTTTCCTGGTTTCTAATTTAACTTAATCCTAATGTTTTAGATTAGGCCTTTACAGACGTGCTGGGGGGGGGGGGGGCAGGGGGTGTAATGTTATTTCCTTGAGCACTAGAAAGAGCTGTGGGATATAGTTCTCCAAAAAAACAACAACCCACACATGGCCAAATTATGACCTCACACGTCACACTTGTGACTTCAGTAGCGTTACATGGGTATAATTGAGAGTAGAATTTTGCTTACTGAACACGTAAGTGGAGTGATTAATTTAGACTCGATTTCTTCCATTTGGAATGAACGATGGCTCATCACATTCTCTGGCTTTCATTGCTTCTCTAAAAAAGTCTCCTTTGTTTCTCTCAGTGGAACTGCAAGGGCAAGGACTGATTGAGCTTTGGTTGTTTAGTAATCTAGATGACAAGATTGGTCTTTTAGATCAGTTGCCTTCGGTGAGATTGCAAACATTGCAATATTGTTACAAACTGTACCAATGCCCACCAACAGCAGTTATAATGTGTTCCATACCTCCCTTCCCCATTTCCCTCCCCTCCTCTTTCCAGAAACCATTCTTTATTCCCAAAGATACTGTGATGAATTTCCTTTTGGTGGTTGTAGTAATAAGGAATGTTATAAACTCTGATAATGGATTATATTGCAAAGCTGTAAACAGTTTCCCAAATGAAAAAACTCTTGAAATTTCATCTCACTTTCCCACCCCTCATCAGTCTTTAAGGATTTGTATAATTCCAGGCCTTGGGAAGTTCTTTCCATTTAAACATACGGTAACATCTCAAAAATAATAGTTTTCATACTTCCAGTGCTGGTCAAGGCAATCCTTCTAAAAAGAACAGCCAGTACTAGCTTGTAGGTTACACTTGGTGTTTCATTTGATTTGTGCCACAAGATGATCCCTGAAGTTGCCAGAACTATTTCTCAATCAGCATTTAAAGAGACAAGAATTAGTTTTTGTGTTTGCTACACTTGGTCACATAGTGCAGTGAAACAAGACATGAATAAATCCTGCAGTCCTCTGTGGGTAGATCTACACTGCAAAGAAAAACCTGCAGTGCCGAGTCTTAGAGCCTGGATCAATTCACTCCAGCAGCTGAGGCTGCAGGGCTAAAAATAGCAGCTAAAACCCACCCTGTTTGGGGTGGAGCCTGGGCTGTGAAACCCAGCAAAGGGGGAGGGTTTCAGAGTCCAGGCTCCAGCCTGAGTGGGAATGTGTATGTTGCTATTTTTAGCCCTGCTGCCTGAGCCCCATGAGCCAGAGGCAGTTGATCTGGGCTCTGAGAGTCAGTGCCATGGGATTTTCTTTGCAGGGTAGACATACTCTGTGTGGACATTCCAGGCCTCAAATACAGTGGGAATGCTGTGTTTCTGCTGCACTGGTGAGCAATCAGTGAAGAGGCCAAAGGGAATCCAAAGCATGGAGGCCTTACTTGTAGGTTTGGGGAGTAGGATCCCATTTCGTCCCTGCTACTACAAAAGCCACCTTGCTAATTCCTAAGACACTTAGGCACTTCAGCAAATTTCATCCAGTGCCCACAGGCAGGGCCGGCGCAACCCATTAGGCGACCTAGGTGGTCGCCTAGGGTGCTAACATTTGGAGGGCGGCGACCGGATGTTCGGCCGCCCCGGTCGTCGGTGGTATTTTGGGAGCGGGACCTTCCGCCGCCTCTGTCGGGGGCGGTATTTCGGGGGTGGGACCTTCCGCCGCCTAGGGCGGCAAAAAAGCTGACGGCGCTCCTGCCCACAGGAAAAGCGCTTTTACTCTGATTCCACTTGTGCAGCCGGGATTTAGCCCAAAAGTTTGGAATTTTGAGAGATGACAACTTCTGACAAGTTGTAGCAGGGGAAAATGCCATAATCTACCATTTTTAGTGCTGTGATTAGAAGAGATGAGATGTCTCTTTTGAAAAAAAAATATTGGTCTTAAAATATACCTGATACTGGCTGTTCACATCCAGATCTTTTTTTCTGCCTTCCATCTCCCCATAGTTCCAAACAGTTTTATTTTTTACGAAAAAAAAGTATTTTTTTTAGAAGTTAAAGATGGTTGCTGTGTTTGCGGCTTTCAAAGTCTGTATCTGATTGAATGGATAACCACTGCAATCTGGCACGTGCTTGTTTTGAGATAGGCAGCTAAGGAACAAAATATTCCTGGGATAGGAGCATGGGTGACTTTGGTTTAATTATAGCATCATGTTTTGCTTCTAAAACCTTTCAGTTTATACTCCTCATCATTTACAAAATGGAATATCAACACACTGCAATGTAAAGAGTTTAAAGACTGTGTATTGGGGTGAGGAGGAAATCACTGCCAAGAATTTTTTGGGGAGAAAATTTGTGTGTTTTGGAAGTAAATTCCAAGATGTGGAGAGGACATCAGGAGGGCAACAGCAAATAGCACAGGAGAATGAATAAGAGCACTCAGGATTGCCCTGTAATCAATTGAAATGTGAGACTCAAAGCAGAAATGTGTCCATTTTTAAACCACTTGAGAGTAAGCTAGTGCTGTGTTGCTGTAAGTCATGTAAAGTGGTCATGAGCCAGCAGAGAAACTTAGCTTTCTGTCCTGTCTGTAATATCTGTTCCATAGGTATATTTTTAAAAGTCATTTTTTACCTGTGATCCCCTGGATGTTCTGATTCATTTGTTCAAATACATCCCCAATAGCTTCAAAAGAAATTGGACTGAACATACTTTTTACAATAAACAGTTCTTCTGTTCTTCACCAATGATAGGGGACTGAATTCTGCTTAAAACTAGCAGCAGAGCTTACGGACCAGCTGGAAGGGCATAGAGAGTACATTGCTCTTCTCTGTCTGCAGCTATACCACCTCAGGTGGTGATCTTTCCAGTCCGATTTTCATAAGCTAAGCAGGCTTGGGCTGGGTCAGTAATTAGATGTGAGAACTCAGAGGGAAACCTCATGTGCTATGTAAAGTGCTATTGGTGATTTAGTAGATGGCACTCTTCCCAGTACTGAACCCTTGCTCAAGCATGCTCTTATGGGTCACCGTGCTTTTTGGAAATGCCATCTTTTGCATGAGTGATAAAACCATTTGTTAACGATCTTGTGGCATTTTTTCCCCACAAAATTAAGGGTTTAACCTTGGTATCCTGCCCAAATTCCAGTTCAGAGGAAAAAACAGTCCTTGCTCCAAAAATTTACAACTGAAATTGGACAACCAGGACAGATACTGAATTGGGGTGTGATTGAGTGCTTCCCTTCACAAAGGTGCATGCAAACCTCACAGCCCAGAAAAAGGGGAGTATATCAGGGCAGGAGGGGATAGTGGGTAAGACACCTTTTGGGTCCTCTTGATTCCAGACTGCTGCAGGGTCCACTCAGCCTTTGGAGGGCTGCCAAAGTCAGGCAGCTCAACCTGAGCTACCTGTGAGCAGCTGCACCACCATGAAACACTCTGTAGTGCTATGCGCCCCACCTCTTGTTGTCTTCAGCCCTGCCCCAGCACACCCATTACACCAGAGCTTGAAAGATGGTGCTTCATAAACCAGCCTGGGAAATTATTCCCTGCATGGTTCCAGCGCTTCTGGTTTATGTATGGACCCATAGCCAAAATCACACCCCAGATGACTGGTGAAGATGTAATCTTGTAGTGCCTTTTTGTTTGTTTGTTTTAATTAAATGAATTTTCATTGAAAGGCTTCACAGGAGTGTGTGCGTGTTTAAGGAGGGATTTTAATGAAAAAGAGGGTTGTTGTTTGGGGGACAAAAGGGAGACTGTTGCAAGCATAGAGGGGAGACTGAAGAAGGTGGCCTCAAGCTGAGAATGGGGGAAGCAGCAGTAGACAAGCTGCAGCTTGTGAAAAGCACAGACAAAAGAGGGGGCAGAATTGTATAGAATTTGAACATGAAGACAATACTAGTGATGGTATCTGAAGTGGGAAGTGACCTGGTCCAAATGACAGGAGAGAAGGGTGATTTTGGTAGTAATATTCTGGATGGCCTGGGAAGGCTGCAAGATGAGATTCAGAGAAGACTGAGAGGAGAAAATTGCAGGAGGCTAGGAAGAGATGAACATGCATACAAGAGATGCTATGTAAGTTTGTGTGTACACAAGCATTACTAAATCATATCAGCTTTTGAAGGATTTGCAGATGAAACTAACATACAGTGTTCAAATGCCTTTACAGCAGGTGTTTGCAAATTTTAAACTTTGTGGACAAAATCTTAATAAAGAGAGTGCCTCGTGAGCCTACCTCTCTCCCATTCATGATCTCATAAACTGTCTCCCTTCACCATTCACAATGACACAGACGACCTCTTCTCCCATTCACAATCACATGGACCAGTCCCCATTTTTATTTTTATTTTGCAGTCCCAGAACATGCCACTTCCATATCCCTGGTAAGGACAGCAGTTGCTTAGCTGGAATATGTTAGGAAAATACTTTTAGCTGCTTTTAATGAAATTTAGCAGTGTGAAATAAAAAGACAACCTGTATCAAGAGGCAGGCCAGCCAGCTAGCAGCAAGGGCTCTTCAGATCACCATTATGTGGCCCATGCACCACAGTCTGAGAACCTATGCTCTAAAGGAACTGTACAATCTCAGTGGAAGGACAGGACCATAAACAGTAACAACTACAGGGTTTTTTGTATTTAAAAAATGAAATCAAATTTTAAACATTAAAATAATATTAGGAGCATGGTAGGACTATGGCTTCAAAATGGAAGAAATTTGGAGGTAAGGCATTTCTCTCCTTCAATAACTACTCCATTTGTATCTCAACATAGCAGGAATCTAAGAACAGTATGTGATCTTCCCTCCCATGCGTCTGACGAAGTGGGTATTCACCCACGAAAGCTTATGCTCCAATACATCTGTTAGTCTTAAAGGTGCCACAGGACTCTCTGTTGCTCCTCCCTGGTGAGTGTGCCCTCAGTTCAGCAGGCAGGGCTTCATTCTCACAATTTTCATATATTGCTCATAGGATTGAGATCTCTAAATCCTGGTATCCTGTTGTGAACTATCTTAATTCTGCTGCAGTACCTAGGTACAACAGCTTGAATTGCAAATGGAGAGAGAGGCCTACACTCCAAAATCCCTTTGGTCTTGTGGATTTTAAGCTTCAAATCTCAATAATGTTCAACTGTTTTGTATTTACTGCAGTATGGATTATTAGCACTGCAGCGGTCTTTGTGAAAGTAATCATGAGCAATTCTTCCTGGTTCAGCAATGCCGGCCTTTGGCAGCTGTGATTAACTTAATTGTATAGCATGCTGAAACTTTTGGGAAATAAATAAACTGTAGTCTCTCCTTTTCCGTTGTGTAAAACCCAAAGCACTTGGCGCCCCCCAACGTCTTTACTGATTACTGCTGTTATTAAAGTTCTCCCTCAGCTAAACACAATTGTACTGCAACTTTTCTTATTACCTGTACTTCCATAGCATCCAACTTCAACCTTTTTTTTTTTTTTTTTTTTGCTTTGTGCTTATTTTCTTTAAGAGATTTTATTTTTATTGTCTAGCAAACACTTTAGTGCAAAACTGGACAGAGATGTCATCCAGAAAAATGTAATAATAACTATTTAGGGTTTTCTGTACAAACTACTTACAATGAGCTAAATCCAGAACACTTTACTAAGTTTTTATTCAGTTCTTACTTAGACAAAATGCCTATTATGTTCAGTGACAACTTTGTCCAAGGACTGAGTAAAAAAGTAAAGGTTTCAAGATTTTGCCCACTACGTTTAATTATATCACACCTAACTAAAGCGCATACAACACAGAACAGGTGAATTTCTGTCCCCATTAAAGTCAAGAGGATTTTGTATAGTATACATGTACAGGGCCCATGTGCCCTGATGTACACCCTATTCCATGGGTTTTATGGAGTGTAATTTGGGCTACAGACATAGAATATATGGTTATATCAGGGTACAGAATGTATGTTACATTCTGTAACAAGATATAATGTACATATATTTATATATTACTTGTATCTTTCACAGTCATGAACCCAGTATTGTTTATATTTGGTTGTATCCATATGCCTCAGACAAGATTGAGGTCTTACTGTTTTACAAGACTTGATTCCTGGCCAGAACAGCATCCAGTCTAATTTAAGCCAAGATGGAACAAATGAATGTAATAAACAGTGGGGAGGAAGTGGTAACAGCAATAAGAACAGCTGATTCCATAAGCTATCAGTGTGCATAATCTGAAAGTTCTAAATTAGACAAGGTTTTTCTATTTTAAGAAACAAACATCAGAAAGCTATAATTAAGATTGCAAGATGTCTTTCACTGTCATTTCTGTTTTTACTGGTTCATGACTTTTGGAAAATCTCCTTATAAGCTGACACATTCTACGTTTAACTTCAGCCCAAAGCAATATTTTTGTTTGATATTTTCCTTGAACTTTGAAAAACAAAGTGTGGAAGACAAAAATACACATGATTATTTTGTGGAATGATACTTAAAAAAAAAATTATGGCAGTTCGAAACCCGTTCCTCCACATGTGCCTAACCATTCTCAGTGAGGAGTAGTCATGGTGTGCAAAAAAATTGTAACTCCAATGGTTTGATTTTCAAAGGTGCTGAGCACCTGTAGGTCCATTGATTACAGTGGGATGGAAGGGGGAATTGGGTGAGGGAACCACTCTGAGTAGAACAGGCAGAACCAGGACACCTATTCTTTTTCTGTCAAATGCTGCTGCTGCTCCATCTACTGGCAGAAAAACTAGGAGTACATATAACTCCCTAATGAGGTTCTGACCACTTCTCCTCTTCTTTCAGATTCCCATACCTAATGATTCCTCACTTGAAAGATGAACTGGGAAGGCCAACAGGGAGCTATGCTCCCACATACTACCCCTTATTTAACCTCTGCTCCTTAGGCTGCTAAATATATACTTAGAGCATGCATAATATCAGCGAAGGTGTTGCGCTAAGAACCTTCATTTTGTCATTTCCTGAATTCTGTGTGTTTTCAGTTTGCAACCTTAATACAAATTTTTGAAGTGTATGTGTGTGTGTAATTTGGGGGGAACTTAATGTTAAGACATTGCTTGGATGTTAAGACTTCCCAGATCATTACTGATCTACATACTGGTATTTTTCTTGATATGTCTGATTTCTAAAATAAACTGCAACTTCTACACACACACACACACACACTGTACTTGGCAGCACTGGGGGTGAGGGAGCATTTCAATCCCATTTTAGTTCAGGATAAAAGAAAAAGTTGTTACTTGGAATCACTATTATTTATTATTAATATGACACCATAAATTGGGATGATCTTTTACAATGGTGTCTAGATACTACTGTGACAAGCACATTAGAAATGTCTTAATAGATACAGTGGGCCAGAAGTGCCAGACACGTAGGAAGATCTCTGACCTATAAAGTCTCTAAAAGTTATGAACAAGATGTAAATTAATATGAATAGACAGAGTGTTAGCATGTGGCTTCTAGAAGTTTTTGTAAAGGGTTGAGGGGCAGAATGTGTAAACAGATTGGCAAATGTTATCTTTTGATTAATCTGATTGATACAATATAGACTTTGCTTTCTTTCTCTCTCTAGCATGTAAAACTGTCACATGAATTTGAAAACTTGGTACTTCAGGATAAACGATTTGAGATCTGTGCTGAGGTCACACTGGGACTGGTGTGCTTCCGACTAAAGGTAAAATAGCAATGGCTTCTAATGTTCCCTCTTGTTTTTTGAAGGTATTGATAGAATATATTGCACTGGATTAAATATTGTTATAGCTAACATTTATTTATTTATTTTAAATTGTAGAAAACTCTTGATACACACTCTACATAAACCAAAGAAAATCAAAGAAGCAATCTTGAGCCAGATTCTCTTTTTTAGCATAAGATTAAATTTAAAGAAATCCTAGCATGTTATGGTATGGAAATGCACAGTTAAAAGGCACCCGAACAACCATAACACTGCCCTGTATTGACACTATGCAATAGCCATATGATTAAAGCATTTTAGGATTTAGATTAAACTGTTTTTTAAAACCCATGTTTGTTCAGAGTGTCATTATAGAGCCTTGTTAAGATTGTTTGGGTGCCAAAACTGTGGTTTCCCATACCTGAATATGATAGGATTTCTTTTCAGTTTAAGCTTAACTGTGAATTTATAATACTTGTTTTGGGGAGAATTACAACATCCCTGTAATGTGTTGTGTTTTGTTTTAATCTTAAATTATTGAATGTACTGTTAACCTTAGTGCCATCTTAATATGTGGAGGGCAGGAGTATTCTGGGAGCTTCTTTTAGTGTGGGGTGTTTTTAATTATTAAAATGTCAGTCATGAACACTAAACCAGAAACCCAAGAAAGTTACCATATGTTATTTCTTATAATTTGAAGCTGAGAACCATCAACAATATTTTTGTTTTTTTTACTTTTAGAGCCAGATTTACTAGTATGCTGGGTAACTCTGGAGCAGTACAAAGCAACCAGTGTGCATTGAACTGTAAATTAGGCTTATAGTTGCCTTGCATCACCAGATTGGCACATATGAGTCGAGATAGATTGGTGAACTTGGCCCTTAATTTGCAATTGTCTTAGTTATTCAGGATACAGGATATATTTTTTAAAACCTTTACAATATATAATTTAACTTGGCAAATAACATTCCAGAATATGAAAGCAGAATTCTATTATTATAATTGAAAGAAAAAGTGAATACTATCTATAAAATCCTGGAAGCAGACTGGACCACATTGGGACAAGATGTGGGTGACAGCATAGAGGAATATTACTGAGAGAAGAGGGTTCTCTGGTGGTGTTTGGAGTAGGGGAAAGTTTCAGGGTGTGAATGTGAGAATATAGGGGATACAGGAGGATCCATTGGCAATGTCAAGGGTAGAGGGGAAAAAACCAGGGAGACATGCATGAGACATAGGTGGGAATAGGCAAGGGAGTCCTGTGTTGAGGAGAATAGAGCTGTGCACAGGCAGAGGCCTAGGCTGGGGAGCTAGTGTCAAGACATCCACACTTGACAGACTCCCAGTGGCCCTTCTCTTTTGGCTCCTCTGAGTACCATAGCAGTACTACAGGGGCAGTCCATTAAATCAGAGACATCTCTCAGGGACTGGTCTCCTTCCCCACACCTTATGTCCCACCACAGGCCCACCTGTTTGCATAGCACCAGTCTCTCTAATGTAACCCTCATCCCCACATACAGCCATAATTTCCCCAGGGCCATGTGCATGTCTGTTTCCCTCTCCCCCTCACACATAGTTCACTCTCCAGACATCATAAAGCAGTACTGTGGAGAGCCAAGAAGAGGAAGAAGTGGCCATGACATGGAAGTAAGTGAGGCTGTTAGGAGAACAGGAGGAGAATGTGAGGAGGTAGAGCAGAGGGAAGCAGGGGTTCTGGGGTAGGGAAGGGGGCTGTGTTAGGGAGACAGTGCTACCTCAGTGCTAGTGCACAGTGGAGTGGAGACAGCAGTGCCTTGGGCAGCCTTTCAAGCACAGATATTCTAAGCCAGCATGGAGCCCTGAAACCTTTAAGGGGCAAGGACAGCTGGGGACAATTTATCTACCAATGAGAACTCTTGCTGCATGAGTCCCATCTCTCTCATACCACTGACTCATTAATACCAATGGAATTGTAGCATGGAAATTAGATGTGGAGGAAGGCAGATGATTTGCTGTTAACTCTGACATCAGAGTAACCAGAGCTGTTGACCAGAATCTGTTTGTACCCTATATAATTAGCTACAACTATTGTTAATAACTTAGCATAATTACAACCTAATTTATCCAAATGTAGTCTATGCACAGTGAATTTTAACTATATGTAAAGTTTAAAGAGTCTGCATTGTTCTGTTAATATCGTTCAGAACAAAAAAAGTCTGACTGAGTGCTAAGTTTCTTAAAGGGCCTAATTTAAATTATTATTTATAAACCAATTAACAGATTTACTTATAAACACTCAAAATTCATTCTGTACTCAGTGTAAATGCTGTACATCTGCTGTACAAAGTAAATGCTGTACACTGGGGAGGGTACACAGTATTCTTCATACGTCATAAAAAAGGCTGAATCCCTGTTTCAAGTGCAAAACTCAATTCAGTGTTAACTAATTATGGAGCTGGAGCTGGCACCTTAATGAGCTGAACTGGAACACTGAATATGAACAACACAGAGATTCCTTGTTAAGCACCTAAGTGTGCTTTTAACTTTTCTTAATACTAACAAGCAAATCCAGCTTCTTTTGATGACATGATGTTATTTTTCAGACATTCCTTTCTTGGTTGTTCAATTGTCCCAGTTACCTGGGGTTTGATGCAACTGGTTGAGGAATCAAGATGAATGCCTAACAATGAGGGTTTCAGTAAAGGCTGGACTGAGCTAGGGTAGTAAAGTAGTTTCTTTTGTGCCTGTGCTGTCAATAAAAAAGGATCCCCTGCTGGTAGAACAGATGCAACATGTATTGTGGAGTTTTTCTGATTAGCAAAGGCCTGTTAACAGTTCTGAATATTTTTTTCTTCCTAATAATACGTTTTTCAATAGCTCCATGGAAGGTTTTGAGGCATAGGGCTTGTGGAAGTTATTGCTGACATGAAGAATATTTTTAGACCTATTTTCTCACATGGAATAAGCAGACAGAGATTTTTGTAGGTCCGGTGACAGCTGTTAGTGCTCTATCTGTACTTTCAAGGAGCATTCCTGGTGAAATGGAGCATGGCAACACATGAATTGTCACATTTGATCAGACCAATGGTCCATTTAAGTCCAGTCTTCTGTCTCTGATGCCTCAAAGGAAGGTGTAAGACCCTCATAATGGACAGTTATGAAATAGTGGGCAGATGCTGGATGTCTTGGGCACTTTTCAGAATAAAGGCTTGGCTCTAGCAATGCTAGATTCTTTAGCAACCTGGAGGCAGCAAGGCCTTCAAGCCCTCCTCCTTTTGGGATTTTATCACTTTTGCACAAATTTTTGTATGCAGCGCTGCCCACCCTTGTCTCTGTGGCTTTACTCACTTTCTGAATCATTCTTTCAAAATCAAGTTTTATGTTTATCAAATTCCCAGTAAAATCCCCTTTAAATCTAATGTACCTGCAGCTCTACTGTATTGCTTGTAATGGGGGATTGGGGTGATAGTGCAGCATACCTAGAAAGAAAACTTGATGCAATATCTAGAGATAGTGAAAAGGTTAATTTTTCCCCTTTTATTTTTGATTAAACTTTTTCATTGTCTTGCTTAATTAAAACTCTTTAATCTGTGCATTTTTTCCTTTCACACTGTTGAACAGATGCAGTAATAATGCCTAGATATCATATGGTAGATCGCTCTCCAAAGGCCAAAGAAAAAATCTGGGGGCTAATGTGTCAATGGGTTAATTTTTGGTTCCCTTGTCATGACTGCAGATGAATATGAGAAAAGTTGGTCATTTCTCTGAGGGGCAGGAAGAACAATGTCTTATTAAAACTGACATGCTCGATCAGTGCTGGCTACTTGCCTCCCAAAGCTCTGGGAGGGGACTAGTCCTCACTAACTTCAATTTGATGTGACACCAGAGTGTCAAAGCAACCCCTAAGTGCTTCTGTGGGAATATAAGAGAAAAAAGATGTGCACAGCTATTTTTCCAGAGAGCAGTAACTTAACATGAGATAACGGAGACCAAAATGCTAATGCTGTGCTGTTGAACTACATGTTTAATATAGAGGGAAAGGATCATCGATTTTATGATGGATTATCATCCAGAACAAAGAGATGTATATTTCACTGTCACAACTGATGTGCCCAGGACAGAAAGCTCACCAACACAAAATTCAGTGTGTTGTTTGTTGTCATTGTGAACAGTAGTGAGAGCATAGTTCAAGTTTCATCATGGTTTTCTACAGAGATAAGGGCCAGGCGTCAGACTTCCTCAAAGTGCAGGGTAAATTGCATACATCATTTTGATTTGGGACCATCTCTATTGTAACATGATCAAAAAGGGTGTGTGGAAGAAGACGTTTCCCACTTGTGATAGTAGGGAAACTGTCAATTACCTTCAGTATGTTTTTTTTCCATAAGGGCAAGATTAGTTAGGCTTGCCACTGTGTATAGTACTGAAAGAGCAATAGCATGTGTTCTAAAGGGGAGATTTTCAAAAGCACCTAAGGGAGTTAGGATCACAGGTCATATTGGGCTTGTGTTCCTAAATTTTTTAGATGCTATTGCAAATCTGCCCCTGAAAGCTTCATTTCTGAATTGCTTGATGCACTGTTCTGACACCAGCAATCCATGCCTCCCGTGTAAACCTGTTTCACCTACAGTACTTACCGGGCAGTATGACAGAAGCAACTGAGGAGTTGCTACATAACCTCAGACGTATCTGTGCAAAACAACTGTCAACACTCAAGGTCAACAAAGGCTACCCTGAAAAAGTACTCCAAAATGGTTCGCAAGGCTCAGGATGTAACTCCCAACCTGCTGGTATAAGAGTTAGATACATTCCCCTAAAAGGGCGTAATAAAAAAGACTTAGAAAAGTATGCATTTTGGGTCTTATCCTGCAGTGCTAATACAGTAAAAGCAGGAATGGGTCCCTTTGGATAGTTTGTGCATGTTTTTTTAAAAGATTAATTTAAAACAATTTATTTCTCTTTGGAAAAATCTGTTTCAGTCCCAAACCTTAACTGATAAACATGGCCCTTTCAAATGTTTACCTGGGGGAATGACTAATACAACTCTAGCTGAGTCCAAGTGGGGGTTCAGGCCTCTCAAAAGCACTGCTTGGAACATTAGGAGTTGGAACTAGCACCACACTGGTCACTCTCAAAAATAAAATCCTACCACTCAGCAATGGAGAGTACAGAAGGCATTTCAAGGTGCCACTGCAATGGAAGGAAGCATAATCTAATGAGTCATGCATGGGAGACTCCCTCTGTGACCTTCAGCAAGTCATTTTAACCTCTCTGCCTCAGTTTCCCCATCTATGGAAAAGGGATACAACCTACCTGACAGTGGGGAGAATTAATTTATTCATGTTTCTAAAAAACTCTAATGCCTGATAACTTAATCTGTATAATAAGATTCCAGCATTGTCATCTGTCTTTGTGTCACTCTGAAGCCTAGAATGTCTACAGAGTCATTTGACATGATGGAAACAGCTACAAGCATGGTTGAGGGCTTTATGTTTAGAATATCACCAGGATGAATCATGACAGGAGTACATTGTCTCTTACTGTCCAACTTTTAAGTTCTCAGCCATTTTGACTTTACAAAATACAGCTGTGCAGTGTACAGCTACTGTAAAGTATGCAATGTAATGTATCTATGCCATGCCAAGAGTCCTAGACCATTGTGATGTCAAAGAAAACTCAGTCACCACCCTTACTCTACAACTAATTTGCATTTCATTGTGTGAAGACTACACAGATGGTGGATTACTTGGCCCAACTGCCACATCCATTCGACACAAAATACCCCAAACACACCTAGGCCCTCGCTGCAACATACCCCTTATCCACCACTCTCACAAATCATAATGAAATCATCAGCACCATGTACACACTCTCCTGCCTCCACTCATATTTCCTATAAAACCATAAACTTGGGTGGCAAAGCTGCAGGTCATCACTAGTAGGTATTATATGGAGGAACAAGTTCTCTAACAATGCAGACTTTTTTTTAGCGTTTCTGCTACTATAAGCGAAATTCATTCCTTAACTTTAAGCCTTGCATGAATTTGACTTAACCCCCTCACCCACCCCAGTCCTTTCTATCTTTCTATTCAAACATGTCTTCAATGGGAGTTGTACTTGAATAAAAGCTGAAGGATTTAGTTCACAAATATTAATATTTCATTGCAAAACTTTTCCCTAATTGTCTTTGATTAGCTCTTAAAATACTAGAAAGGCAGTTAAAATAATGAACATTTGTATATAAAGTTGCAGATATTGATGACCCCTGCTCCCCCAAAAGTTGTCTGGCATCAGAAATGCCCTAGACCACTGCTTCTCAACCATTTGGGGTCCATGATTCACAAAATGACTGAAAAATTATCCTATGACCCACTGTATTCCCACAAACTTTGGGTGGCAAAGGATTGATGAATTTGGGTCATGGGAAGAAATAATGGGTGCAGACTAGTGCTGGTATAGTTAGGTAGACAGTGCTGGTTGGTGGGACCAAGAGGTAACAAACCGGCATTTAAAGTTCATGTTTATTGGTTTACAATTATTTCAGGGCTCCAATGAACTGAATGAGGCACTTCTTAAAAGCATAAATGATGCCAGGAAGATCCATCTGGTTCCATGTCACCTGAGAGAGAAGTTTGTGCTACGTTTTGCCATTTGTTCCCGCACAGTGGAGTCTGTCCATATCCAATTTGCCTGGAAGCACATCTCAAAGCTAGCAACTGACCTTCTGAAAGCACAGGACAAGCAGCAGCAGTGAGGAATGGGGGTGGGGTAAGGAGTGTTAATTGATTTTCTCCATGCTGCCAAGTTTTCTTTAGTGGGAGGGGGAATTATGAGGGGGGAAATGTAGCTATTGATATTATATGGCCCAGCTACACTAGCAAAATTACTGTCAGCAAATTGTGTTGTAACATGGTCTCCTGATTGCATTATACCATGATTATGGCCCGGTAAAAATCAGGGCTGTAAGGAGTTCTATAAATGGTTTTAACGCTGTTTGTTCTTGCCTATGTAGACAGGACCAAATTACCTTATTATAACACAGTTGGAGCACTATCCGGGTCTATTTGTTACCATGGTAGTTTTGCAAGTGGCCCTTGAAGACATCTGCTTTCCTAGGTGGCAGAGCCAGTGGTAAGAAAGGAATTAGAGGAACTCTAATAGCTCCTAATGTAACAATTTTCTATATAGATTCCTCTACCTTCCCTTAAAAAGGGTTAGCTTTGGAGGCAGCCATCCTCTTAAAATGCAATGTTCTGCATATTGCTAATTCTATTTGCCTACATAGGTACAGTAACTCCTCACTTAACGTTGTAGTTATGTTCCTGAAAAATGCGACTTTAAGCGAAACAATGTTAAGCGAATCCAATTTCCCCATAAGAATTAATATAAATGGGGAGGTTAGGTTCCAGGGAAATTTTTTTCACCAGACAAAAGACTATATTATATACATACACATATACACACACACACACACACACACACACACTATAAGTTTTAAACAAACAATTTAATACTGGTACACAGTGATGATGATTGTGAAGCTTGGTTGAGGTGGAGGAGTTAGAGGGTGGGATATTTTCCAGGGAATGCCTCACTGCTAAATTATCTAGCAATTGACTGAGCCCTCAAGGGTTAACTCTCACACTCTAGGAGGCAGCAGGAAAGGAGGGACGGCAGACAGAGACACACCCCCTGTGTGTGAGAGAAAAAATGCGCATTTTCCCTTTAAGTACACTGCCCTGTTAATTAAATCAGCTTGCTGAGACCTCCTGAGACTGCAGCTACTGCCTAGAAGCTCCCTCCATAGTGTGTCTCCCCCGTCCCCTGCTCTATGGAAGATGGGGTAAGCGGGATGCAGGAGCAGGGGGGAAGGGGAGACACCCTGACATTAGCCCCCCTCTTCCCCTCTCCCCCCCCTACAGCAAGCAGGAGTCTGAGCAACTCCAAGGCAGAGGGCAGGAGCAGCACATGGCAGTGGGGGGAGGGACACAGCTGAACTGCAGGCAGCTGCTGCACAGGGAACTTAGGGGAGTGGGGAGCTGATAGGGGGGCTGCTGGTCCACCCTGGTTCCAACCACCCAGGAGCTAGCTGCAACGGGCTGTTCTTCCTGCAAGCAGTGGACAAAACAGGCGGCTGCCAAACGACATTAGAAGGGAGCATTTCACAACTTTAAACGAGCATGTTCCCTAATTGATCAGCAACTTAACATAGGGTTACCATATTTCCACAAGCAAAAAAGAGGACACTGGGGGGGGGGAGGAGCCCCGCTCTAGCCCCGCCCCTGCCCCACCCCCATCCACTTCCCACCCCTTGATTGCCCCTCTCAGAATCCCCAACCCCCCCCGCTCCTTGTCCCCTGACTGCCCCCTCCTGGGACCCCTGCCACTAACTGCCCCCTAGGACCCCACCACTTATCTAAGCCGCCCTGCTTCTTGTCCCCTGACTGCCCCATCCTGAGAATGCCCTATGACCCTACCTGTCCCCTGACTGCCCCGACCCTTATCCACACCCCCACCCCATATTCACACCCCCGCCCCCAGACAGACCCCCGGGGACTCCCATGCCCTATCCAACTGCTCCCCACCCCCGACAGGACCCCCAGAACTCCTGACCCATCCAACCCCCTCTGCTACCTGCCTGCCTCGACCCCTCTCCACACCCCTGCCCCCTGACAGCCCCCCCAAAACCCCAGACCCATCTAACCCCCCCTGCTCCCTGTCCCTGACTGTCCCAACCCCTCTCCATACCCCTGCCCCCCTGACAGCCCCCCCAGACCCATCTAACCCCCCTGCTCCCTGTCCCTGACTGTCCCAACCCCTCTCCACACCCTTGCCCCCCTGACAACCCCCCCCCCCAAACTCCCGACCCATCCAACCCCCCCTCCCTGTCCCCTGACCAGGGCCAGCTTTAAAGAGCCCAGGAATCGGGCTGCGCTCCGGCCAGGGTTGCGGGGCTTGGGGCCGGGCCGGAGGTGCTCGGCCGGCGCTGCTGGGGCCCGAGCCAGGCCGGGGGTGCTGGGGCCCGAGCCGGGCCGGGTCCGGGCCGGGGGTGCTGGGGCCCGAGCCGGGCCGGGGGTGCTGGGGCCCGAGCCGGGCCGGGTCCGGGCCGGGGGTGCTGGGGCCCGAGCCGGGCCGGGTCCGGGCCGGCGCTGCTGGGGCCCGAGCCGGGCCGGCGCTGCTGGGGCCCGAGCCGGGCTGGGTCCGGGCTGGGGGTGCTGGGGCCCGAGCTGGGCCGGAGCCGCTGGGGCAGCCGGGCGCCGCTCGGCCCGGGCCGGAGGGAGCCGCTCGGCCAGGGCTGCGCCTCCCCGGAGCTCTCCTCCTCGCGCCCCCCCCGCCCCAGCTTACCTGCTGCTGCCTCCCCGCTTGCCCCTGCTTCTTTTCAGACTTCCCGCGAAGATCTGATTCGCGGGAAGCAGGGGAGGGGGAGGAGCAGGGGGGCGGAGCGTTCAGGGGAGGAGAAGAGGGGGAAGACAGCTGCGGGCCGGACAGCGTGGTAAGGCTGCAGGGGATGGGGGGAGCCGCTAAGGGGCTTTGGGTGCCCAGCGGCGCTTGGCCGCCGCTTTTCTATCTATAAATAGCCGACCGGGGGGAAATCCCGGACATTTTTAGATTTTTAAAAATCCCCCCCGGACGGCGGGAAATCCCGGACATTTTTAGATGTTAAAAAATCCCCCCCGGACGGCTATTTATAGACCAAAAAGCCTTACGTGTCCGGGGAAATCCGGACATATGGTAGCCCTACTTAACATCGAAACAATGTTAACCGGGACAACTTTAAGTGAGGAGTTACTGTACTTCTATGGCCTACATCAGTGTAGTATCTGACTGCCTAACTGGTGCTGCAAGTAAGTAGGGAACTAGAAACACTTTTTAACTGAGGAATATGCACATTTTATTTGGATTTGACTTCAATAATAAAAGGTTTATAGACCTGATGTCACTGGAATGTAGTGCTGACCTTTTGGCAGGTAGAAGAACCAACTCAAAGCTTTAAATAGTGAAAACAATAGGTATTTAACTTTAAAGGGGTTTGTTCTCCTGACTACCTGAACAGGGCAGGGGAAGAATAGACGGTTTCCTCACTCCCACCCACCCTCCCCACACACCACCATTTTCCACAGTGTAATTCTTTGAACATTTAAGAATCCACTCCACTTAGATGAAAAATTGACCTAAATCCAGAAACCACTGCTCAGTCCAACTAGCTGGATGTGGTGCTGGGAAGAAGCAGGAGTGGAGGAACCCACGCTGCTCCCCTGAGCTGAAGTATGCTCTATGTATCCTTACATCCCCTGTGCCCTGTCTGGGAAGGGAGAACAGGAGAATCTGCACAGCCTGAGATCATTTGGCCCTTTCCCCAGGCACCCCATTCCCTGCTCTCTCTTTCTCTTTGGGGCTACATATCCCCTCCACACCCTTCCCACTTCCTCCCTGTACCAGGATCTGCTGCCAATGATCCTACAGTGGTCGTGATTTAAATGTTTCTGTTGATTTGATAGACTTTACGTTGAGAGACATTTCCTACAAATTGGTAGAAATGTTTTAAGTATGAGTGATGTATTATAATTAATTTACATTGAAATGATTTAAAAAAAATCATTGACTGTTAACATCTCAGAATATTGAACAGCAAAATTATTAAAGTACGAATTTATATAATTTCTACCATTTGAGTACATGTTTGTAATTTCCCAGACTGGACCATGAAAATAGTCTGGTCAGTTTTGTTCTCATATTCTCATGTACCAGCACAATGCTACTGTTCTGGGATTTCTAACATATCAAGTACATGTTTTATAACCAATGCTACTTTCTTTCATTAAAAGAAAAAAATTAAATCTTGAAAACAGATGTTAGGTTCACACATATTTAAAAACAGAAAAAGTAAAGATTATACTTGAACCTAACCTACGTAAATCTATATCATACTTACAGCAATGTAAGTCTCAAAAATTCATTTGCTCTGAAGCCACATAAAAGAACATTAATTACTATGGTCTCTTTGAGGCATTGTTCATCATATAAATTATTATTAATGATTAAAAGGGGATTGGGCTGTCTTTGAATTATATTTTATGTTGAATTTAAAAAAAAAAATCAGTCTACTCTATAGTGATACATCTTGAAATATTGTGTAAGGATTTCATCTGTAATTGTAATCTGTGCACTACCTGATACTTTTCATGAAATCACCACATTCCCTCTGTATTTCTAAATTCATTTCTGAGGAAATGATTTATTTGAAGAATAATCTGTAAACTATGTTGTGTGACATGATGCTATGTGGTCTTTAAAGCTGCTAATTTATGTGGGGTAATGTGTAACAAACCTCTTTGACATAATACCACTGTAATTGTGACTGTAAAATGTTGCTCCTGTTCCCACATTAGTCAAAGATGATTTATTGTTGCATCACTGTCCGTTTTTGTTCCATCCACGGTAACTGTGGAGTATGAAATATTACTTTCAGAAATGTAAACCATAAATATAATTCAAGGTCCATGTTGAAAATATGTGCCTACGATTCCAATAAACCCACAGAATAAAAGAAATGTGCAGTTCAAGCACTCCTTCATTATGTTACCCTATAAAACTTAGATATTGCAGGGGATGAGCCCCAGGACCACTGATCTTATTAAGACTCTTATTTAAAATATGAATTCCAGACTGCCATTTCTGGGGTAAACTAAAAGAATAAATGGATATCAAAGGAGCTAGAATTCCCTGGATCTGGATGTTTAAAAAAAAAACTGATTTCAAATGCAACAAAGAAAAGGAAGATGTGGTAAATCAGTCTGAAAACCCAGGCAACATTCAGGCAGGTGACTGAGCCACTGTGCAAAACACTGCTCTTGGCTACTCTATTATAAATTCAGAGTAACTTCATTGAGTTCAAGTGAAATTATAAGGGTATATAAGCACAGAATGTGGTGCACTGAATACAGATGATCAACAGACTGAGTGAAGCTGAGGATTTTAGCTGTCATATTGTTCCTCTTAAGTGTTTGCTTAAAAAAATACATTATTCTGGTCTCAAAACAAAGGAAGCTGCTTTGTCTTCTGGCTTCCTAGCCAATAAGTCTCCCATACTGAAATAATTTTTACAAACTTCACATTAGAAAACACTTGTGTCTGGTAACCAGAGAAGAATTACAGCTACTCCACCAGATGGACCAATATTTTTGTGCAGTAAGTAGATAAACAGCTCTGTGCAGGACAAGACAAGTCAGATTATAATGTTGGGTCTAGTAGGGTAAATCGAAGATAATTCCACAGAAATCAGTGGAGTTGCCTGGATTTACTACTGTAACTGAAATTAAAACCTGTCTCATAGTAACTGAATGGGAAATGCATAATGGAAAGGAACACTGCACTGATAGTGAGTTTTTACTAGACCGGGTCGGAAAATTTCTGACAAAATGAAATTTCATTGAGAAACAAATACATTTTCACCAAAAAGTTGTTTCCATGCAGCTCTAATCCAAACACTAAGTAATCGTTTTGAAAAAAGTATAGCCATTTTTATAACTGAAATATTCTAAATGTAGTAAAAATATTTTTTTAAAAATAATAAGAGATTTTGCTCCAATTGCTTTTTTTAAAACAAGAAATGAAAGGTCTGTAGATTTACAGTGCCCCTGACTTAGCAGCAACTGGAAATCTGGGTTTCATATTTACTTGTTTCTAAATTCCAGGGGTGAGGTGACTTGTTATAATTCATAAGGAAATGGTGAAGGCTTTTTTTCCACACCTTCCTGTGCCCTATTTTGCCTTGGAAGGTAAAGGGTGGGTAGTTAAGGGAGGTATAATTGTTGCCTTGAAGTGTTGACTACTTTATTGAAAAAAAAAAAATAGTCGGCCATGTAATCAATTCAAGAACAAAAGCATCATTTGTGAAAACTAGGTGATTAGAAGAAACACCATAACCATGGTGTTCCTCTTATGCAGCTATAAAATCTATTTGTGGGTGAAATGGCTTCTGGAAACCAATGTTAGGTCAATGCATGAACCCAGATCCATTGTGCCTTTTGTTCACAAGCTGACACAGTCTGTGGTGATTCATGTTGTTTAACATTGATGATGACTATGAAGCCTAGTAAGAGCACTTTAGCAGAATATCCAAATTCCACAGGATATAATGTGGCTGCTAGATGAGGGGGAAAATAAAATTAATCAGGCAATTTTGAATAACTTTGCAGATTTTCTTAGCTAGTACAATATGTACATTCTTACTGTGATAGTAGATTAAAATATTTAATTACTGATTATAATATATTCTAAGACACTGATTATTGCTAATATGTAATACATTTGTCTGCATTAAAATTATTACAGTTCTACTGTTTCCCTCTTGCCTTCTAGTACTGGATTCTGTTCATCAGTTATTTTTCTTTGTTGTAAACTGCAAAGGTACCATATTCTGTGAGTGCTATCAATATTACTCTTCCCCCCATCCCACCAGTTTGTCTTCTATAACTGTGTTTTAAACCAGCTAGACACCCTTATACTTGAAATGCTCAAGGACAGGAGCTAAAACATACAAGTGAGAACAAAAAAGTTGAAAAATTGAAGGTAAGGGGGGCAAAATCTCACTAGAATAACATAAATGATGGTTAGTGCCTAACTTGAATACCTGGAGTCGCTTGACTTTGGCTGGAAAATGTTTAGATTCTCTGTGTCTTTTTGTTGTATGTTGTGTGGATAGAAAGCCTCTTTTACTTGAAATCTGTACCCAAAGCCTGTTAACCAAACATTAATAAACAAAAATGAAGCCATTGTATTGTCTACTTTTGTTATTCTCCATTCTCCAGCCTTCTCCATTTTATGTATACCCAGGGCCGGCTCCAGGCACCAGCCTAGCAAGCTGGTGCTTGGGGCGGCACATGGAAGGGTGCGGCACGTCTGGCTCTTCCACGGCAATTTGGGAGCGGGTCCCTCACTCCCTCTCGGCGGGAAGGACCTGCCGCCGAATTGCTGCCAAAGAAGCGGCAGCAGTAGAGTCGCGGTGGAAGTGCCGCAGATCGCGATCACGGCTTTTTTTTGTTTTTGTTTGTTTGTTTTTTGGCTGCTTGGGGCGGCAAAAACCCTGGAGCCGGTCCTGTGTATACCATCAAAAGTTTAAGAGTTTCCAACTTCCTTAAGCAGCAGCAGCTCTACTGAAGTCAATGCACCTATTTTCAGCAGCAATGAATTTGACTCCATATTTTCTTTAGAGGTGTAAACTTGCAGATTGTAGTTCCCATAGGAACCGCTCTCTTTTCTCAGACCATTCTGAAAAATCCTGACAATAAACAGGCTTTTCATGAATTTGCATCCATCTCCGGGCATAGGTGTAGTTACCATTTTGAAAAATGTACAGCCACATGTTGATCTTCTCTTAGTGATTCCTATAATCCTGTAAGCTAGAGATGGCATTATACCCAGTAGGCCAAATTCTGGACTAAGCAGCAACTGCAGTGAAATCAGCTGAGTGTAACTGAGGGGGAAATCTGAAGGTAGTGGAGTTACAAGATGTAAACAGCAGCAAAATTTGGCCCACTATCACTAAAACAGAGTAAAAATATTATCTCACCCACCTTGTCTCTCTAATATCCTGGGACCGACACAGCTACAACTACACTGCATAAAATAGCATAGGACAGTTGAATATGCTGTAGATCAGAGGTTCCCAAACAGTGGTACATGTGAAAAAGCAACCTCTCCAGGCTCTGCTCACACACAGCCATTAGCATGTAAAATCACTCCCAGCAAAGTTACAAGAACGCTTTCCCAGCCACTCACGAACTACATACAGGGTGACACAAGCAACTTTTTAGTCCTAGCCTTGCACCCTGAGAAATATGTGTCTTGTACTGTACAGCATACTCCTCAACAATGCAAGCTCATTAATAGTCTGTTATTTCATCAAAGGAAATGATTATGCACCAACCTTTGTTAACCTGAGTAGCGAGTACCCAAACACTCGAAGCAAAATGCATTGGTTTAGATAAAACAATAAAACAAGTTTATTAACTAGAGAAAGATAGATGTTAAGTGATGATAAGTGATCAGTAAGGCTAGGATTTAGTCACGGGTATTTTTAGTAAAAGTCATGGACAGGTAATGTGCAATAAACAAAAATTGACCTGTCCATGACTTTTACTAAAAATACCCATGACTAAATCTTAGGCGGGCATGGGGGGCCACTGCTGGGGGGGAGCATCCGGAGGGGCCGCTGCTGGGCTGGTGGCGCTGGCCCGGGGCCAGTGCCACCAGCTGCTGTGGGCCGCAGACCACAGCTGCTCCGGCCGGCCACCTGGGGACCGCTGCCAGGGCCAGTGGACCGCGGCTGCTCCTGCCTGCTCCCCAGGGACCACTGCCTGGGGCCACAGACTGCAGCTGCTCCAGCCACCCCAGGACCACTGCTTGGGGCTGCCCGAGCAGCAGCTGCTGTGGCTGTCTCCAGGGCCGCTCCAGCACCTGAGCAACTGGCCCCGGGATCAGCCACACTGGCCACTGCAGAAGTCTTAGAGGTCGTGGAAAGTCATGGAATCTGTGACTTCCGCAACCTCCATGACAGACACGGAGCCCTATTGATAAGGCATAAAAGTTAGAATTGGTTACTAACGAAATAAACAGCTAAAACCACAGTCTAATTCCTAAACTTTACCAAGCTAAGTAAGATTTGAAGCAAACCTCTTTTTCACGCTACCAGATGCTTAATTTACAGGCTGGATTTCCTTTCAGCCTGGGACCACTTCCCTTAGTTCACAATGTCCTTCAAGTATTCATTGATGTTATGAGCAGAGATATGTAATGTGAAGAGGAGAGGGGTCTGTTGAACGGCTGTGTCCAGCCTAGAGTGTACCCGGGGAGCTGTCACAGCAGGAAACAAGTTTTCCTATCTTGCAAAACTGAGATTCTGAGAATTAGCCCATTCTGCATTAGGATGAAAGTGGGACCTTTTGAAGCTTTTCACAAAAACTCAAAACTCCCACTGCCAATAACTAGTTATGGGGATGTGTGAGTGCGACGGAGCAGGGAGCAGGGCGGATTTGACCTGGGAATGTAGCCTGGAAGTTACATTGAGCTACCTGAGCTGTAACCTGAGCCAGGAGGGGGGTTGGGAGAAGTGACACCTTCTGCCCGGGAGACTGAACAAAGGAGAGGAGGAGCAGAGGGGAGGGGGGAGAGAGCTGCTGGAGGGTTTGGGGACTTCTTCAGTTTTGGGCTGGGAGGTGCAACGCAGGGAACCCCAAGCTGGGGTCTAAGCTCCCTGCACTCCCCGAGAGGACTTGATTGAGGGGCCCTGGTTGTATCTACAAGCTCTGCTGTAGACTGTGTTCCTGTTATCCAATAAACCTTCCGCTTTACTGGCTGGCTGAGAGTCACGGTGAATCGTAGGAAGCCGGGGGTACAGGGCCCTGAGTCCCCCACACTCCGCGACAGTGAGACTTGGGTTCAAGTCCCTGGTCTGATTCAGGTAGACTAGAGATCTGGACCACTCAGCTATTTTGGAGTGAGACTTTCTCTCTCTGGTTATGCCAGAAATTCCAACCTGGATCTGAGAAACCTTTCCCAATGAAAGTTTTGCCAACACTAGTATATTCCAATTAAATGTTTTGGTTTTGACATATCAGCATTTTCTGAGGAAAAAAATATTTTGTCTAAGAATTCCCAACCAACTCTTAACCTCACATTCTCTAACCCACCCGCCCAGACTCCCCCAGCCAAACTGCCTTCGCTTCTAATTTTTCCCAGGCACCTGTCCACCAGCCAAATTCAAAACTTTTTTTTTTTAAACTATGAGTCAGTAAATACTTACTATTAAATCTTAAATCTATTTAAGCCTAAAATGTGCACAAAAAGGAGAAATTTGTAAGAAGGTGGTATGTGAACCAATAAAGTTTGGGAACTACTGCTGTCAACAGAGTCCAGTTAGGGTTGCCAGGCGTCTGTTTTTTGACCGGAATGCCCGTTGAAAAGGGACCCTGGCGACTCTGGTCAGAACTGCTGACCAGGCCACTAAAAGTCCTGTCGGCGGCGCAGCAGGGCTAAGGCAGGCTCCCTGCCTGCCCTGGCTCCACACGGCCGCTGGAAGCAACCAGCATGTCCAGCTCCTAGGTGCAGGGGTGGCCGCAGGGGCTCCATGCGCTGCCCCCACCCAGAGCGCTGGCTCCGCAGCTCCCATTGGCTGGGAACCGTGGCCAATGGGAGCTGCACGGGCGGTGCTTGCGGGTGCAGGCAGCATACAGAGCTCCCTGGCCCTTCTCCCTAGGGGTTGCAGGGAAATGCTGGCTGCTTCCGGGACCCGCCTGAGGTAAGCGCCGCCCAACCAGAGCCCGCACCCCAAACCCTCTCCTGTGCCCGAGCCCTGAGCCCCCTCACGCACCTAAAGTCCCTCCTGGAGCCCTCATCCCCTCCCGTATCCCAAACCCTTGCCCCATCCCGGTGAAAGTGAGGGTGGGGGGAGAGTGAGCAATGGAGGGAGGGGGGATGGAGTGAGCGGGAGGCGGGGCCTTGGGGCAGGGAAGGGGCAATGGGGGGGGTGGAGCAGTGGGCAGGGCAAGGGTGTTCAGTTTTGTGTGATTAGAAAATTGGCAACCCTAGCTCCAGTAAATATTTTCAAACCAGCTGGAGCCCCAGCGCCTTAGCCCCACGGCACATGCTGGGGCTTGGGGCTTCAGCCCGTGGGAGGCATCGGGGCTAAAGCCATGATCCTTGTTGCTCCCTTCCCCCTGCAGGACTAAAGCCCGGAGCCACGAATGGGGGAGCGGGGCCTCTGGGAAATAATGAGAATTTAAGCACTGGCTGCTCTAGATAGTAATGGTGGCATAATAAGCTCAATGAATAACAAAACCCCACCAATCATTGTAGAAAATTTTGCCGCAGAAAATTAAATACTGTGGTGCACCCCACATGATTGACTTAAATGACTGCATTTATTAAATTGAAGGCAAAAGTAATTGTGGACAGAACATTGCACCCATGAAAATGCTATCTGAAAACTTTGGCCAAAATGAATGTGTACAGGTATATTAGGAATATTCCAGTTTACACAAGGGAAGTGAACAGTTAAGGCAACATAGATATTTTAAGTACAGCAAATGGGAAATGTTTTGTTTTTTTTGGTTGGTTTTTGTTTTTGCAAAAAAGTCCCTTTGTTTGGGAAAAAAATTGAAATTCAGCATTGTCCATTTCTAATTTAAATATTTTCACAGTTCACAAATGCTTTAAGGGGGAGGGATAGCTCAGTGGTTTGAGCATTGGCCTACTAAACCCAGCATTGTGAGTTCAATTCTTGAAGGGGTCACTTAGGAATCTGGGGCAAAATCAGTACTTAGTCCTGTTAGTGAAGACAGGGGGCTGGACTTGATGACCTTTCAGGGTCCCTTCCAGTTCTATGAGAGAGGTGTATTATATTATAAATAGAATGTGTAATGAAATATTTTATTTTTGTACATTTATTTATATGAACTGTGAGGCCACTTGGATATTTATTTACATTCCCATAACTGTTCCCTTATGTGTTTGGCTTTTGTCTTAATATAAGCTGAGTCTCAAAGCAGAATTATTAAAATATATACATGCTCTCAGCCCTTTACATTAGCCCTGAGCCTGGAAGCTGAGCCACGTGGAAAAACTTGCAGGATCAGGGCATGTCTCTTCTACAAGGATGATCTCTTTGTTGCCTGACATAAGAAGACTACCTTCTCAAATAAAGTGGCAGGATTGGTTGCAAATAGGGCTGCCAAGCAATTTAAAAAATTGTGATTAATCATGTGATTAATTGCACTGTTAAACAATAACAGAATACCATTTATTTAAATATTTTTGGATGTTTTCTACATTTTCAAATATATTGATTTCAATTACATCACAGAGTACAGAGTGTACAGATGGAGCATAACTTTAATACAGTGGTGGTCTAGTTTTAACAACAGATTTCAAAGCCCCTCTTAAGAAATGTGCGTCCTGGCCACATTATTGGCACAAGTAAGCCAAAGTGGGTAAGATCTGAGGGGAGCCCTTCTTCATAGAATCATAGAATATCAGGGTTGGAAGGGACCTCAGGAGGTCATCTAGTCCAACCCCCTGCTCAAAGCAGGACCAATTCCCAACTAAATCATCCCAGCCAGGTCTTTGTCAAGCCGGGCCTTAAAAACCTCCAAGGAAGGAGATTCCACCACCTCCCTAGGTAAAGCATTCCAGTGCTTCACCACCCTCCTAGTGAAATAGTGTTTCCTAATATCCAACCTAGACCTCCCCCACTGCAACTTGAGACCATTGCTCCTTGTTCTGTCATCTGCCACCACTGAGAACAGCCGAGCTCCATCCTCTTTGGAACCCCCCCTCAGGTAGTTGAAAGCAGCTATCAAATCCCCCCTCATTCTTCTCTTCTGGAGACTAAACAATCCCAGTTCCCTCAGCCTCTCCTCATAAGTCATGTGCTCCAGACCCCTAATCATTTTTGTTGCCCTCCGCTGGACTCTTTCCAATATTTCCACATCCTTCTTGTAGTGTGGGGCCCAAAACTGGACACAGTACTCCAGATGAGGCCTCACCAATGTCGCATAAAGGGGAACGATCACGTCCCTCGATCTGCTGGCAATGCCCCTACTTATACAGCCCAAAATGCCATTAGCCTTCTTGGCAACAAGAGCACACTGTTGACTCATATCCAGCTTCTCGTCCACTGTAACCCCTAGGTCCTTTTCTGCAGAACTGCTACCTAGCCATTCGGTCCCTAGTCTGTAGCTGTGCATGGGATTCTTCTGTCCTAAGCGCAGGACTCTGCACTTGTCCTTGTTGAACCTCATCAGGTTTCTTTTGGCCCAATCCTCCAATTTGTCTAGGTCCCTCTGTATCTGATCCCTACCCTCCAGCGTATCTACCACGCCTCCCAGTTTAGTGATGTAGAGAAAGCATATGTGACACATCTTAAAAACACACACAAAGGCAGCATTGCCCATTCTTGCCATTTCATTGTGAGTCTTAAAATATTTAGGCCCAGCTTCATAAAGGGATTTCAGTTCCTAACTTCCATGGGAGGTCAGGAACTGAAATCCCTTTGTGGATCTGGGAGTTGAGAACTGAAATCCCTTTGTGGATCTGGGTTTGTGGGTTTTCTTGATGCTCCTGCACCTCATGGTTGTGAAGCGTGAAAAGGTGACCTGAGTTAAACAGTAAAGATTCAAAAACTCAGACGGCAAAGAATCCATTTTTAAATAATGATTTTCTAACCCCATTGCACCATGGGGGGCGGAGGGACACTTCTTGATTTTTAAACCTTTGGCTGTTAGCAGTAGGGGGATGGGGACAGCGCACAGAGACCGAGTGGGGCAGGAAGAAGAGCGGGCAATGGGCACGCAGCAGCTGGTGATCAGGGGAGAGGGGGATGTAGAGATGCGCCCGCCGCCCTCCCCGGGGCACCGCCTCCCTGCAGGAAGGGGAGGGGGCTGGCTCCATGGGGAGCAACCCCCCCCCCCGCCCCCGCACGGGCCTCGCGCGCGGAGACGAATTATCCTGATTAAAAAAAAAAAAAAAGCTGCTCTCTCTCGCCCGCCCCCGCCCTCAACACACAAGCTGAGCCCGCCACGAGTGGCGCCTGTTCGGTATCCGCCCCCCGGCACGGATCCTGCTCCTATTGGAAGGCAGCGCTGTTGCCACGACGAATGGGCGCGCCATCACGGCCGGGCTTTCTGCGGGGTATCCCAGACCCGGTGACGGCGGCGCGCGCTCACTTGCCCGCGTCTTTTTCTACCTCTCCCTCCTCCCCCCGGATTCTGATTGGCTGCGCCTCTCCCCTCCATTGCCCCTTCGCGCTCTCTGACTCTGAACTGGTTGGTTGACTGGCTAAGGTAGGGCGGCATTGGAGCCCGCGAGACGAGAGTGGAACGCGCGGGGGAGACGGTTCGTAGTCGCGTGGGGCGAATGTTTCTGGGAGACGCGCGGCCCCAGGAGGTTACTGACACCGATCCCCGCCCCTCAGCCGCGCCCGCGCGGAGTCTGCTGCGCGCGCTCCAAGTCCGCCCGAGAGCGCTCTGACGCGGCGGGCCCCAGTGCCCTGCGCTGCGCCCTGGAACCTTGTTGCAGGGGTTGTGACCTCGGGGGGAGGCGGGCAGAGTGGGCTGAAACGTGCTACCCCAGCCCCTTAGTTCAATCGGTTCAACCCCTGCCCCGTGAGTACACGCCGATACCGGTGGGAAGCTGTTTGGATTGCACAGGTGAGACCAGCCAGCAGCTCCCCAAGGGAAATACATATGCAATAGATAAGGGTGCCAGGGCCGGATTAACTTTTTGTGGGCTCGGTGCCAAATAGATTTGTGGGCCCCCAGGGGGCGGGGGGCAATGAGGCACAGTGCGGCGAGTGCAGACCCCCTCCGTGCAGCCTAGCAGGAGGGCACTGTTTACAAACCTGCAGCTGCCAGACGCACACCAGCCTGCCCAGCCCTGTGCTGCCAGCATGCCCCTTCCCCTTGAGGGTGGGCCTACACCACAGCACTCCACCCTTATGCCCAATGCCCCTTTGCAGAGAGACCTCCACCACAGATCTCTATGCCCAGCCCCCCCCAGATCTCCCCTGCTGGCCTCCCGCCATAACTGCACAGAACCCTGCACACCACACTGTTTGCCCAGCGCCCATAGACTGCCCCCCCTGCCCACCACCTTCCTCACAGTCTCACCATCACAGCTGCACAGCACCCCATATTCCTGAGGGGATTCTGCACCAAAAAATTAATTCTATGCACAATATTTTAAAATGGGAGCACATGGCAGTGGGGAGCACAGGCCACTGGTTGCATGGAGGTGGGAGATTACCCTGCAGCCTCCCCGCCTCCACCCTGGGACAGGGACTCAGCAGTGAGGCAGCACCCGACACTGACACAGTGCAAGGGCCAGGCCTGCCCCACAAACACCCTGGGGCCCTGCTCCCCTGTGCCAGGCGCACCAGGTATGGGTGAGCAGACTCAGCTCAGTAGCAGGATTCAAGTGCAGAGGGACTTAGTGTCGGGGGATCCAGGTGGGGGTATGAGAGTTCTCTGTGGGGCAATCTAGGTGTGGGTGGCTCAGTGGGATATCTGGATGCACAGAAGCTCATTGGGGGGTTCCAGGTGCAGGGGCAATGGGATTCTGCAGGGGATCCAGGTGAAGGTGTTTGGGTCTCAGCGGGGGGGGGGAGGTCTAGGCGCAGGGGAGGTGCGGTTCATTTGGGTGGGGGTCCAGGTGCAGGTGGTTGGGACTTTGGGGAGGGTGTCTGGAGGGTACTCATCGGGGTGGTACAGATGCAGGGGAGGTGGGGCTTGTCAGGGTGAGGGTTCGATGGGCCTGCTTAACAGAGGAGCCCCAGCTTCTGCCAAGGGGATGCCGCATGCTGGGCTTCAGCTTCCCCCCGCCCCAGCTTCCCCCATCCTCTTCTCTTCCCCATCATGATCCTATACACCTTCCCCACCGCTCCATCTCCTCCCCAGGCTTGGGGGGCAGGAGCGAAGCGGGTTGGGGCCGGGTAGCTCCACTTCCTACCGCACGGGGCGGCGGGAAGTGTAATGACCCGGCCCCAGCCCGCTCCGCTGTGCTCCCCTGGCTCCCAGACTTTGGAGGAGGGGGAACCGCCCCCCAGCACTCACCGGCGGCGCGGCTGGGAACCGGCGGAGCAGGCTGGGGCCGGGTCGCTCCACTTCCCGCCACCCGGTGAGTGCAGAGTGGGCCCGACTCCTGCTGCAGTCCCCCAGGATGCGTAACTCAGGGGAGGGAGCTTGGGGGGGAAGAGGCGGAGTTGGGAGCAGGGCTAGGAAGAGGTGAAGCAGGGGCAGGGGTAGCTTTCCTGGCCGGATTAGCTGGCCGGGGGATCGGGCTAGCCGGGGCCCCTTCTGACTCTGGGTGTGGCGCCATGGTAAACTTGGTACTGAAGGGTGCATCAGGGCCCTGAGCTTAGTGCCCCCATATCTAACTGGGGTGAAATGGGAAGAGGTGGGGCCCAGCCCACATGATTTACCAGGGCCCCAAATTTCTTCCTCTGGGCCTTTCTATGGGTGTAGACCGCATGCACCTGGCAATAACTGAATTTACAATATGAATTTCCACCACTGAACTACAGACACACTGCTTGTAACGTATTGCACTTTATGAAATGTTCCTGAAATGTGTATTTATTTAGTAAAAAGTATCTGATATGTGTAATCTGACCTACTAGTGGCATCATGTCTCTAAATGTGCTGTTTGTTCTGTTAGGCATAGGAAGCAAATTGCTTGCAGCTTATTTTAAGTAATCTAGTTATATTTGTGAATTATGTTGTTTGCGATGTGTATCAACAATGTTCTAATCTCATTTATATTGTAAGTTTAAGAGCGTTGTATGGGCTTTACCCTGAAAGATTATTATAAAAATTGCATTGTGGGATTCCATATTCATTGTGTCTCACTGATTTCTAATGTGGATGTGCTGGGTTTGCAAATAAAAATGTTTGATTCCCCCCCGCCCCCAAATGGCACGTTTTCAAACTCAGGCTAGGATGTGAGACTCAGGTTGGACTATTTCCATCTTGTGTATCATTACCAGTGACTCAGGTTCTGGAGCCCAGATTAAATGCTCAGTTATAAGCATGCTGAATTTCTACTCCACAGTCATTGATTTAAATTTACTGAAAGTCACAATGTACTCTGAGGCCAAAGACCTAGACCTGATCAATTTGAAACTATAACAGATTGAAACAAATATAGTTCGTGGGGAGACTGAAGGACTGGAATTACTGGAGAAGAGGGTTGATTGGTGCAGGATAAGAGCTCTTTATAAAGTCTTTTGAGATAATTATGGATTTCCCAAACTGAGCACGCACATGTGCCTGTACTGATACCATTAAGTCTAGGCTTTACCAAAATTAGCATTGCATGTGCCTGATAGGCACACTTCAAAGAGACGATAACTTTGAAAGTCAATCTGATACAATGTATGTATATATATTTTTCCAAATTTAGTGAAAGGCTCATTCCAGGCCATATTTTATCTTTCATACTTCAGCCACTTTTACAGTAGCTCTGTAAAAAGAAGTGCATCCTCAATTTTAATTTAAAAAAATAGCTGAAGGGATTTCTAAAGCTAAAAAGTTCACTGGCGGACAGAAACAAAGCAGTGGCAAGTTTTAATCTGAAAAGGTGAATTATTGGAAAGTACTCTAGTATTTGCTATCAAGTACCACATGCTCTTAATTTTCATTTTTAAAAAAAATCACAAAAACCCTACACTAAACTCTGCCCTGCGCTTTCCAGTCTCTTCCCTCTTCCTCAGCCCACAAACTTTATGTATTTTCGTCATTTCCACTAGTGTCATAGTAACAGATTCTTCATTCTGACAACTAAATACTTGTCTTAAGTAATACTCTATAGACTTCTCTCCAATAAGGGTTAACCATTGCTGACTTGTGTTTAGCTAATCCACCTCATCTGGCCAGCTGTTACCCTGCAGTTCTCCTCTTAACCCCGTTCCCAGGGAGACCTGTTATAAGGAGCAGTCTGCAAGGAGAGAGAGAAAAGCCTGGATCCTAATAGTTTTATGCCATAAATGTTGTTGTTTTGTAGGAATGGTAAAGTATGCAGCCCAGCTAAGTGTCATATAGAGTCTGCTGGCTATCACTCTGACTTAAAATAGTTAGCAGTTAATTAACTATACATTTATGAATTTAGAAGGGAGAAGGTAGCAAAAATATAATTAAGTAGTTACTGAAATTAACTTTTTTCTTTGTAACTTAATGCTAAATCTTTCTGTTTGTTTTATCATAGATCATGCAGACACCTGTCTCTAGTGCTGTACACCTGAGTGAATGGCAGAAGAATTACTTTGCTATTACCTCTGACACCTGTACACCAGGACAGAAGGCAGATGGATACCGTGCACAGATTCTGCACATTCAGTATGCATGGGCAAACTCTGAGATCTCCCAGGTCTGTGCTACCAACCTGTTCAAAAAATATGCAGAGAAATACTCTGCCATTATTGACTCTGACAACGCAGAGACTGGCTTGAATAACTATGCTGAAAACATTTTGACTTTGGCAAGATGTCAGCAAAATGACAGTGACAAGTGGCAGTCCTCCTTGACAACAAGTAATGTGTTTGAATTAAAGAGTGTTCAAGAGTTGATGCAAGCTGGCAAAAAGTTCCAAAGCTCTCTGATGGCACCAGCAGATGCCTTTGTGGTAGTTGATAAGGAGGTCAGTGCCTCTGTTACTCCAGGTCTGCCTAAACTCAATGTGTGCAGCAGTGCTGTAGATACTGACCTCTGGGCTAGCTCATCAAAATGTATAAGTCAGGGACCAGATATTCTTGAGAGTCTCTCATCTTTGAAATGTCTTCAAAGTAGTGTGCCTTCTGTGACCAAAACTACAGATATACTTCCTGCCTCCTCTGCCTCTTTAAATGAACTGCCTAATACAGGTTTCTATGCAAGTCCATTATCTGGAAACAACAAAGCAGCAAGTAGCAGTTCTGTGAAACCCCCAAGTCATTTTGAGATTGGACAGAATTTGTCTTTTTCTAATCACTCCTCTCTTCCGGCAGGGTCTGGAAATCCAGGAAAAAGGAAAACATTTTATAGCTCCAGTGATGAAAGCAACAGTACAAGTTCCAGCCTTGCTTCTTCCAAGCCCTCCATTAGTACAGAAACCAAGAACTTTGTAGGGAGTGGAAATGGGAGTGAAGAGAGCAATGGTTTTAAAACCGCAAAAGAACAGCTCTGGGTAGACCAGCAAAAGAAATACCACAATCAGCCTCAACGCACACCAGTCTCATCCTATGGTGGCATTAAAAAATCTTTGGGAGCTGGAAGGTCTCGGGGTCCATTTGGAAAATTTGTCCCTCCAGTGCCAAGACAAGATGGGAATGAAAATGGAGGACCGCAGTATAAACCTTATGGCGCTGGACCAACAGAGTCTTCATTTCCAGTGGATGAACGTTTGAAGAACATAGAACCAAAAATGATTGAACTTATTATGCACGAGATCATGGACCATGGACCTCCAGTGAACTGGGATGACATTGCTGGAGTAGACTTTGCTAAAGCAACTATAAAGGAGATAGTAGTCTGGCCTATGCTGAGACCAGACATCTTTACAGGGTTACGTGGTCCTCCCAAAGGAATTCTTCTCTTTGGCCCTCCTGGGACAGGTAAGACTCTTATAGGCAAGTGCATTGCGTGTCAATCAGGAGCTACTTTTTTTAGCATCAGTGCCTCTTCACTGACCTCCAAGTGGGTAGGTGAGGGGGAAAAGATGGTCCGTGCACTGTTCACTGTGGCACGATGTCAGCAGCCAGCTGTGATTTTCATTGATGAAATCGATTCTCTCTTGTCTCAGCGTGGAGATGGGGAACACGAATCTTCTAGAAGAATAAAAACTGAATTTTTAGTCCAGTTGGATGGAGCAACAACCTCGTCTGAAGACCGTATTCTAGTGGTGGGAGCAACAAATCGGCCGCAAGAAATTGATGAGGCTGCCCGAAGAAGACTGGTAAAAAGGCTGTACATCCCTCTTCCTGAAGCTTCAGCTAGGAAGCAGATTGTAACTCGTCTGATGTCAAAGGAGCACTGCTGTCTAAGAGAAGAGGAAGTTGAGCTCATAGTTAAAAAATCTGATGGATTTTCTGGGGCAGACATGACACAGCTCTGTCGAGAAGCTTCTTTAGGTCCTATCCGTAGCCTTCAGTCCATGGACATAGCAACCATCACACCCGAACAAGTTCGGCCTATTTCTTTTCTTGACTTTGACAATGCTTTCAAAACTGTGCGACCCAGTGTGTCTTCAAAGGATCTGGAACTATATGAAAACTGGAACCAAACATTTGGCTGTGGAAGATAACTGCATCTAAATTGTCATGCAGAAGTTTCTTTCTCTCTCTCTGTCTCACACATTCACACATTAAGATCAGTGGTCATTTATAATCAAGTTTATTTTTGTTTATAATAATTCTTTGTAATAAAGCTATTTTAATAAATGTGATGACATTCATTACTGGATTGTATGCTGCTTCCTTGCCCTGAGTTCTGAAAATGAAATGCACTTCAGTGCAGAGAGTTTGCAGTAGGCTCTCAACCAGAGGATGTTGAGAAGGCCAAGACAATAACAGGGTTCAAAAAAGAACTAGATAAATTCATGGAGGATAGGTCCATCAATGGCTATTAGCCAGGATGGGCAGGGATGGTGTCCTTAGCCTCTGTTTGCCAGAAGGTGGAAATGGGCAACGGGATGGATCACTTGATGATTACCTGTTCTGTTCATTCCCTCTGGGGCACCTGGCATTGGCCACTGTCGGAAGACAGGATACTGGGATAGATGGACCTTTGGTCTGATCCAGTATGGCCATTCTTATTGCATTTAACCTCCACAATTATTGGGAAGAGCAACCCACCCACATCAACCAATGGAGAGCACCCACAAAACAAAAAAGACCCCAATATTATTTCTGTACAATACTAATGATTGTTCTTGTTAATAATCTTATGCAGTACAGTATGCAAATCTGAGATACTGGACATACATGCTTTAACCGTACAAATGGTAATTTATGATGTTCATAAAGTAGTTTGTTAAGTAACCATTCAAATACATTACAAAACAGTTTTCTCTGGTTCTGAGTCCTAAACAGTTGCAGTAGTTCAGATCTTGCACCCATGCAGAATAACTTTGAAGTGAGGACTTGTGCAAGTATGGGGTCCATATTAGCAGATCATTTGTAGGATTTCATCATAGTAACCAGAAGAATTCTGATATAATATACTTTGTGGTCATTGAACACAAAGGGGGTATTATTCTCATGTTTTGGTATGCTTTATTACACACGTGCTGTCTCCTAGTAAAAGGTATCAATTGGAATTAAAAAAAAAAAAAGCAATACTGGTAAATACTGATTTTAAAAAGGAGCGTTTCTCTTGCATAGCCTGTGATTAACTATAATATCTGTATTTAATGTTTACAGTATCTCTCTGATTTATCTTCATTTGTTTTGGTGTGAGTTTAATTTTAAGATACAAATTACATTTAATTCCTTTGTTAAAACAAAGTTCTTCAAACTGAGTTTTTCTTCTACATCAGTGTGATAGTAGAAATTCTCTAAATATGGATAAATTACTGGTGATGCTTGGGTAAATTTTTAACGCCAACCTGGGAACTTAATTATGCAGGGGTATGAGACTAAAGAAAACATTGAGTTCAGAATAATTTTGAGTGGTTTTTTGTTTTTGTTTTTTTGTTTGTTTTTTTAAGTTTCTTAAGGCGTGACTACACTTAAAACACTATAGCAGCACAGCTGCACCACTGTAGCACTTCAGGGTAGATAAGTGATCTCCAACCTTTTTATGCCCAAGATCACTTTTTGAATCTAAGGGCAACCCTCACTCTCCCCCACCCTCACTCACTTTCACCAGGCAGGGGGTTGGCATTTGGGAAGGGGTGCAGGCTCTGGGCTGAGGCTGAGGGGTTGGCAGTGTGGGAGGGGGCTCTGGGCTGAGCCTGGGGCAGGGGATTGGGGTGCAGGAGGGGGTGCAGGGTGCGGGCTCTGGAAAGGGGCTCCAGGCTGGGGCACAGTGTTGGGGTGCAGGAGGAGGTACGTGGTGCTGGCTCTGGGAGGGAGGTAAGGCCTGGGACTTGGGGTGCAAGAGGGGATTCAGGGTGCAGAAGGGGGTTTGGGGTGCTGGCTCTGGGAGGGTGCTGAGGGTTTGGGGTGCAGGAGGGGGTATGGGATCCTGGCTCCAGAGGGGGCTCAGGGATGAGGGTTGGGGTGCGCCCTCCCCCTGGGCACCACTTACCTCCAGCTGCTCCCGGTCAGTGGTGGCTGCAGCAAGGCTAAGGTAGGCTCCCTGCCTACCCCGGCCCCACACCGCTCCCGGGGTGGGGGTGGCACATGGCTCTGCGCGCTGCCCCTCTCTGCAAGCACCGCCCTCGCAGCTCTCCCGGCCAATGTAAGCTGCGGGCACAGTGCTTGCAGGCAGGAGCAGTGTGCAGGGAGCCCCCTACCCCTCTGGGCCGTGGGGCTGTGCTGGCCGCTTTAGGGAGTGGTGTGGAGCCAGGGTAGGCAGGGAGTCTGCCTTAGTTGCAGCCACACTACGCTGGAGATCGCAATCGACTGGGAGATCCTCTACGATCAACCTACACCAATGGTAGGGATTCTCTCATCGATGTCGATAATCCAATTCCCCGAGAGGCGGGAGTCTGGTTGACAGAAGAATTCTTCCCTCTACCTAGCATTGTGTACATGGGGACTTCGGTTGGCTTAACTATGCCACTCGGGTGTGGATTTTTCACACCCTTGATCGACGTAGTTAAAAACTTAATTTTCTAGTGTAGACCAGACCTAAGAATCACTATTGAGTGAAACATTAAAAATAGTTTAGAGAACTTACTGTTTGAGATTTTTTTTATGCAGATGTGTACATAATTATAGTATTCTAAGACGTATTCATAGATCTACATCATTTTAAAAATACATTTTAAATCATTTCAAAATGCTCATGGTCAGTTACGTATACTTCTGATAAATATGCTTCCGAATGTATTTTTGTTGCTGACAAAATATGAAGAGTCTATTATTGTTTGGATGAAGGAGTCAGAAGGTTCTTCATGCAGACCTTCTCTGCCACTTTTTAGCATGCTGAATAAGAGAGGTGATAGAAAGATGTTCCACATATAGCATTTTGTTAGTTTAAAAAAATCATACCTATTTGCCTTGCTATGTCACACCAACTCCTTTTTGTCCTAAGCTGAGAGTTCCCTTTCTGAAATATTACAGCTTCAACAGTGGGCTGAGGCTAGAGCAGGGGTCGGCAACGTTCGGCACGCGGCTCACCAGGGTAAGCACCCTGGCGGGCCGGGCCAGTTTATTTACCTGCTGACGCGGCAGGTTCGGCCGATTGCGGCCCCCACCGGCCGCGGTTCGCCGTCCCGGGCCAATGGGGGCGTCGAGAAGCCGTGGCCAGCACATCGCTCGCCCGCGCCGCTTCTCGCCGCCCCCATTGGCCCGGGACGGCGAACCGCGGCCAGTGGGGGCCGCGATCGGCCGAACCTGCCGCGTCAGCAGGTAAATAAACTGGCCCGGCCCGCCAGGGTGCTTACTCTGGCGAGCCGCGTGCCGAACGTTGCCGACCCCTGGGCTAGAGGAATACTGAATATATGGACTGAAATTTTTCCCATGTATACATTCGCTTTATTGCAGAAGTTCCCAAACTTTCTGTTAGTGTGGACCACATGGAAAAGTAATAGAGCATTTTAATGTGTTTTGACTGTCTTTTCATGAATTTAGCAGCTGGAAATAAAGAATAGCCAGTATTGTGTGATCAGCTAACAATCTGTAGACCAAAGTTGAAGACCTCTGCTCTATCATATTTAACAAGGATTTCCATTTCCCAAGAGTTAGTATAGACCAGTGGTTCTCAAAGCCAGTCCACCACTTGTTCAGGGAAAGCCCCTGGCAGGCCGGGCTGGTTTGTTTACCTGCCGCTTCCGCAGGTTCGGCCAATCGTGGCTCCCACTGGCCGCGGTTCGCTGCTACAGGCCACTGGGGGCTGCGGGAAGCGGCGCGGGCCAAGGGATGTGCTGGCCGCCCTTCCCGCAGTCCCCATTGGCCTGGAGCGGCGAACTGCAGCCAGTGGGAGCTGCGATCGGCCGAACCTGTGGACGTGGCAGGTAAACAAACTGGCCCGGCCCGCCAGGGGCTTTCCCTGAACAAGTGGCTGACCGGCTTTGAAAACCACTGGTCTAGACAACCAAATTTGAACTCATCTTTTAAAAAAAAAAAAAAAAAAAAAAAAATTAGTGTCTCTCTATATATCACACATTTAACAAAGCTGCCAGGAGAGGACCTCCTCATGCCCAAGCATCTGCTCATTTGCCCTGTTTAGCAAAGAATTTCCATTCTGTTGTGGAGGAAAAGTAAATGGAAGCAATCATGGTCCTTTTCAAGTGCCTGTATGTTACTTGCTGAAACAAATATGGAAAGGTATTTTCTGAATTTGTGTCATTTTGAACATTTATAAAACTTCTAAAAAAGTCTGAATCGAGAAAACTGTAGTTGTATTTTAATGTTCTTTTTAATTTATTAAGCATAAATGCCCTTTTTAATATTATTTTTAAATTACTTCAATGTGGCTCTTCCTATCCCACTGAAATAACACACATCATGCAGCAGTAGCTGTGGGTTTTTGGTGGAACAGCTGTGTAAATGGCTTCATAAAAGTTTCATTGCTTTTTTGTGTGCATACAGAACTTATGCCCTGCATAAGACTAGTCTTGGGTTTTGTAATTTTTTCATAATAGGGAGGAAGAGATGTATACATTACATTATTTAACTATTTGATTTTTGTATACTTCATGTTTTAGAGCAAGGCAGAACATTGTCTAACTTAACAGTTATCAACTAAGTAATAAGAAAATTGCACAAGACAGAAGAAGCATTGTAATATTTAACACTGATTGACTAACTTAGTTAATTCTTTTTCTATAGCTAATTCTAAACTTGAATGAATGTATTCTGTCTCCATGAGATTAACCCATTTAAGTTTTTGAAAATACAGTCTGCCACAATGACAACTTTGAGAAGATCATTGCAATATTAAAGTCTCCCAGTTGTCTCCTGATAATTATGTGATTTAACAGAAGGGTCAAGAAGGTAGCATGGTTGTGCTACATAGATTTCATCTTAAAAAACTGGATTTGCTAGTGTGCCCTTCTTGTGTGTCATGGAACAGGGTTAAAATCCTCAAAATAAATTAGTGTGGGTGTAGAGGTTGGCACAGCACTGCAGATTTTTTTGTGTCAGCTAACCAAATTTCTGTACTGTCTTGTCTTGGAGTTGCTATGATGAATTGTCCATGTGAATGAAGACTTCTAGGTTAGCTGGAGCTCTGAAGGCTGCCCTTCACAGCTGTCATTGTCCCACATGGTGTCTGACTCAATGAATAAAAGTGTCCACCCTGTCGGATGGGATTGGAAATGAGTTACTCGTGTCATGGTTCATTCATTTTTTCCTGCAGTTCAAGATTGGGATCAGCCTTTTGAAAGGAGCATATTGTGAGATCTCGCCAATATATATCTTTATCACAGTATCTAGCCATACAGTATAAGCATAGTATCTTCTGGCTTGTGTATCTCAGGAAATAGTAAGGATAAAGTACACTCTCCCTCACACATACTGCTTTATCTCCATCAGCCAAAGAGTTGCTCTAAATGAATGGCTTTATGGTGTGGTCCAGTCCCATCAATATTTGTACCAACTGTTTAAAGAGTATAGAACTAAAAGTGTACTGGTGCATGCTGGAATTTGCAAAGAAGACACCCAACTCCAGTTAAAATGCCTTGAAAATCCCTTCCTTAAATTAATATTGGAATAGTGATATATGCATAAGACAAGATCTGTGCCCCCAAAGAGTTCAAACGCAAATTTAAACATATACTGTAGAACCTCATTATTTCACACTGACTGGGAGGTTCATTGAAAAGGTTTACGAATTAGTAACTAAACAAACTATATTTTGTTCATTTCAAGTTATTTATACTGATAATTATGCTGTATGTTTTATGTTTTTACAATTATGGTAATAGGTATACTAGTAAAATGTAGATATTTTGTGATGTTACAAAGTTTTTAGTAAAAAGACCAAGGCTCTGCTATTAAACCTTTGCTGGGATCAAAGATTTATATAAAAAATGTTTATGATAACATAGTGAGTAAATTGCTCCACACATTTACTGATGCTCAGTGGGTGATTACCATGACGGTGCCATTATTTTTCACATTTTTTACCTATATATTTTGGACACTTGTGAACCAAAACAAGGTAGAAACACATCAAGAGATGCAAATATTCTTTATGCTTTAGAATGCAGAATGCATCGTATTGCTCAACAGTCTTGAAGAAGCCTTGTATGAGACAAAATGTTAGCAGTGTACGTAGGGTGACCAGATGTCCCAATTTTATAGGGACAGTCCAGATTTTTGGGTCTTTTTCTTATATAGGCTCCTATTACCCCTCTACCCCGTCCCGATTTTTCACATTTGCTGTCTGGTTACCCTAACTGTATGGAAATGCACCACTGCTGATTTGTTTTTGGCCAGCATGTGCGTTGACATGGTGAAAAGGAGCGTTAGATAATTTTGATTGCTTTCACTCTTTCATAAAGATGCAACTAATTTCCATATTTGTCCCACCCTCTTATAAAAATCTAGATGGGCTACTGACAACATTAGACACTTTGAAACTAGGGGGCGAGTAGACATAGCCCCATATGTATTTCGTGATCTACTGTTACTATGCCACCTAAAATGAAAGATTAAGCTACTAGTAACATAATTTCTTTCACAAAATACAGAAAATTGCAACAAAGTAGGGCATGATTGCAATTTAAGGGAAATGGTGCAGATAAATCCACTTTAATAGATCTGTTTCGTAGATGTAGAAACCTTAGTACTCATTTATTCCTTTTGGCTGGCTGACCTCAGTGAGAAGAAATGCAGGACTCTTCTGGTTTGTGGTTCAGTAGCGTTAGGTGTGCAGTCTTTTTATTTTTCCTAAATTGAAGTAAATGATTTCCACAGTCTTGGAAAGGTGAGGTTGTCAATAATTAAGGCGATTCAGAAATATTTTCATTTTCTCAGTGTATTTCTCATGTTTGAGTTAAACTAAATTGTCTCGGTATTCTGAGATCCTGGGCTTTATTTTCATTTAGAGGAATCTACACCAACTAGTAAATGGAGAAAGCTGATGGAGCAAGAATGATCACTATGATTTAATTGCAGTGGGAGGAAAAATTGAAGCTGGGCTTGGACCATCGGTAAGAGTAATATTCAAATGAGACATATTTGTTTTTAATCAAAATCATGGGAGTGTTCACAAACCAACATTTTTGTTTTTGAAAATATTTTTATATAAAATGTTTGTTTCCTGCAGTTTTGATAATCCTGTAGTTTCCCAGGGAGTTCTGTGGTTGGTTGTTTAGTGTAGCCTATAGGGCTTCCTCTCAACCCCAATAAATATATATGTATGCATACTAATAATGGAATCCTCTGACCTTCTGCAATTGTGGAAGTCTTTTTCAGTGTGAGCTGAACAATATGAAAAGGATTTAATGCTCAATTTTTGTAACACTTTAAAAACAAGACTTTATAAATGATAGTTTCTTAACTAAATGGACTTTTCTTTCTTCGTGTGACTAGTGCTTATTAAAAGAATGTTAGCCTGATAGTGCTGGAGACTGAATTCCTTTATTTATCCAGAGAACAGATACAGCATGTGTAGTGGCACTGCAAGCTTCCACCAGGCTGCTACTTGTGTCTCAACCCTGACCTTGAGGGATGTTTTTCTTAGTCTTTCTTTCCTCATCCATATATGGCAGTTTTGTCGCTTTTGCTTTTTATTCTCCTGCAAGTTTTTTCCATGTTATTTTTTTAATCATTCCTGTGGATCCTGCAAAAATGTATTTACCTCAGGGACTTATCTAATAATACATTATTTCAGCAAATGGGCCTATGCTTTGGCGTGTCCCTGTGCTTTGGTGGGGAAGCAGTTACAGGGAGCAGGAGAGCAACAGGACCATGCTGGAGCTCATGGGATGATTTGTGACAAGGGCAGTCCAGGAACATAGTGGATAATGGGGGTGGGTGGGGAGAGTGCGCTTTGGACTGCTGTTTGCATGCACACACCCCAACTCTCATTCAGACTCCAGGTGACCAATTTAGTTCCATGTTACTCAGGCTTCTGAAACAAAGTTCTCCTTTTTATTGTTCATCCTTTATTCCGTGCCCAGTAATGTCCTACGTATGTTACCATGGTTAAGAGGAATGTGATCTCCTTTCCTGTAGAACCCTGATCCAGCAGAGATGGTTGTCTGAGCTGGTGCAGCAGCCCCTCTTCAGGCATAGCATAGATTCTTTGTCAGGCTGAAAAAAACAGCTCAAGAGAGGGGTTTGAAGCTCTGTTCCTGGCCCACATGCAGCCAACACCCTCCACTTCTCTGTATCTATTCCCACCTTTACATGTAAAAGGCTGGGGGAGAGAGTGAGTGTTGCAGATGGGGCGGGGGGGGGGGGGAGGCAGAGCTGCACAAGCTGCTCCTCATCTGGCTTCTTCTGTGATGAGGAATCTGCTTTTAGTCTGAGAGAGGGCTGCCTCGTCATCTTTGATGGGTTGGGTTACTAGAGGAAAGGGGAACACCTTCCCATCCACCATGTGGATGTGAACAGAGTCGTTAACTGGGTGTATGGGGAGTGGGTATCAGTAAAGAGGAGCATTCAGTTAGGCAATCCTGAATTGGGATCAAGATGTCTGGCTTACCCTATTCTCTCCACATTGGTTTTCTGTGCCCATAAACTGTCCACTGATGTGGGGAGGTATCTTTATTCACTAGAGAGCTGAGTGTTTGTGGACATTGACAAAGACAATAGATTTGGAATAACTCCTTGCACTGTGAAGTGTTTTCAAACATACCACACATTCCTTTGGATACCCGCATATGTGGGCACAGTCAGACAACTGTCAAAACAGGAAATACAGCCTAAGTGCCTGGCACATTCTGGGGACAGAATGTGAGACCTGACGCTTTGTCCTAGGCCAGAGTCCTGTGGGAAGAAGCCACACAGAACCCAAAAATAACAGGAGTACTTGTGGCACCTTAGAGACTAACAAATTTATTAGAGCATAAGCTTTCGTGGGCTACATTTTCCTCAGTCTGTGTCATCAGTGGAGAACTCCAGAGTTGAATGTGTCCAGCTCTGAGAACAGCAAAACTAATTGACTTTTTTAAGTTTCTTTTTAGATTTCCTTGTAACTCAAGAGGAGCCGGACACAGCCACCCCAATGCCAAGTCAGCAGAGGGACAGCTCTGCTGTGAAAGAATTTCTGAATAATTGTAAAATACAAATTTTTCAGGGAGAGATTGCAAAACTCCTGTCAACTTCACAACATTGCAACTGACAAATCCTGCAGGGTTTATTCGGACTTTATTTTGGGTTAAAATGTAAAGGTAAAATTATTTTATATTAGGGTTTAGCTTTTAGTTCTGGACTAATGGGGTAGTATCTATAATTTTTTTATTATATTTACTGTCACTATTAAAAATATGCCTTTCTTTTTACCCAGTGCAGCCAAAAGCAAGGAGTTTGGCTTGTAAACCAGGGCTGCCTTTCCACTGAAACCTGTTAAACCAAATATGACATCTTCAATACGATTTTCTAAGTCTTTTAGTTTTAATTGATAACTCCTATGCCCAACTTCTCACAGATGAGCAAGTTTTAGGAGTCTGTTCCTCCACTTTTAATAAATGCTTTTAAAAGTCTGAAAATAGAAGGGTTTGTGTGGTACAGATACCAACTTACAGCTTCTTATCTCTGCAAACCTGGCACATCCAGTACTGTTCCTTACAAAAGCCTACACTAAATAGCACATGATCCTGTGCTTAAAGACGTCTTTGTGAAGGGTCAGAATTAAGTTTGTGCGTGTATCCTTAACTTTGGCCTTTCTTAATCTTTGAGTGTTTTAACCATGCTGCCTTATTGTTCTGTTAACAAAGCTTTTGCATGGGATTACCTAGGAATTTTTTTTCAAATATTGGGGGAGAGGGGAGCGGGAAAGGAGGGAGAGAAATAGTGATATATTTTCCAGGACTCCAAAGTTCTGTTGGCTTGCAACAAATTACCAATAGTGAGTATGAATTCTGTAATCTGGAACTGTATGGCTAGATACCACTGAAGACCACTAAACAGTATGCAACAGAGCATTTCAGTGGTGTCCAGCCATACAGTTCCACATTATAGCAATTAAACCCCATAGGAGTTAAACGTCATCCGCTTGAGTGCTGATATACATTAGAACAGAGTTTTGAAGCTGTTTTGCACTTTAGGTCTCCATCAACCCTCACTAATTACTTTGAACAAGGTCTTCAAATTTTTTCTTGCTGCCCCAGCTATCCTTTCCAATTCAGAACAATATACTTAATTAGCTCTTTTGCTACACAAGTAACTTAGCCATGAATACATGTCCAGTGATCATCCCTTAGCTGCTTGCTTTTACAAATTGACTAAACCACTTACATGATTTTTCAAAGGTTTATAATTTGGTCAGATTAGGATCATTTTCGTCTGGAACAAACAAAAAGCTCTTCTCAGTAAGGACTATGTCAGTGAGAAAATTTCACCTTTCAACCATTTTGGCTGTAGGTCTGTTTTTAAGTTTTGCAAGAACATTCGTTATGATGAGAAATTGATATTCTCTCCACCACCACTCATGTTTATAATCCTGTAGGATGCTACTAAATTACAAATATCTTGTCATATGGCAGTAGCTAAGCAGAGTTAGGCCTGGCCAGTGCTTGGACGGGGACCATACCAGGAAGGGTGAGGTGCTGTAGGAGGTGATGTTTGAGTCAGCAGGTCAACCAAAACCCCAGTTTGGTGTTAGGGGCAACTATGCTGTCAATGGTATCGTGTTTCAGGTCAGATGGAAAGCAGAGGTCCTAACCACCTACCATTTAGCCCGCTCCCCCAAACACCAAGGAAGTTAATCCTGGCCCAATTCCAATATTGGTGTTTACATTTTGGCTGACATGCTTTCCTCTGAAGTTTTGATTGCATACCCTATTCTTCACTTCCTGTCCTAACATGTCCCGTGTTGCTGTGCAATATCAAATAGCTGTTGTGTCCTGCCCTAGAAGACATTTAGTGGCAATTTAGTAATTCCTCCTGTTTACGTAAAGTGCTTTGAAACCTTTCAGGATGAAATGTTTTACCCATCCCTGTGAAGATGGCTCTTATAGCAGTCAGGGGCAGATCCACTGAGGTCAATGGAGCTGTAACAATATACACCAGCTGAAGATCGACCACACTGACATCACCCACACCCCTGTTTTAGTGACTCAGCCTCTGTTCAAACATAAATTGATAGGTATGCCCAATACAGTCTAAGGGCTGGTCTACACCAACACTGTAAATTGATCTAAGTTATGCTAGTTCAGTTACTCAAATGACGTTGACGTAACTTAAGTCGACTTACAGTGGTGTCTATACCATGCTATGTTGATGGGAGACGCTCTCCCATCGACATAGCTTCCACCCCTCGGGGAGGTGGAGTACAGATGTCGACAGGCGAGCACTCTCCTATCAACTTAGTGTGTCTTCACCAATGTAGACATGACCTAAGAGACATAAAGGTTAAAATGTAAGGCCTGGTCTACACTATGACTTTAATTCGGATTTAGCCGCGTTAAATCGAATTAACCCTGCACCTGTCCACACAACGGAGCCATTTATTTCGAAATAAAGGGCTCTTAAAATCGATTTCTGTACTCCACCCCGACGAGCGGAGTAGCGCCAAAATCGATTTTGTCTTTTCGAATTAGGGTTAGTGTGGCCGCAATTCGATGGTATTGGCCTCCGGGAGCTGTCCCAGAGTGCACCATTGTGACCGCTCTGGACAGCAATCTGAACTCGCATGCACTGGCCAGGTAGACAGGAAAAGCCCCAGGAAAATTTGAATTTCATTTCCTGTTTGCCCAGCGTGGAGAGCACAGGTGACCACAGATAGCTCAGCTCATCAGCACAGGTAACCATGCAGGCTGATAATCGAAAAAGAGCACCAGCATGGACCGTACGGGAGGTACTGGATCTGATCGCTATATGGGGAGAGGATTCAGTGCTAGCAGAACTTCGTTCGAAAAGACGAAATGCCAAAACTTTTGAAAAAATCTCCAAGGGCATGATGGAGAGAGGCCACAATAGGGACTCAGATCAGTGCCGCGTGAAAGTCAAGGAGCTCAGACAAGCCTATCAAAAAACAAAGGAGGCAAACGGTCGCTCCGGGTCAGAGCCGTGGACATGCCGCTTCTATGCCGAGCTGCATGCAATTCTAGGGGGGGCCGCCACCACTACCCCGCCTGTGACCGTGGATTCCGGGTCGGGGATAGTCTCATCAGCTACACCTGAGGATTCTGCGGATGGGGAAGAGGAGGAGGAGGAGGAGGACGAGCTTGCAGAGAGCACCCAGCACTCCGTTCTCCCCAACAGCCAGGATCTTTTTCTCAGCCTGACTGAAATACCCTCCCAAGCCTCCCAAGCCAGTAGCCAAGACCATGACCCCATGGAAGGGACCTCAGGTGAGTTTACCTTTTAAAATATAAAACATGGTTTAAAAGCAAGCGTTTTTTAATGATTAATTTGCCCTGAGGACTTGGGATGCATTCGCGGCCAGTACAGCTACTGGAAAAGTCTGTTAACGTGTCTGGGGATGGAGTGGAAATCCTCCAGGGACATCTCCATGAAGCTCTCCTGGAGGTACTCCAAAAGCCTTGCCACAAGGTTTCTGGGCAGTGCAGCCTTATTCCGTCCTCCATGGTAGGACACTTGACCACGCCATGCTTGCAGCAAGTAATCTGGTATCATTGCCTGACAAAGCCTGGCAGCGTATGGTCCCGGTGTTTGCTGGCATTCAAGCAACATCCGTTCTTTATCTTGCTGTGTAATCCTCAGGAGAGTGATATCGCTCATGGTAACCTGGTTGAAATACGGGAACTTAATTAAGGGGACAGAGGTGGCTGTTCCTGTGGCTGAAAAATCCTTCCCTGCAGTTAGCCAAGCACAGGGGGGGAATTGGCCCTGAGCTTTTCGCGTTTGGCTAGCAGGGATCTTCCCTGTTACCAGCCACGCGGTCGGGGGAGGGGTACATTGATCATCCCAGGGAATTCATGGCGGGAGGGGGGGGGCGGGGGGGTTAGTTTGGTTTCTGCAGGGATCTTCCCTGATACCTGCCACACAGTGGGGGGGAGGGATAAAGCGATCATCCCAGAGAATTGGATGGGGGGGGGGGGGGTTAGTTTGTTTTCTGCTGCTGAAGGTTAACAGGAAAACCGCAGCAGTCAACAGGCTTTGCTTGGTATGTGGGAAAGGAGGACGCAGAAGCCGAAAGACAATGGCTTACCATGGCTGCCTGCAAGCTGAATTCTGTTGCCCAGACCTGCGTCTGTGATCTCTAACACCAAAGCCACAGGCACTCAATATTAAGATGGAAAATGCGACCTTGTACTGAAATCACATGTGCTATGTAATGTGAATAGTGTTTTTCACCATGAAAGAGTATAAGCATTGTTCTGTAAAATGTATCATTTAAAAAACTTCTCTCCTTTCTTTCAATCCTCCCTCCAGCAGCTGCAAATTTTTCAAGCCTCCCTCCTCCGTCCCGAAGGCTATCTCAGATAAGGCGGCGTAGAAAGAGGACGCGAGACGACATGTTCACAGAAATAATGGAATCCACCCGCAATGAAAGAGCTCATTTGAATGAGTGGAAGAACACTGTATCTAAATTTAGGAAAGATGCCAGTGAACGTGAGGTCTTGAGGGACGCTCGAGATGAGAGGTGGCAGGCTGCAACGCTGGGGCTGCTGCGTGAGCAAACGGACATGCTCCGGCATCTGGTGGAGCTTCAGGAACGGCAGCAGGATGACAGAGTGCCGCTGCAGCCGCTGTATAACCTCCCTCCCCCCTCACCATGTTCCATATCCTCCTCACCCAGATGTGTAAGAACGCGGGGGGGGAGGCTCCGTGCACCCTCCCACTCCACCCCAGTGGACAGCCCAACCAAAAGGCTGTCATTATATTGAATTTGTTCAGTGGCCTTTTACTTCCCTCCTATCCTCCTCCCAAACCTCACCCAGATTACCTTCTTGGTTCTCTCCCTATGTTTATAATCACTTAATAAAGAATACATGATTTTTAAACGATAGCGACTTTATTTCCTTTGAAAGAAAGCTGGGGGAACGGGGAGGGTGGGTTCCTTACAGAGAATGAATGAGTCAATAAAGGGGGCTGGTTTTCATGAAGTGAGAAACAAACAGAAATTTCACACTGTAGCCTGGCCAGTCATGAAACTGGTTTTCAAAGCTTCTCTGATGCACAGCGCTTCCTGGTGTGCTCTTCTAATCGCCCTGGTGTCTGGCTGCGCATAATCAGCAGCCAGGCGATTTGCCTCAGCCTCCCACCCTGCCATAAAGGTCTCCCCCTTACTTTCACAGAGATTGTGGAGCACACAGCAAGCAGAAATAACAATGGGGAGATTTCTTTGGCTGAGGTCAGAGCGAGTCAGTAGCGATCGCCAGCGACCTTTTAAACGGCCAAATGCACATTCTACCACCATTCTGCACTTGCTCAGCCTGTAGTTAAACAGCTCCTGACTCCTGTCCAGGCTGCCTGTGTATGGCTTCATGAGCCATGGCATTAAGGGGTAGGCTGGGTCTCCAAGAATAACTATTGGCATTTCAACATCCCCAACGGTCATTTTCTGGTCCGGGAAGTAAGTCCCTTGCTGCAGCCCTTTAAACAGAGTAGTGTTCCTGAAGACGCGAGCATCATGAGTCCTTCCCGGCCAGCCCGCGTTGATGTTGGTGAAACGTCCCTTGTGATCCACAAGTGCTTGCAGCACCATTGAAAAGTACCCCTTGCGGTTTATGTACTGGGTACCCTGGTGCTCCGGTGCCAAGATAGGGATGTGGGTTCCATCTATCGCCCCACCACAGTTAGGGAATCCCATTGCAGCAAAGCCATCCACTATGACCTGCACATCTCCCAGAGTCACTAGCTTTTGTAGCAGCACCTCAGTGATTGCTTTGGCTACTTGCATCACAGCAGCCCCCACAGTAGATTTGCCCACTCCAAATTGATTCCCGACTGACCGGTAGCTGTCTGGCGTTGCAAGCTTCCACAGGGCTATTGCCACTCGCTTCTCAACTGTGAGGGCTGCTCTCATCTTGGTATTCTGGCGCTTCAGGGCAGGGGAAAGCAAGTCACAAAGTTCCATGAAAGTGCCCTTACGCATGCAAAAGTTCCGCAGCCACTGGGAATCGTCCCACACCTGCAACACTATGCGGTCCCACCAGTCTGTGCTTGTTTCCCGGGCCCAGAATCGGCGTTCCATGCCTATAACCTGCCCCATTAACAGCATGATCTCCAAAGCACCGGGTACGGCAGTTCGATAGAATTCCATGTCTATATTCTCATCACTCTTGTCGCCGCGCTGCTGTAGCCTGCTCCTCGCCGCCTGGTTTTCCAGGTTCTTGTTCAGCATAAACTGCACGATAAGGCGCGAGGTATTTACAATGTTCATGAGTGCTGTCTTGAGCTGAGCGGGCTCCATGCTTGCCGTGGTATGGCGTCTGCACTGTTCACCCAGGAAAAAGGCGTGAAACGGTTGTCTGCCGTTGCTTCCTGGAGAGGGGGGAGGATATACCCAGAACCACCCGCGACAATGTTTTTGGCCCCATCAGGCATTGGGATCTCAACCCAGAATTCCAATGGGCGGAGGAGACTGCGGGAACTATGGGATAGCTACCCACAGTGCAACGCTCCAGAAATCGACGCTAGCCCCGGTACATGGACGCACACCGCCGAATTAATGTGCTTAGTGTGGCCGCATACAATCGAATTTATACAATCTGTTTCCCAAATTCGAATTATATAAATTCGGATTAATCCCGTAGTGTAGACATACCCTAAGGCTTGGTCCAAAGCCCATGTAGGAGTCCTTCCGTTAACTTCACTGTGCTTTAATAATAAATAACAGTGAGGTTCAGTTTAGAAAAATGCAAGCTTGTACATCTGGGGGAATAAGTTTTGAAATCTACACATCAAATGGAAGGGAGAAACCGGGAAAGCAATAATGCTGAGAGAGCACTGGGGTGAAAAGGGATAGTATATCAGATATGTTTACAATGCACTAGGATAAAGCCATTGTAATTTTGCACTGCATTTGTTGCCTACCAGTCAGGGTGACCTACTCGCTGGCCTGTTCACAAAGGATGCAAGTCTGGTACAGCTTTCATCTCGAATGGTGGCTCTTTAAGTTGTAGAGAGTAATGTTTTTTTGGCTCTGGAGGTCCTCCGCTCAATCCCCATTGTCAGCCAACATGATGATCATCACACATACAAAATGTATTACACAATTGACCTGGATAGAACTACATAGTTCCTGCCTACAGCTTTGGTACAACCACTCCTGGAGTATTATCTCCACTGTGGGCACCTCATTATGAAGGTCTAGAGAATCTGGGGAGGATTCAAAAGGAACAATAGAAACAGTTGAGATGATAAAATAATTAAAGGCATAATTTGAATAGGAGACAACTTGGCGGGGGTGGGAGGGGAAGATGGGGAAAGAGATTATTACATTCTTCCAGTATGTGTAGATGGTTAATACCAAATAAAGGGATTATTTAACATGATATAAGAGTATATAACTAGGAGTATTGGGATGAAATTAAGAAAATGGAAAATTCCCTGATTGTGATAGTTTCCCCAAGGTATGTGGAGCCTCACTGGGATATTTTAAAATTGGACTAGACAAAGCAGTTGATGTACTGTATAAAACAATGCTGCAATGACTGCAGACATGACCTAATAGGTCTCCCTCATCTCCTGTTTCTATGACTGTTATCTGAACATCCCGTAGTGCTTTTCTTGACCATTTTAACAGCAAATGAATTAACTGAAAAGAGATCTTTCTTAACATATTATCTTATTAACAGTTGCCATTATTAATTCTTGCAATTGGCCAAAAATAGTTAATGAAAATTAAAATGTTTTGGTGGCAATAGAAGTCTTTCCAAAAATAGAAATTTCCACTCTGAAGAGGATGAAAGTTCTAAGGATCAGATTTTTAAACATGATCTAATCAAAGTATACACTTACCTTCCATCTGGGATCTCAATGCATTTTGCGAACTAGAATGTATTGAGGCCCGGTCTACACATAGATTTTTGTTCTAGTATAACTATTTCCATTAGGAGTTTGATTTTTTCCCCCTTTTTCTGAAATAGCTATATTGGTATGAGCCTTAGTGTGGACACAGATACACTGGTATAATGGTGCAGTATAGTTTATTCCTCTTTCCTTATGAGACTAAGCTATACCTGTGTAAGGAAACTTTAGTATGGATGCAGTTTTTCTTCAGGTGTTTGCACATGTCCATTTCAATGTAGGGGTATGGGTGCCCTGAGTACAGTTGCTGGACTTTTTTCCATTAGTGGTATCCTTCAGGTCGACTCCAGTGATGCACAGTCTGTATGGGAAGACCCTTTTCGAGGCCCCAACTGTCCATATACCTGGTCTCCGATGCCTTGGTGATGGGTTGGGGCGCCCATCTAGGGCACCTCAGGATTCAAGGTCTGTGAAGAAGAAGAGCTCTCGCTCCATATCAATATCAGAGAATTCAGAGCAGTCTGCCTGGCCTGCTGGGCATTCTTAACATACATTACAGACAAGGCAGTCTTGGTTCTCACGGACAATACAGCCACCATGTACTACATCAACAAGGCAGGGCGGAGCGTTCTCTTCCCCCCTATGCCAGGAGCATCTTACCTGCGGGTATACAGAACCAGCTCACAGATCACTTCAACAGGTCCTTCTCCACTCACCATGAGTAGTGCCTTCATCTAGATATCACAAGGGACATCTTCCAAAGGTGGGGGGACTCCCTTTATACATCTGTTTTCTACCTGCAGCAACAAGAAATGCCATTAGTTTTGCTCCCTGTGGGGCCACAACCTGGGCTCTCTTACAGACACCTTCATGTTGGTATGGACAACTTACCTGTATTACGCCTTTCCCCCCATTCCATTAATTCACAAGGTTCTGTTGAAGATCAAGCAGGACTGAGCACGAATCATCCTTATAGCCCTGGTGTGGCCCAGACAGCACTGGTTTACCACCCTCTTAAGTCTTTTGGTGGAACCCTAAATCTGGCTCCCACTGCACCTGGACATGATCACCCAGGTCCATGGTAAGCTGCTCCACCCAAACCTCAGCTCTTCATCTGACAGCCTGGAATCTTCATGGCTGAATCCTGAAGAGCAAGCTTGCTCAGAGCAGGTTCGTGGAGTCCTACTAGGCAGCAGAAAACCCTCTACCAGGGCAACTTACCTGGCAAAGTGGAAACTATTCTCCATCTGGTCTTCCCAATGCAGGGTTCCACCTTGTTGCAGCTTGTTTTGGAGTACCTTCTACTCTTAAAACAACAAGGTATCACCCTTTCTTCAATCAAGGTCCACCTGGTAGCCATTTCGGCTTTCCATCCTAAGGTCGACAACAGATCTGTTTTTTTTTACACTAAATGGTAATCCATTTTCTCAAAGGCTTGGAGAGGGTATTCCCTCAGGTAAAGAAACCAGTCCCTCCTTGGGACCTAAACCTTGTCCTGGCAAAGCTGATGGGCCTGCCCTTTGAGCCATTAGTGACATGCTCACTGTTGCACCTCTCCTGGAAGGTGGACTTTTTAGTGGCCATCACTTTGGCCAGGAGAGTTTCAGAGATCTGAGCTCTCACGTCGGAACCCTCAGATACAATCTTCTTCAGAGATAAAGTACAGCTATGCCCTCACCCAAAGTTCCTCCAGAAAGTGATTTCACAATTCCACTGCAGCCAAGCAATTTTTCTACCAGTATTCTATCCAAAGCCGCATGCACGTAGGGAAAACAATGTCTGCACTCCTTGGATGTTAGATGGACCCCGGCATTTTATATTCAGAGGACCAAACCATTCCGCAGATGGACTCAGCTGCTCATAGTGATAGCTGAGAGAACGAAGGGGCTCCCAATCTCTGCCCAGAGGATTTGATCTTGGATTACTTTGGGTACGTCTACACTACCCACCAGCTCGGCAGGCAGTGATCGATTCAGTGGGGGTCGATTTATCATGTCTAGTCTAGACACGATAAATTGACCACCGAGCGCTCTCCCGTCGACTCCTGTACTCCACCACTGCGAGATGCTCAGGCGGAGTCGATGGGGGAGTGGCAGCAGTCGACTCACCACAGTGAAGACACCGTGGTGAGTAGGTCTAAGTACTGCAACTTCAGCTACGTTATTCACGTAGCTGAAGTTGCGTAACTTAGATCGATACCACCCCCCCTCCACCCCCGGTGTAGATCAGGCCTTTGTGTATCTGGGCATGTTATGACCTCACACGCGTTCCTCTTCCACCTAACCTGACTGCTCACTCCACAAGAGCTCAGGATTCTTCGGCCGCTTTCCTGGCTTAAGTCCCTATTCAAGACATCTGCAGGGCAGCAACCTGGTCCTTGGTGCACATATTCTCAGTGCACTTGCCATTACCCAACAAGCCAGAGACAATGCCTACTTTGACAGTGCAGGTTTGCAGTCAGCTTGTCCTTGAACTCAGACCCCACCTCCTGTGCAACGGCTTGTGAGTCACCTACATTGGAATGGACATGTGCAAGCACTTGAAGAAGAAAAAAATGGTTACTAACCTTTCTGTAACTGTTGTTCCTTGAGATGTGTTGCACATGTCTATTCCAAGACCCAGCTGCCAACCCTCTGTTGGAGTGGTTGGTAAGAAGAAACTGAAGGGGTGTGGGCTTGGCGGGGCACTTTATACCAGCGCTATGAGCCTGCGGCACCAGGGGGCGCTGGAGATGACCCAAGGGATACTACTAAGGGAAAAATTTCTGGTAACTGTGCTTGGGGTGTGTGCACACCTGCGTTGGAATGGACATGTGCAATACATCTCAAAGCACTACAGTTACAGAAAGGTTAGCAACTGTTTTTATATAGGTATAGAGAAGTTGTACTGCTTTAACTATTCCAGTTTAGTTAAAATGGTACAACTTGTGTGTGTAGACAAACCCTCAGAAGACCCTGGGGAGGTCAGTTTTATTACCCTTATTTTATGGATGGGGAAAGCTGGGACAGAAGTTAATGCCTTGCCCAATATTGCACAGGAAATCTGTAGTACTTGCAGTCCTGGGCTTTCATCACAAGACTATCCTTCCCCTTTGCAGGCTTTTACTTAGTCCTTTTCAGATATGGAGTGGTGGTAAAGATTGAATGACCCTAAATAAAGAACTCAGTACACCAAAATGAATTAATTAATGTGTAAGATTTAAACTACCCTTTCATTTAGAGTGGGATTTTTTTTTTTTTTTGGCAACTCTTCTCAAATGACTAGTGGTTGGATTATATCTGATGTAGAAACTGATTCCCCTAGCAAAACTTGTTCTACTTTACAGAGTGTTAGAACATTTCAGACTATCTTATTTATGATATATCAACTCTTTCTCCTTTGGCAGCAACATCTATGTTTTGCTCTTCTTGACATGAATATGATCTACATTTGGTGTTTTTTATTTTGTTTTTTTACAGCCTGCCACCAGATGGAGTTCTTTTCTCAAAGAAGTTCTCTCTAGTACTTAAGACCCGAGAAATCAAAATGATGGATTTCTCCATTCTGGAATATGAAAGTTATCTTCCATTAATAATATTGAATATTTGTTAGTGGCTTTTTATTTAGCCTTGGTTGTTTAAGAGGTAACCCAGAGGATCTATTTTGGTTTTGAGACATTGATTGATGGCAGTTTTGTTAAACAATCATGACATTCCCCGGAACACCCTGCATATGTAAAGGTAGCATTTTTTCCCAATAATTTGTACATTGTCCCTTGGAGTGTAATTTTAGATTAAGGTTGGGCAAAGAGTTCAGGTGAAAATCCCGGCATTCTACATTTATGTCTGCTGAACCGATCCCTGATCTTAGTTTCACTCAGACTTCAGAGTTGTGACATCAGAGCTAGTTGCAGGGGGAAGTGGCTGAAGGGCACGTACAGTCCAAGATTAGAGTTCCTTGAATGAATGCACTGAAACTTGGATACATATCCACAATGCATGGACTTCTGCACAGCTCTAACTAAACTCCCAAAGTTGTCACCAGTGAACATAGTGGGTCCACTCCGCATGGATTCCTTGGCTGACAATTTCTTCTTCAGCTGTTCCAAACAGTGCGTCAGAAATCTGGAGGGGAGACCTCCAAAGACCTCAGAGTCTCCACACTCTGGGACCCAATACCCTGAGGTCAGCTGCAGAAAAGCAGCCAGCCAAGTAGACTGGCTCAATCTTACTCCACTTGAGGTTAACACTCTCATTAGGAAATGAGAGCAGGCCCCTGCTGGCCCCTACTTGCAGAGCACGGGCCACTGCTGGACCCTACTTGCAGAGCACAGGCAGAAGGGGCTTGTGGGTTTGGTTTCTGCACATTTTGAAGTTTGGTAATTTAAAAAATCTGGGCTGTATACATCACTTTTTCCATGTATCTTGTTGCTTTATATTTATTGTGGGATTTTATTTTACTCATTTGTTTTAAAATTGTAATTAATTATTTGAACACACACATCTGTGGGTACACACTTTTGTGGTCAGCAGCAAAACTTCTGATTCTCCTCCTTGCTGTAGTTTTGGACAGATAGATGGACACACACAAGTTTGCTTTTGTTTTGTTATAGTTGAGGTGTTTCTATTGGAATAGCATGGTGAAGTGTTCTGGAACTTCTGAATATTTTAAATGACAAAATCAGTATCTGCAAATGTGTTACAGTAAACGTGGATGACTAATGATTCAACGAATTGATGATGGGGTCTGAAGCTTTTCATTTCTAAGTCACCAGTCTCAATCCAGTGTAGGTTGGTAGTAACTGACATCCATTGCTATCTCACAGCTGTTTGACCCATGTGAAATGAGTGGGTGATCTCTGTCTGTTTCCTAGTACAGTGCTTTTCAACCTGTGGTCCGCGGGCCCCTGGGAGTCTGCAGACTATATCTAAGGTTTCCAAAGGGGTCCGCACTGACATTTGAAAAATTTTAGAGGTCTGCAAATGAAAAAAGGTTGAAAACCACTGCCCTAGTAGACATGGGTCTAGATCATGAAATCCACCATCACAGTACTTATTGGGACTCCTGTTGACAATCTCAGCCGACATTCCAGAGACGACAAAAGCATGGAGACTGAGCTACTGTTTGAACTACAGTTCAAACAATAGCTCCTTACAGCATTGAGGCATGTTGGCTGGGCAGGGTTGGCATGCAATGCTGTGGCCAGTGATGTGTCTATTCTCTGGCTAAGCGGAGAGCTTTAGTCTCCAGGGCTGTCAACCTGCTAGTTTTCTTTAACATCAAATTCACCTGAAATTTTTAATAAAATAGGAACTTGACTCTTGGGGTAGAGAAAAGGATCTCTAACTGGTGCTCAGCCAAAAGGTGAGCACATAATTGAAAAAATACGCAGGAGTAATAGACAATTTGCATCTGCAAAGGACATGCTGTACCACAGAACAAATAGTACTCAAGTGGTAAAGAGCACAAATGTGTTATCTTAAGGAAAACGATATATCCTTAGATGAAGAAATGTGAGGAGGGATATTTCTTTCTACCACAAAATTTTATTAATAGGCAATAAACAGATAACATATTAATTTAAAAAAATCTTGTTGCGGCTTTATTGGAACAGTAGGAAATTGGTATTGGAACAGTACCAGATGATAATGGCCTTTCCCAAAGTGAGTGGTGATTCTGAGTGCCTCAGTATTTAGTGCCTAATTTAAGACACCTTAATGTAGTCTGCATAAATGGGGGAGGTGCTTAGCATTGGCTTAAAATCAGGTCCCTTGAAAGTGTCTTAAATTGAACATTCAATAACTGAAGTACCCCAAATCACAAGTCATTTTTTTGAAAATGGAGGTGGTTAGCACCACTTTATACTCTTCTGAAATCTTAGTGTCTCGTTTCCTTGCCTTGTCAGTCAGATGCTTTTCAGCCAGTGTCAGGAAATTTACATCGATTCCTGGCACTGTTTTTTAAAGGGAGAAAGGGGGAACACCATAAAGTCTCACTTTCTGCCAACAACAGGAAGTAAATGTCATTGAGTCAGACCGCTTAATAGTTTCAGAGATGTCTTCTGTTGAGCCACCAAATTATTGGGCTCCAGAATTAATATTCAGTCATGCAGTGCTGCTGCATGACAATAGAATAGCAATAGTGCAGTGGAGCAGTCCAGGCACTGAACTGGAAGGTATTTGGCCTATGTAGTTCATGTTTCCCAACTGAAGCCCTATTCCCACATTTTAAAGACTGATCACCTGAGAGGTGAGAGGCCTTCTCAGATTGAAATTATAGCTAATGTATTTTTTCACTATGGACTTGAACCTGCTCCCAGGGAAGTCTTGCCAATGATTACCATGGGAGTAGGACTGAACTGGGTTACTTCTTACTCTGTACATATTAACTGTGGAGAGAAACTGTCATCTAGTCCTTCAGTTTTCCAGGTCAATGTGCTTATGAACATTCTTAGGTGTACACTTTTTCTGATATATTGTTACAATTGTTGGCCCCATAATTGCTCCTATATGTTATAACATCACTATTATTGAATTGTCTCCTCACTTGTCCTGATTTCTAGGGACCAATGTTGCTTGCTCATTATACTTCAATTTTTTTTCTTATCACTTAATTTAGGATTGACACCTTTCTAATTGCTGGTAACCAGACCCCTGAGGCTCCACCCCTGCTCCACCTGCTTCCCTCAAGGCCCTGCTTCTGCTCCGCCTCTTCCTTCAAGGCCCCACCCCCTTCCTTCTTCCTCCCCCAGGCCTCACCCCTGATCCACCTCTTCCCCGCAAAGCCCCGCCCCCGTTGCTCGCTTCTCTCCCGCTGTCGCTGGCTGGCTCGTCTCAAGGAGCCTGCCTGCAGGAAGGAGTCAGCCCTGGCTGAACTTGTGCAGGTTAATGACCTATTGCCTCCCTCCACCCCGCAGTAACCAGACTTTTGGTTTGGGTGTCATTTAGGGTTGCTAGGTCCCCTTGTCAACCGGACTTTCCGGTTGAAAACCAGGCACCTGGCAACCCTAAATGGCACCTGGACACAGAAACCAAAAACCGGACTGTCCAGATAGGGATGCCACCCATCCAGTTTCTCACTTAATTACGATTTCAGGAGAATAACTTCAATGAGCAGTGTTTCCTGTACTTAGCTTCATGGGTTCCTGTATCTTCCAGTTGCACAGGCAGGTTTTCTTTAAACCAGTGCAGGACAATTTGCAGAAAAGAGGCTATTTTTGATCTTTTTCTACTGCCTGACAAACACTAGGAAAGCCTAAAATGTACAGCTGGCAGTAAAATCCTTTTTATCTTGGTGAAATGTGAGCATTTCCCCTAGAAAATAGAACCTTCGCTGGTCAACTGTTCCTGCTGCTTATTCCCATCCTGCCTAAAATCCTAATCCATTGCCTGTGACGTCACAGTTGTAAACGGTGATGATTATGTCACACTAAAGACTGGAGCTTCAGTTGGGAATTAAAGAACAGAAGCAGATGAATTTCTGTGTGAATTGTCTAATGCGAAAAACTCCCATTGACTTCAGTGGGCTTTGGATCAGGACCAGGGTATTTTGTATAACCCCAATCCTGAACTGTTAAGCATATGCATAGGTGTTTGCAGGACTTAGGGCCATAGTGTTCAGAGGGGGAGTCATAGTGGAAAGGGACTAGTTGGTGAAGAAGCTGTACCAAAAAATAACAACAACAACAAACCCCCCCAAAAAGAAAAACCCCAAACATACCACAGAAAGGCCTTATTCAACAGTTTTGTTTCTTTAGCATTTCACTTGGTGGTAACTATTGCAAATGGACTGTGATTATAAAATGTTACAAAAATGACTTTCAGAAAGCGTAAGCAGAATATGCAGCAATAAGGGCTAAATTCATGCCACGTGTAACGCCACTGAATGAAATGAGGTTACACACAAGAAGAATTTGGCCCAACCTTGCCGCACGTAAATGATTTTGAATGGTGTTTTTTCAGATCTAAATGACACAGAACCCCCCCCCCCCCCCGCACACGCGCACACACACATACACTATCAGAAATATTAACTTGGTTAAGTTTATTGTTACTTAGGTTTTGACACATACTTAGAAAAGCAAGATATTCATTTAATAATATTATTATCCCAAACTGTGCACGTTTCCAGCAGGCTGTGTAGAAAATGTGCATGACCCAGTAGCGTGTGGAAATAATGGTTTTCAAAAGGAACATTTCTCTAATTGCAAAGGAAATTAGGCAAGCAGTTTATTTAGGAGAAGCAGAAGCAAAAGGAAAGCTGTTAGCTTTTTTCCTCCCTTTTTCTCCAGAGAAGCTGTGGTGATCCTGCAAAACTCGACAAGCAGGGTGTAGCAAGTCCTTCTCTATTTTCTGGAAATCCCACCCTCTTTCCACAGCTTATCTTGAGTTTCTATTTTGCATGTTGATAGTTGTGCAGACTTTTTTTTCCCAGCAACCCCTTATGTACTGTATTGCAAGTCAGCACGTTAACCAGATCCAGCGAGCAGTTCCTTTTCTTTTGGCCTGATTCACTTACACTAGTGTAACTTTACTGACTTCTGTTGAGTTACTCCCGAGTTATGCTGGAATAATTGAGAGGTAAATCAGCCCCCTTAGATTTGTGTTTCAGGCTGGGGCTAATATGTCAAATATAATTTATTGCCTTAAAAATGTGTTTTGCAACCATCATACATCCACAACTGAACCAAAGTGAGTCTTCAACACCATGAGGCACTTAGAGGAACTTTTTCTTGCTTTTTATATACCCATCATGTTACAGGCACCTGGAAGCTTGAATGTCACCAAGGAGTGATATAGAGGATCATGTAGGTTGTTGAGGGCCAAAATAATAACCTGAAACTTTTGGGCAATGTTACTATGAAATCTTGTGTGAGGAAATGAGAGGGAAGTAAGTAATTCCCCTTCCTCAAATGATATAAATGGTGAAATGGTTTGAATCTTGTATCCTAAAGTAATGTGGTCTGGTGGCTAGATCAGGTTACAGGCAGTCAGAACATGTCCTTTTCCAGTGATTGGAGTGTTTAAATAGTTAGAGCAAGGCAGCGAGAGTGAGCACTCATGAGTTCTCTTCCTGCTTTTGGGAGGGAGATTGGTCTAGTGGGTGGAACAAGTACACAAAGAATTAGAAGACCTGGGTGCCAGTCCCAATCCTGCTCTATGACCTTCAGTAAGTAATTGAGCCATCCCTCAGTTTCCCCCTCAGTAAAATGGGAATAACAGTCTCATAGAAGTATTGCCAACCCCAAGCATTTGAACGTCTTGCACCCGGTTTTAAAAATCATGAGATATTTTTAAAATATTAAATTTGAGTGTTTGCCCTCTTGTTTTTCAGCTGGTAAGCTGCACTCAAGTTGCGTTTTCAAGCTTTTCTCCACATTCACGAGGGCTAGAAATGTCCTTTAAAAAAAAATTTCTCAATAAATCACCAGACACTGGGGCTTTGGGAAAAAACTCAAATTTTGTGAGATTCATGATAAAATTACAAGAACTGGCAATGCTGGTGGTGTGATTATTAATTAATGAATATTTGTGAAGTGCTTTGTGATTCTCTGATGGCAGGTGCTATAGAAGTACAAAAGAATTAATATGTGGGAGAACGGCACCTGCATTTGTTTTTTAAATCCAAACGAAAACAGTTTGTCATAAATTCTTTTTGCATTTCAGGCTAATAAAGACAAGTGACCAAATTCATCCCCGATGTAAACTAGCAAGGATTCTAGATTGACAACTTTTCCTGAAGTGCAATGGTTTTGCCTTTGGCTAATTCTGTGGTAATAGTCCCTTTATGGCGAAGGAGTAATTTTCGTCTTCACCACTTCTGAATCTGATGCGTTAATTTTTCCACCCAATTTTCCACCACTCTTCATTTTCCTTCTGGTCTCCCTATCACTTCCAGTACGTTTCCTCCTACCTTAAATGACTGAATTATTGCTGAACCACAAAGAACCAGTCTATAAAACTCAAACAGATATTTAGTCTCCTTACTGTGGTTTGGGGATGGGAATCAAAGTAAAGATCCTTTATTTAAAAGACTTTTCTGTTCGTTAATACTTGTCTTCAGCTGTCCTCATAAAATCCTAGTGTTTCCCCCATGCACATTTCTAGAATATAAACCAGGATCAACAATCCATCCAAAGGACTTCTAAATGCAGTGTAACTGTGACTAGATCAAGAGAAGCAGAATGTTGCAAACAGTAGCTGTTATACTTAAATTGCCTAAACCTTGTCACATACTTTACACTAGTGACTTCAATGGATTTATTCCTGATAGGCACCAGACTAAGTGAGGTCAGGGTTAGTCTAATCTTTTTATTTATTTATTTTCACATCAGTATCTCTGCCTACATTTTACATTTACAAAAAGAGAGCAAGACAGATGTTCCCAAAGCAGAAGTAATATTTCTTCTTTGTACCAATTTTAATGGGTCCAAAAACCACATACGTGTGTCACTGAACTTTCACATATGTTACATAAGTCTCTGTAGACTATGCAAATAACATACTATTTATATGTGTTGGTTGTCTATTCATATGAATTTTATTTTCTCTGGTCAAGTCACTAGTGTTATGAAACTATGTTTTAAAGTCGGACTTTTGCACTGGGGAAATCTTTCAAATATGTCATGTTAAACTATCAGAAAAGGAAAATATAGTTAATTATTCTCATTTAACTACTGCAAGTGTGTGTTTCAGTCAATGATTTGCTTCTTCTGCTCTTTTTATTGTCAAGTGGTTATGTAAAATGCTGGAGCGTGACACCACAATAGTTTCCATACCCGCACTCTGGAAACGCCATCAGCCAATCAGCTGCCTCCCTTTAGAAATAACTTTTATATATTATAAATCAAGATGAGACCAAGCCACACAGTTTGGCTCCAGATCTGAACTTTCCCAATATCTAAGGGCTCTCTGGATATGAGCTTCAGTTCATAGACTGCATGAAGCCTGCAGCATGTTTGATCCATTTCAACACAAAGAGTAATATTCACTGTAAACTAAAAACTTCAGGTACTAGACCTGTTATTAGAAGTGAGGAAAGTATGCGAGACAAAAACTCCTTCACCTACAGTAAAGTGTCACTAGGGTGTGTGTGTGTGTAAAAAGCTTCCTTACTTGAAAGCAGCAGGGCTGTAGCACTCATCTGGGCTCTGTTAGTCCCAAACTCCTTTTCACCAGGTGCCCCGCTGTTACAAAGAAGCAGACCTTTACAATGTCCTGTCCCCTGGAATTCTTTATGCTGGCTGCCCAGCTGTCTCTCTGAAGTACCAGAGCAGTAGGTAAGGAGTATCTTAGCCTATATGGGTTCTTAAACTTTTTTTCATAAGTGTGGACCACATTTTTAACAGAACGATCATCCCACCTCCCCTTCCATTCAAATTCACATAACATCCCTGGGTGAGCACAGCAATTGCTTACATGGATAAGTCATATTATGAAAATATTTAAGGTGTCTTTTTTTTAATGTGATTTTTAGCAGCTTGAAACAAGGATAAAGAGCCAGCACCATAAGCCCAGCCTGCTCTCCACAGATCCACCAGCAAGTGCCCAACAGTCTGGGAATTGCTGGTATATCAGAATTCTAATGTTCTGGCTGCAGCTCAACAGGAAACTAGATTTGTAGTCATTGCAATTTATAGGTAAGAAAATAGGAGGAACAACTGTGTCGCTTCAAAAAAACAAAATAGAGGTGAGCAGAGAGGAAGAGGGCAGGTCTCTACCTCTTCAATTAAAGAACATAATCTAGTTGTCAGAGATAGGCTCATATAACCTAGTTTAACCTGTTGCTGGCTTCTACGTACGTTTTGGTGTGGAAAATTATTGCCCAGTGAGAAGGCCTTGCATACTCTGGCTGACATGCCAGTTAAATTTACCCATCAAAGAAGAGTAATGCATATTTATCAGAGATGGGCCAGAGCTGAACAATTCAGATATGGATCAAAACTTTCCAAGATTTTCCTTCATCCCTATGTCTGTACCAAAGTTCTCATCTGACCATCATAAACTTCAAGGGCATTAGAATATAGTCCATTAGTTCAGGCCCAGCTTTATTGTTTCAGGGTTGCATTTATATTGTTTGCAGCGGACTTTGCAGGTGAAATCCTAATGCCACTAAAACTTCCATTGTCTTCAGTGGGGCCAGGATTTCACCATGAAAATTTTAGTGCCAGCTTGCTGCTGCTCTGATTGCACAGTAGCTTTCCCTGGACGTTAGCTAAGAAAAGGCTCGGGCACACACTAAATTCAGAACTAAAATTTAATCTGGTTGAACAATGACTGGGAAACAAGAAGTGAAAATTGTCAACAGTGCCTGGATCCATGCAGATCATTTCAAGGGACAGTTTTGCTACCAAATTATCCTTGTTATGCAAATTTCCTCACCAACCGGCTGGTTCCCAGTTATGCATGGGGAGAAGCGGTGGCCACATCTGCTTCCCGTTTTGCCGTTTCAGAGACTAACCATCTGTTTGGCCTCATCCCGAACAGCCTGCTCAGTGCTGATTAACTTCCTCACCCAGTCAGCCCAAGGCCCACCGTCTGCTGCAAGGTGTAGATTTATTTTTTTCTAACTGCTTACAAACCAGAACCTTCACTTCTCTCCCAAGGGACAGGAAGGCGTTGGTTTGTGTGATTTGCAGCCGGCGGTGGCAGCAGAAACAGCACCCACAGCTGCCCTCTATCATTCACATGTTTAATACGTGTGGTTGGGACAGATAAAACTGGGAATCGTTCCATGACCTGGGACAGTCTTTAAAGCCGTGAGATCTTATTTAAAAATAATAATAAAAATGCAAGGCTAAATGCCATAGTCCTTACTTGACCAAAATTCCCACTGCCATCTTTGCAGTCTAATAGGGGTTTTGCTTAATTAAGGACCACAGAATTTTGATCCATATTCACTGTCACATAAATATGGTCCGTAAGGACTCAGAAACTCCTGCATTCTAACCCCAGCTTTGAAAATGGCTCCCCTTTCTGGCCTTGGATTTTTTTTTGGGGGTGGGGGGAGTATCCTCCGTTTTGGGGCTTCAGGTTTTGAGTGCCCAGCTTTAGACAACCCAGGTTTTCAGAGGTGCTGAGCTTCTGCAGCCCCCCATTGATTTCAGTTAGGTTACTTAGCACCTCTGAAAAGCAAACTCTGGTTGTTTCATGCTGTGTGCCCAGAAACTGAAGTACCAAAAGAGAAGAGCCCATGGCCTGGGAAAGCTGGGCCTTAACTTCTCTGTACCTCAGTTATCCTGTTTGTAAAATGGGATAACAGTGTTGCCATACTGTCCTGCCAGGCGTGATGGGAGAGTTAACACTCGTAATGTGCTTTGAACATGAAATTACTGATGTCTGGTGTCACACAGAGCAGTGGTAACTGGACAGGTGCTAAGTGCTCACCCACCAAGGCATCTATGCATGATCATGTGGCTGCAAAGACCATTATCAGGTAGCTTGAGCTCCCATTCTCCTCTATGGTCTGCTCTCCCTAGATGGACTTCATCTTCCATGATACAGTGCGGCCAGGCAACTACTACAGTGCATTGCCTCCCCTTGCTGAGAAGGGATATTGTGGTGCATCATAGGAGATGTAGTCCAACCAAGACAATTGGCCCATTGAGGAGAATGAGGCACTGCAGTAGCATTTCAGAATAAAAATATTTGGATTTTCAGCCAAAAATGTGCAGGTTGGTTGGGTTGGCTTTTGCTGAAAACTCCAATTTTTACAGTGGCATGCCCCTTATTTTCTGACTACCTCTATTTACAAGTTGACCAAAATAATTCAATATGTTCAACCTATGGGAAGGGAAAGGAATCAATCAGATTTTTCTAGTTACAGTTTGAATATGTATTTTTATAATAATAATAAAAAGATGCTAATAGCCAACATTATCAGAGCTGGGTGCCTAACGTTAGGCTTCTAAATCCACATTTTGATACTTAAATAAAAGTGACCTGACTTTTGAAGGTACTGAGTATCCACAGCTCCAACTGGTTTTGATGTGATTGGTGGGTGCTGAGCACTTTTTAAACCACCTTTTGACTTTTAGATGCCTAAATGTAGATTTACCCAACGGTGAAAATGTTGGGCAGTGTTAATTATACTTTGCATTTTTATAGCACTTGTGGCCTATTGGTGTCTTTGCACCTACAGTGGTATCTAAGTTAATCAGCCCGTAAGAACAGCAAAGCAAATACTATAAAAGGTGCAATGAAGTATATCTGAAACATTGTGCATGTTCCCAATGGACCCTGAGGTCCTTGCACAGTTTTTAGTCTCACAATCTCCCATTAAGTCAATGGGTATTTTTTGGCTGAGTGCAAGGATTTAGTAACACTGAGTAAAGCCATCAAGATTTGGTCTAATGCATGTGACTGAAAGATCTTAAAACAGCCCATGTTCATTTCCACAAGTGCTGCCTACTGAAATTTAAAACTGTAGTGTAATTTTATTTGATATAATTTGCATGTTACAGTAAATAAGGAAACAAAGCTGTAGGTGTGGTTTATTATGACTAGCAAAATCATAAATTCACTTGACCAAATTTGGATCTGAGGTACCATAAAGTATGAACTGTTGTGCACGCTGGCCTCAATTTTTTCCCCTTCATCATGGTGTGCTCACAAATCACCAGCTGTACAAAATATTTACAAACTCCTTGTTCGAAACAAAAACAGAGCTCTATTCCCCTTCGTCGTTGTTTATGTAGAAGGTTTGAAAGGGATAGTAGGGATGGAGACTCCGCTGAAAGGTCCAGAAGAGAAATCATTGTGACAGTAAATTATAATGGAAATCATTTCCAGGGTGCTGTGTTCCTAATTACTATGACTCTTCAAGCAGGGACGATTGTGTTCTTTATAGCTATCCTTGGCAGTGAAAGAGCGAAGCGAGGGCTGGAGTGAAAGAGACAACTAAAGTCAAATACCACTCAGTCAAACTGATAGTTGTAGGGAGAGGGCACTGAAACAGCAATTTCAGAGCCAGTTTTCCAGATTGTCCCTAAGGGCTAGAGTTACAACAGAACATAGGTGTGGCAATTCTGAGTGTCACCTAATCTTTAGGTGCCTAGAAATCACTGGGATTCGCAAACCTGAGTTGGGTGCACAGGCTCCCTATATGGCAAAAGGGACTCCGCAGAATATGATTCACAAAATCCAGCACATTAGGCAGCTTCCGGTCTAAACTAGCCAACACAAGATGCCAAGCCCTGTTCCTCTCTCAGAGCTAGGTAACTCCTTTTGCTTGGGGTTCTCAGCTGCAGCCCCTGTGGTGGAGTGAGGTGCCCAGATTATTTTTGCAAGAAGCTAGGGAGGAGGTGCTCCCTCATAACTTTTAGCCCAGTGGTTAGCGTAGGCCCCTGGGATATGGGAGACCCCCAGTTTAAGTCCCCCCCCCCCATGGGAGAAGGGACTTGAACAAGGCTCTACCACCTCTCACATGAGTGCCCGAAACACCGGCCTGTGGTATAGTCACACGTGGGGCTCCTGCACTCTCACTTGCTGAAGTTGTGCTGCTGTGAGTAAACAATGAACGAATCACTGGGCGCACGTGCAAGAGAGCGTGTGTGAGAATGCCTCTGTAGCTGAGTTAGAGCACTCACTTGGGAACTGGGAGACCCATGCCCCCCTGCTTCAGTGACTTTTTAAGAACAGCAGTGACTGAGGGAGCCCCACAGCAGAATATCTCACTTAGCACCTCTGAAAAGTGGTGGTTAGGGCACTTGCCTAGATTCCTGGTCAAATCCCTTCTCCCTCTCAGATGGCAGGTATATTTGAACTTGAGCGGTCAGTACAGGGTCTCCCAGATGAGTAGCCTAATGTCAGGGCTAAGTGTTATGAGGGAGCTCTTCTCCCTTGCCTCGGCCATTTTGTGTGAACCTGTCTATAGCAGCCTGATCTGGTAGGTGAGCTCTGAACTTACTGTGTTGAGCCTTGCAGGGGAGTTAGGTGGAGGAACACCTATCTTGCCTCAGCTTGTGAATCACTTTGGGGCTTAGGCAGATGGACATGTGGTGTAGAGGCTGCAGTATTCCTATGCAGAAGTAGGTGCCTAGGAAACTTTTTTACAGCAAAAGTTGAGAGGGCAGGAAGTTGAGGGAGCTGTTAAGCAGAGGTATTGTGAAAGCCCATGAAGCCTCATTTGAGGATTTATGCACCTAAAAGTGGCAGCTGGGCGCCGAAATCCTTTTGTGAAGCTAGCCTTAAATGTGAAGAGCAGGAGTCCGATGTGGGTGTATAGGAGGCTTCAAGCTCTCATTTGCAGTGGCTGGATCCTGCTGCTCCCTGCATGCCATCCTCTTTATGCAGCAGTAGAGAAGACTGAGGCATTCCTAAATTAGGTTGGCTTGTAAGAGCCAAAAACACTTAGCCTAGGATTGTGCTCCCTTTCTCTTCCCCCCGTATGCTGGCAGCAAAGGAAGTTGTTAGTGGTTTATAAGCCCCTGTTTAGGCTGTACAAAACTGCAGGATCATCCATGCCCTCTTCCCCTCCCCCCCCGCATGACTCAGGCAGAGCCCCTTTCTTGGGATTTTATGGCCAAAATACATCAGTGCTGTGGCATAATGAAGAATCGCTCCCTGCATTTCACCTGCTATGTATAAAGATCAAGGGTCTGATTATCTCCCACTTGTGTTAGGCTGGTTTAACTTTACTGACTTCCATACAGTTACACTAGTGTAGATGCAAACAGAAAATCAGGCTGCCTGATCCCAAGCTCAGCGTCATGCTCTCTTCCTTGCTCCACTTTGCCACACATATGTGCACATTCTCTTACATGTGCACGCAGTCACTCATGCACGAAGGGGTTTAAGCTGTGCAGAATGTCACTACAGCAACTAAAGACAAGTCTTTTACCAAGCTGTCTCTCTTACAAGATACGTCTCACCTTCCAGACATAATTTAATTAAAAAAAATCAAGCAAATTTCATAAAAATTTGAAATGTAAATACAATGGTCTTAAAGAAAAAGGGGTTTACAATATAAATTCACAGCAAAAAAATGTGTAAATACAACTTGTTTATATATCAAATATAAAAGGCAGGGGTGCTGTGGGAGGAGAAATCAGCTGTGGAAAAAATTCTGAAAAGCAGTTCTTACTATGTTGCTATTTACATCTTTTTTTAAAACAGATATCAGCTTAACTTAAAGCCGTTCAACATGTTTACTCTTTTTGTTTTTTAGGTTAGAGATAAACCATGATAGGCTAGTACACCAGCGCATAGGAGGGAAAAAGGGAGGTTACACTAACATGGTTATCTACGGGCACAATTTGTTTAGCTGCAGACAAACGAGCTCCTAGTACATGGATCGTTTTTCCCTCCTGTGTTCATCTCCATAAATAAAATTATCAATACATTTATTTCCAAACAAAGAGAGGATGATTTTTGTGCAAACAATGTGAAACAAAAGCCCCTCTACAAACAAGGAATGCTGCTGCTGTTACGCTACTCCTTCTGATACACTGTATCTTATTAATAAGCTAAATTATACACTGTATTATTTATTGTACAACATTCACATACTCTCATATAAATAGGAAAAGCCTAGAGCCAAGAAACACATCCACTGTGAAAATTATCATATGATACATAACTATATAGAGTTATGTATGAGCCACACAACCACACATTTATGTGTGCATGTTGACAAAACAAGTGACATAGCCCCAACCCATTTAAATGCCGAGAACTCCTCTGAATCAGAAATCGTCAATTTTACAATTAAACGTTTCACTCTAAAGGCCAGAATCCACACATCTCTAAGTGGCCACCAGTCCACTGGAGATGTGCCTGCTTACAGCAGTAGTGACTTTGGCCCTCTCTTTTGTGGGCTTTAGCAAAGAAATGCCCTAAAAAAGCGTTTCCTTATGGGCTGAGCTGTGTTAAGAAAAAGATTTTTTTTCAAAAGCTAAAAATAAGCTGTGTATAGATTGTATAACACTTTAAACTGTGAGAGGGCCACGAATATCAGTAACAGAACCAGCTCCCTGTTTCCAGGAGATTAAGGTACATTCCTCAGCTGTCCAGTTCTCTGCCACTGACGCAAAGAGGTCACTGAAGAAACTCTCAGCAATGACACCGGACCTCCCTGGTCAGAACGGCAGGGAGAACAGCCTGCAGTGAAGGTGTGAGGATGAAGGACAGGTGAATCAGGCCCTGGAAAAGCATGAACATTAAAAAGAAATAGAATATAAACTGAATTAAAAAACAACAACGCATCTTAGTGTAAGTTATTTCTGTCCTTCCCTTGCAGTTTAACATCAGATTCTTCCTAGAAGCATGTTTAAATGCTATTGGCACACCAGTACGTACAGTCTTTGTTGACACAGAATATGCAACAGACTCAGTGAGGAAATCTTTTTGGCACAAAAAATGGATAGAAACGCCCCTCTTGGCTTTGCCCAGCCTGATACATAGGGGCCAGATTCTAACCAGGAGTACCTCCACTTAAGTCAATGGAATTTAACCTGTGTAAGATCACAATCAGGGCTATAGTTTATATTACTGTTAAATTGCTGGTAGGATACCAGAAAAGAAAGATGTTGTTCATATTCATATTCACCAGTGTATGTGCATAAGTGTGTTTGCATGTGTTCACACAGTCCATGCATTATAGACATTCTTTCTACGTAATATCACCCTTGTGATCCAAGGAGCTTGGCTTTTACAAAGTAAATTTCTTATAGTTAGGAATGAATGTACAGTGTAACAAAGTAATGTGTGTGTGTGTGGGGGGGGGGAGTGAGGTGTAAAGCATATTCAAATCTCACTTACACCAGTATCATTCCGTTGCCTCAATGGAGTTGCTCTTGATTTACAGCTGCGTAAGTGAAAGCAGAACCAGGACCGCTCTGTCTGTTTATATATATTATACATATGTAATATATACACCCATTGGACCCAATTCATCCTTGGTGCAAGTGCACTAATTCTATTGAATTTGGCCCATAATATGAATGAATATATATATATATATATAGATAGATAGATAGATAAAATACATAACAGTATTACAAAACTTAAGAAATGGTCTTGTTGCAATATATGTTTTTTGTTTATGGGGTAGTACCAATCTCTTATACAGTGGAAATGTTTGTACATGCAATGGGTTGGGCAACTCAATCATCAATTATTAGTACCTGTACTGTTGTGGAAATATTCCAGCTCTGCAGGGCGATTCTTAACCAAGTTGCATAAATATCACTATTACCCAGTCTTAAAGCCAGTAGGCTGTTTGCGGAGAGGAATGAGCTATTTGGAAGAGGAACTAAAGAAGAGACAAACAGATTGGCAGTTTTTACTATCAGCTGTCTTTGTGCTTCAGAGGTCTTTTCATTTTACTGGAATTTAAACAGCTAGTTGGGAGGATCTTGCCAAGAAGGGGACACTGAATGCGGGGGGGGGGGGGGGCGGGGGAGAGATAGAATAAATGTTTTTGGTTTCATAGGGCTTGATCCTTGCTCTGGACTCAATCCAGCAAAAAAAAACCCTTAAATTTGGGATTATCTTTAAGCATAAGAATAGTTCCATTTATGTTCATGTGACTACTCAGGCAAATGCTGAAGTGCTTTGATAGATCGGTGCCAGAGTGCTCAGTATCTTGCAGGATGGATCTCTTAATGAATGGTTAATTTTAGAGAAAAGGGGGATAGGCACTAAGTTTTTTAAATGGCTGTTTAATTCATTTCAGTGCGTCAAAAAAAATCATTGCGGGCTAAATTTTCCAGACACAGCCCACAAAATTAGCCAGAGTACTTGCTGTGCAAGCAGAATGGGCATTTTCATATGCAAAATGGGTGAATGTGGAAATTTTGCAGCCAGTTGTAAAAATTTTGCCCCCAAAATGAAAGAAGCGTGCATAAAAATATTCTCCAAACATTTTCTCTCTCCTACTGAATATCGTATTTTTCTAAATAATTAAAACTCCTTTTAAAAAATTCTACATAAATGGTTGTTTTCTTATGCGGAAAGATTTTTAAACCTTATATTTTTAAGGAAAAAGTGAGTTTTTATTGGATAGGGAGGGAAAATATTTATTTTAAAAAGTCAACAAAACCCTTTTCTCCAAATAAATGCAATTTCCACTCCAGACTATGTATTACAAGGGTGTTTCTCATGTCCTTCAAAAACTGGCCTTATGCTTCACAATAGAAATAAGGTATGCCATGCAGGCAAGAAAATCCACACCTTGGTGTGTGCTATTGTGTTATTTTACTTCATTGCTAAAATAGTGCCAGTCAAGGGTCTAGGCTTGCAACACCATTCCAGGTCCCCATGGCACCACTCAAGGGTCCTGGTTGGGCTGCTTTGTCTTTATTTTAATTAAGTCTTCCTAATGACCCAAGTAATAATGGGAAGTAAAAAAAAAAAAAAAAATGTCTGGTGTAAGAGCCCTATTCTCAGCATGTTAGCACAAGGCCTTTCTAGCCCCCAGCCAAGTTTTTGTGCATTATGCACATGCTTAACTGTGTTGGAGAGAGAGGTCTGCAGAAAGCAATAGCTAGAAGGAAGTGGATTCAGCTACCTGACTACAAAAGCTGCTACTTACTAAAGGTTTGGTGATCCAAATATTTGCAATAAAAACATCAATATGCATTTTATAAAATTAAGTTGCAATACATGCTACCAAGAGGAGAAAACTCCTGGGGCCAGGTCTTCTAATTTTCATTTCTGGATGCTTTTACTGTCCAATAGACTGGTGGTTTTTGTTGTTCATACAGCTCCAGTAGTACAGCTGACAAGGTCCCATCTGTGTGGGAGGGGTTTTAACTCATGTGGAAACGGTGCTCCCCTCGTGTTATGTGAGAAGAGAATTCATATCTGTCCTGGCTGTGGTAGCCACACATGTTGCATTCGAAAGGATCGCGGAACCCATGACAGCCCATGTGGATGGTGTACATCACATGATCCAAGAAAAGAACTCTACAGTGTTCGCACTTGTAAACTTTTACTTGCTCCCCATTGCTGGTGATCACTTTGAAAGCATCGTGGGAATTGTCAGTACCTGCCCTCAGGACTTCATATTGCCTCTGTTCTTCTTTTATAGACAGGCCATTTCTTGCGTGGGGAACTATGTGATTCGTCAGGTAAATTAAACCGCTGCGCTCCTCATTATTACTCTCTGTATCTGTTGAGTCTTGGCAGCTGTTGCTGGGGGAGGCATCCCTTTCAGAGGAGATGGATTTGGCTTTGGAAAGCAGCAACAAGTTTTCCACCGCGGTGTCCTGAGCAGTATGATTGGAACGAGCGTGATTGTCCCCAAGAGGTTTGTGGAGTTGATACATGGAGCTGATAATAGGTGCTGCTTCAGAGCTGCCTGGAGGTGTCTGCACAAGGGGACGCAAAGACTCTGCCCCTAGGTAACTGATGGCATTGTTAATGGCCTGGTCTATAACATGAGTCTGCATCATCTCACTCTCCTTCTCATAATTAGTGGTGGCATCGTATGGAACATCAGACAAGCATTTCTCACCTGCATTCCAAAACAATCAGGAGTTAGACATTTGGGATTCAATGTGTCTAAACTAAGCACTGGACTTCCTATGTCAGTAAAATCAAAATAGAAAGATTCAATGCGGGGTACAAATCTGCATCTGAAATTGAGAACTGCTGTGAAGAGCTCTCAATTTCCTGGTGTGCTACACTAGAACTGATGAGAAAATATATTTTGGCAAACAATCAAAAACTGAAAAATTTTGGCCAAACACACAAAAAAATTCAATTCTGAAATACTGCCGTGTTGCCTCATGAGACTTGTGGTTCAACTGCCTCAAACTCCCATTCTGCTCTACAGGCTGGGCTCCTTGGTTGGACTCTGGTGTGCCACGACCTCCTTCTTGGTGCATGGAGGTGCTATATCATGGCAGTTACATGTCCATGGTGCATCATGGGAGATAAAGTCTGTCAAAAGATCCTGGCCCATAGAAGAGAATGGGAGTTTGTCAGAAATATTTAGTTTTTTGTCTGAAAAACAAAAACATTTCATTTTTCGACCATTCAACGTATTGACAAAAAATCAAAACCTTCTGTGGAAAGCAAACACTTTTCACAAAATAATTCATTTAATCAAAAAATCAATTTTCCATCAAACACTTCAAATGAAAATTTTTTGACCAACCATAGGCTAGACACTAGTTCTGAAAAGAAGGTTCACATGTCCATAAGTTTTCTGTAGTGAAAAGTATAACTGGCAGAAGCAACATAAGGCAATGTTTCTCAAATAAATAATTCCATTGAACTGAAAATTAGCATTCTGCATGGAGTGAGACTTCTTTTGAGCTGGCTGAACAGTCCATTTTGCCAACCAAATCTAAGTGAGACCTTACAAGTGCAACAGAGTCCACTGAATAAATTACAACTTCACATCTATGAGCAAAGAAAAAATATTAGGAGCAGTTTCCAAGTAGATAAACTAAGATTTCCAAAAGTTACTGTGTGTCCAACTTCTAAAGACTAAAAAGCGGGTGCTCCTCACTTTTAGAAGTCAGGCCCCTGTAAGGTGTCTCAAACTGGGCACCCAAAAATTGAAGTGCCTATTATCAGTAATCACTTTCGAAAATCTTGGCTATAGAGAAACAAGTTAAAAATAAAAGTAAAGCCTGGGAATTGGAGAAATTATTTAAAAATGCAGCTGCTGATTTAAAGTATATCTGTGTACTACGCTACACTATCACTCATGATACTGAACTTCACTAACAGGTAGCTTTGAATGACAAAAAAGTCTCTCATGCAGTATTTGTAATACATATGCAATATTACCAGTCCCATAAAGGAGGGGCAAAGAGGAAGAAACCTCCTTCAGGTTCCCAGATAGTGTACCCCACTCCCTATGGCAGGGGTTTTCAAAGTGCGGGTCGCGACCCAGTATGGGGTCATGGAATGGAAGGCACTGGGTCGCAGCGGCTCTGATCAGCACCGCCGACTTGGCTGTTAAAAGTCCCATTGGCGGTGCTACCCGGCTAAGGCAGGCTAGTTTCTACCTGTTCTGACACTGCGCTGTGCCCCAGAAGTGGCCAGCAGCAGGTCCGGCTTCTAGGCGGGGGGGGGGGGCATGGGACTCTGCGTATTTCCCCCGCCCCGAGCACCGGCTCCGCACCCTCATTGGCCGGAAACCAGCCAACAGGAGCTGGGGGGGTCGGTGCCTGCGGGCGAGAGCTACACAGAGCCGCTTGCGTGCCTCCGTCTAGGAGCTGGACCTGCTGCTGGCTGCTTCCGAGGCGGAGTGCGGTCCGTGGTGCCAGGACAGACAGGAAGCCTGTCTTAGCACCCCCGCTGCGCCACTGACCAGGAGCTGCCCAAAGTAAGCCTGCTCCCCAATCCCCTGCCCCAGCCCTGAGCCCCACCAAACCCAGAGCCCCTTCCTGCACCCCAAAACCCTCATCCCCGGCCCCACTACAGAGCCTGCACCCCCAGCCCAGAGCCTTGACCCCCTCCCACACCCCAATCCCCAGCCCTGAGCCCCCCCAAACCCCGGAGCCCCCTCCTGCACCCCAAACCCCTCATCCCTGGCCCCACACCCCAGCCCAGAGCCCTGCCCCCCTCCTGCCCCCCCAACCCCCTGCCCCAGTCCACAGCCCCTTCCCACACCCTGAACCATTCATTCCTGGCCCCACCCCGCAGCCCTCACCCCCTTACCTCAACCCTCTGGCCCAGCCCTGAGCCCCTCCCTCACCACAAACCCCTCAACCCCAGCTTCGCTGGGTCACGGGCATTAACAATTTTCTTCAACTGGGTCACCAGAAAAAAAGTTTGAACACCACTGCCCTATGGAACTGTGAGCAACGTGGGTCTGACAGATCTCAGGGGATCCAGTGGAGGTGAGGTATTTCTATGCAGAGCCTGTGCTGCTTCCCTCCTACCAGCCACTGCTGCTGTCACTCCTCCTTAAAATACAGAGGGGCTCCCTTGGAAGTTAATACTGCTCCAGGCTATACTAATAACTTTCCATTAGTCTGCAGCATGTACAAGATTGCATAAAATGGGGCTCAATTGTCCCTTCCTGTTGAAGAGCCTCCAAAGAGCAGGGGGAAAGTCTGCTGGAAATTCCACAGGATGAACGGGACAGAACTGCCCTGTCAGAGTGGACGGATTTCCAAACTCCACAAAGGGCCAAGAGTGCAGCCTGGAAATCGCTTGCTTGAAATCCTGCAAAAAACAGGCCTATAGTGCAGAAAGTCCTGCTGCCTACCAGGCACTTCCTGAGCCTCCATCTTCTCTGGAAGCCTGGCTCCTCCCTGCTATGCACTAGCCTCGCTCCACAGCAGGGGAGGTAGCAGGCACAGAATGGGAGCCAACTAGAGCTGGTCAGGAATTTTTTGACAAAACGTCTTTTTGTAGGAAAATGCAGATTAGTCAAAATTAGAACGTTTTGTGGAATCGTCTCTCTTTTTGTCTAAACTTTCTCAGGTCTGGGATTTCTCCCTCCTCCCAGGAGGCTCTTATTCAGCTGAAATGTGGGAGACCTAGGTTCAAATCCCTGCTCTGACTCAAGCAGAGCAGGGATTTGCTCTTGGGTCTTCCCTCATCCTCAGGCGAGTGCTCTACCCAGTGAGCTATTGGGTAATTGGAAGGCAGGGGACTCTCTCATTTTTTGTGAAAAATTTCTAAAAGTTTTAGTTTTTGTTCTAATGCAGAATGAAAAAAAATGTCAAAAGCTCAACATTTGTTCAAAATGGATGTTTTTGTTTTCTGACCAGCCCTAGAGCTAGCACTTCTTGGAGCTATCTTAACTCCTCAGTACATTTCCAGTAAGGAGGCATGGCATATACAGCTCCTAACTTGGCTCCACCCATGCCAGACCCTGTGCTTTTTGGGTTGCTTTTCCCACCTCCCACTCCTAGTGCTAGTGTTTGCTCCCCCCCACTAATGCCATGGTTTTTATTAGATGCACCATTTCTAATCCCATAGTTTCAAAATGCAAAGAGCTAAAGACTAGAGATTCAAAATGGACTCTGTGGAAAATGCATGGGCAATGTGTGAAATGCTTACCACATTTTTTAATATGAATTTATACCCCTGATTCAGAAAACAACAAAGTTAAAGCATATATGTACTGTACATCATTAAACCTGGGCTTTCTTTATTATTATATGTCATGCACTGAGCATCCAGAGGGCACAAGTTTAGGTGTTCTTTATTGGTTAATATTTGCTTTATGATTATGTACCATAACTAGCCTATAGCTGACCAATATGATCAGCTCCTCGTAAGGAAAAATCTGTCACAGAGCAAGAGCATTTCAAACGCACACAAGCTTAAGGCAGGCAAGTATCATTTTTACATATGGGCAGTGCAGATAACACCAGTGCTCATTAAAAACAATCACCTATTTTTATGGTTATCAGAGAATAAGTAAGGTAAACTGCTAGTGGCATGAAACTCTTCAGAAGCTTTGCAGGGTTTCAGGGTGCTTGCCACAGGTAACTAAATGCTAACAGACAGATGATACACTCTAGCTCTGATAGGCTTCTTTTAAAAAAAAAAATTCTGGTTGATGTTTTAACATATCAGACACATTTCAGCCTGAACTGTTACCAGTCCCTCTCCAACCCCAGGTTGGAAGGTCCAATTTGGCTCTCAGCCCTGGGGTTTGTTCCTGTTTGCAAAGCAAGGTGCCGTACACAAGTGCTGCAATGGCACTATTGCTGTCAAATAATTTCACACCTAATTAATTGAAATTGGTGAATGAGCTCAGCTTTATACCAAGTTCCACATTGAGAACCTTACTGTTCTTTCTCTCTTGAGTTTGGGACTGACTGGACCTTGACTTAGCTCTAATATTGTTGTGTTCTTCTTTGCCACAGTGGCTTGTTTTTCCTACCTTGTTAACTAGCCCTGAGGTTTATGCTTGGCTGAGGAAACCTGCGCCTTCTCTGGCATTTGTAACCAGTGGTGCTTCTGGGCTTGATTCTCCTCTTATTTAATTCTGTCTAAATGACAAGTGATGCCAGTGAGGTCAATAGTGATGCGCTGGTTTAAAATCAGTGTAAGTGAGGAGAATCAGGACCGGTGTCTTTTAAATTAGTCACTGGTTAAATGATGGTAGCATTGTTATGTTAAAGGAATGCGGGAGAGCTGGAAATTGGTTCAGTGTTTGGTGTATTTAATCCTTTAGTTCAATGTCCATTTTCTTGTTACCAAAACGGACTTTGGGCAAGGAGACCGGACTTGGAGTTTGAGCAACTGGTAATGTACTTCATATTAAACGGGGTGAGCACTGGGGAAAAAAGGAGGGAATTTGGGGGCCTCTGATGAATCTCTTTGCCCAAAGAGGCCTTTTTATTTTTTTACAGCAGAGTCTTCATAAATAGTCTGTCATGGTGTCTTCTTACACCACACACTGAATAAGTGACAGGAAACTCTGCCTTACCTGTGTCTCTCATTTGCCTGGCTTTCTCTATTGTTTGTCAGCATGAGGGTGACAAACAATGGAAAACAAAAAACAGTCCATGCCCAACCGCTCTAAATGGGTTACTTATTTGTGTTTATTAAAAATAGTTTTCTAAACCAAATTAATTTCTCTAGTCTTCCTGGTGTCTTCACAGCTGATATTTTTTCCTTAGGCAAAAAGTCTAAGAGACAAATTCAATCCAGAGCCTTCAGAAGAATTGCATCAACTTACTCCGGTAGTTGAATCCGGTCCTTAATCATCAAACAATTTGGAGTTCTTTAATAACTCAGAATTCCTACCACATTTTCAGTATTTACCTCCACTACAATTCTGCCATCTTAGTTGGTAAGCAGCTACATTTCCTGCCCTGATTAAGTCCTGCTCCTACAATCACTTCTTTTCCCCATCTTTGACTGTCTCCTTAAACCTACTATTCTACCTTCTGACATAATGACACACTCTGGTACAAGATTCCTCCTCCCCTCTCTTACAATATAGTCTCTCCTCCCTCACCCGTTTCTGACTCAGACGTGTGTCTCTTACTCTCTTCCACCAGTCTCTCAATCTGCTCTCTTGACCTTGTTTTCTCCAACTCCTGACTTCCCCCCTTATACAATCTCCCTCCTTCTCAGTTTTTCTCCGCTCTCGCTCACACATCTCTGACTTCAAGCATGCTATTATTTCCTGTAGCCTCAAACCTCCCTCCATTGAGCCCATCTCCTTCTCCATCTACCACTCTCCTCTTTCAAAATTCTCAAATGTGTTTTCTACCCATGTGGCCTTAACTTCCTCTATGTTAATTCACTCCTTGATCACCTTCAATTGGGCCACCTCCATTCCACTGAAACTGCCCAATGATGTCGTCCTGGACAAATCACAAAGGTTCTTCTCCATCTCCATAATTTTCAGCTCTCTCCCATTTTAGATATAATTGATCATGCCCTCTTCCTAAATACTCTCTCTGCCCTAGACTGTAGAGACTTCCTCTCCTACCTCTCAGACTACTTCTGCAGTATCTTCTTTGGTGGTGCCTCTTTCCTCCCTCTCTTTACCAAGGTCTCTCAGTGTTCTGTGCTGGCCCTATCTTCTTCTCCCTTTACAATCTCATCCAGTATTTTCTGCTGTGCCTCTTCTCCTCTCACTTAAACCCACTCTATTCATATTTGTACTTCTGGCTGTCTCTTCCTGGATGTCCTGCCCACAGCTCAAATTTACCCCCTGAAAAACTGAATGCCTACTGCTCTACCAGTGTTCTTCCCTGCTTCAAATCCTTCCATTGGCTTCCTGTCACCCACTCCATCAAGTTTAGGCTTCTTCTTCTTCTCTTAAAGGGTATATACAACTTGGATCCCTAGTATTCTCTGTTTGTCTCTTTCTGTGGCACGCTTCACTCCCCCTTTGCTCCATCCCTGCCACATGAGCTACTGCTCCCTTGTGTCTTCCCACTCTTAGAATCAAACCTCCTTCCATGTGGCTTCCTACATTCTGGAATCCCCCTCCCTTACCTAGTCTGTCATGTCTCCACCTTTTCTTCAAAACCCGTCTTACAATTTAGTCCTTCCCAAAGGCTTTAATCCTCTCCTGAAGCAAGTGATATAAAACTAGGAGAAGTCTGAATATTCTGTCTGTTTCTCTGTAGAAGTGAGCTCAGGCTTTCCTTTGAGTTTCCATGCTTTTAAAGGTTTAAGTCTAAACCTAAACCTTGTTGCAATCTCTCTCATTGTATTCAGTTTCCTTTGATTGATTTGCTACAAGCCACTACTCTGCACAGTGAATACCAACTGGAAGAAGAAAATGGACACAACCTCCTAGTCAAGTCACTGAGGCAAGAAAATGTCTATTAGTAAAAGAAGGAAGCAGGTTATGGAAGTTTGTGTTGCTTACAGTATGTACGTGAAGAAGTATAAATTGATCTTGGTTTTTCTTTTACCATTCTCATCAGCTGGGCACATATTTCTAGGTTTATAAATGATACTTGACCAAAGAAATGAGGTAAACAAGTGTACAACCTTTCTGAAGGAGTGAAAGAGTATTAACCTCTTACGTTCAGCCCATCCTCACCTACACACACATGCTTACACGTGTCAACACACGTGTCGGGCCCTAATGTGGGAAGTTAACAAAATGTAGTCTTAAGCATCTGCTTAAGTGCTTTCCTGAATAGGAGCCTCGATTCCCAGGATAATCATATAGAAGACCTGGGGCATCAACAGTGGAAAAGGCAAGAATACTGAACCCCCCCCCAAAAGCTGTAAAATGGAAAGTTAAGCTGCAGAAAGTATCCTTTTTTAATGCATCCGTCTAGCGAATCCTATATATTTATATATTGTTAATTTAATGATAACAAATGAAAATCATGATGCAAGACTGAAAACCCTATAAGGCTTTTTTTAGGAGACAGCAAACGTTTAACTCTTACCAACAAATTTCTGAGGCATAGAGCTCTTACGTTTGGCGACGTTACTTGCTAGTCTATCCAGCACGAGGGATCTCTCTGACCCTATCTTGCACAAGTCTTCAGCCATTTCACTGTGGTTAGTTTCCTCTTTTATGACTGAAATCAAATGACATCAGAGGGTTAGGCACGCATGCTCCATTTTAATGGAACTACCATCTTTGTATCATGTTAGTCAGACTTTTCTATTAGCATGCAACCAACTAAAACCAGGAGCTTACAATGACAGGCACAGGTTGACTCTGACTGTTTGTATCATTGTCCCTTATGCTGACTAAATTAGATCAGTGCTCATCTTCCCCTCAAATAGGATGTAGAGATAACAGATTGCAAAGCTTACGGGGCCTGATTCTCCATTGCTCTGCGCCCTGTCTAGTTATTTACACTGGTGCAAAATGAATGTCTAACATGATCACTCTGATTTGGTTTTACACCCACCTTGCAATGGTCTGAACGATTACACATGGTGCAGGAAAATGGAGAATCAGGCCCTAAGATCTTTAATATTACATTTGATACAAAGCCCTCCCCCTCTTACCCTCCCCCCCCCCCACTACCTTTTAGTGACAGAAAAGCCCAGCACAATAAGCATCACTTCATCAGAAATGGGGCATGATTATCACTTCGTATAGAAGAATGTATTTATAATTTATGCAGAAAACAACCTCTCTGACAGTTCTCTATTACGCTACTTCCCTGATACAGTGTTAGTCATTAAAATCCAATTTTAGCTAGTCCAGTGGCTGAACATATATTTATCATAGAGCATTGACCTTCTGCACTCAGACTGTTTTCTGACTTCCTGCTACTGCTAAGAAGTTTTAGGTTTAGAAAGAAAGCCCAGTAAAGAGATTCTTAGCTATGAACCACTAGGGAAAAGGTTCCTGTTATGTCACTTTGTTGCAACTGCCTGTGGAAGCTGAAGGGGGTCTGAGATGAACTGGCACAACAAGAGCTCTATGATGGTAAACTATACTTATCCTGAGCATCCAATGTCTGAAGAAAAGGTGATCTATCAAGTGTGTGTAACACATACTGAGTGATTGCTCTCTGGATTTTTTTTATCTTTTGCCAGGAGATGAATATTTTAAGCAAGATTGTGACTTGATATCTGATCATCAAGTAATAAAGCATGAACGATTTAGGCCTTGATTGGGCAATCTGTCTTTTATGTTCTATGTATGCTGGTGACACGTTATCTTCTCAATAGGTGTGCTCACTTATTGATAGATGTTTACATGGTATCTACTGCTGTGGTAATTGGACATATAACAATAGTTAAAGTAAATATATCTGTTGCCTACATGAAAGGAATAAGCAAACCTAATGGACTGCCATGCTAGTAATATGTATACAGTGTTATTGTAACTGTATTGGTCCCAGGATATTAGAGAGAGACAAGGTGGATGAGGTAATATCTTTTATTGGACCAATTTGACTCTTCTTCTGGTCTGTGTAAGCTCGAAAGCTTGTCTCTCTCACCCACAGAAGTTGGTCCAATAAAAGATATTACCTCACCCACCTTGTCTCTCTAATGTTAGCAATATGTCATTTAAATGGCAGCCTGATAGAACAGGCTTGGCTACATCATCCCCTGAGTTGACAGACTCAGGTGGGGTGGATCAACAGAAGGAGCTGTTAAGTGCCCTCAGAGAAGAGTGCCCCCATGGAAGACAACTCTAGGAACCAATAGCAGGAGCAATCTAGCAGATCTTAACCACTGCTGCAGGATGACATACTACAGTGGTTGAAGTGCTCGCTAAAATGACTGGGCCCCAGACCATTTAAGATTTTAAAGACTGTGACCCACCCCTTGAATAGCATCTGGAAGTGATCAGTCAGTCAGTACAGGGCATTGGTGTTGTATGCTCATTACAATGCACCCATTAAGGAGGCAAGCTTCTGCATTTGGTGTAAGCTAACACTTTCAGGTGTTTTCCAATCCAATTTAGAAGTCACAAAAGGGTAAAACTCTATGGTAAAGGCCCAAAGCAACAAAAAGTCATTGTTTCTAAAGGACATAATGACAAATAGCAGTTCCCACATTGCCACCAAAATGCAAAGACATTTCCCCATGGCATCCAAGAAGGTAGCACAATAACAGTTCCAAAGAATTAAAGGAGGGTTAGCCCATGAGTTCACATACTTTTTGTTTGTTTGTTTGTTTGTTTGCTGTTTTGATGAAAAATGGCAAGCAAAAAATAAAAATTTAGGCCCAAACCAGTATTTTCCAGTTTTGGGAAACTGAAACCTACCCCCACCCTACCACACCCCAAAAACATTGGCTGCAAACCTGAATTTTGGGGGGTTTTGGTTGCCAAAAACTGAAAATTGTTTCTGTTTTTGTGTTTTCACTGAATTTTTTTGTGGGAACAAAAAACATTGGCCCACTCGGTGTAGGCGTATACAGATATCAATCTACCTGTGTATCTTTGTGGCTGTACTATGCCATATCTTCATTGATTTATTCTAATGATATACTAAACCACAAGAGCAAAGCTCAGTCTATAAGTTTTCATAGTTTGTCTTTTCTGTTATTTTCTATAGTACTTGGAGGGTCTCATGTGTTCCTATTGAAATCAATAGCAAAACTCCAACTTATGTCTGTGGAAGCAGCATCAGACACTAAGGTGAAATTCTAGCCCTACTGAAGTTGTTTGGAGCTTTGCCATTGATTTCAGTGGGGCCAGGATTTCACTCCAAATCGTCAAATTCAAAGACAAAATGAAAGAAAATATGTTGTTCCCCTTCACCCTCCTCCTTGGCTCTGCCCATATTAGGTACGTTTCCCAATGAGATCTATCATCAGGCTCCTAAAGGAAGTGGTAGAAATCAATTGCTTAGGAATTTTTCAATTAGATTAGACAAAATACTAGAAAATATGCTGTGGAAAATAATCCTGCAGTAACAGGGAGAAGGACCGGATGACCTTACCCCTCATTTTTATGATTCTATCAATACAACAATCAGTGGGACTTTATTATCATAGTAATAGCTCAATAATACATACTGAAAAGCTGAATGAACAGTAGTTCTTGCTTATAAGACTGACTTACTTTTCTAAGTATAAAAAACATGCATTAAAAATATTTTTAAATAAGAAAAGGACCATGTCTCATTCTGAACGGCTTTGTTGCATATTTACCTCTTTACAGATACAATATTTTTAAAATTGAAAAACGGCATCTGAAGTCAAACTGTGTTTGTGATGAGTTAGGGAGCCTTGTATGTAATTTAAAATACCAGGATCACTTTCAACAAAGGTTTTTTTAATGAAAAACTGGTTTATTACCTGAGAAATAATACCAAATTTTGTTAAAAAGTAGGAGCTTTGGCAAAATACAATGTTTAAAATATAAGCTGTTCCTTCCATTTTACTGCCGGTTTCTAAAATCAAATTCATATTAGGTATAATAGGGATCTGTCTGATACTCTTTGTGTATGCAAGAAAGCAATGTTTCTTAAACACCACTTATGAATATGCCAACTTTCAATCTGATTCAAATATTAAATACTGAGCTGCATAACCCTAAACTGCTGTGAACATCTAAGCTTTTTCTGTCAGGGTTTATAATAAGCACAGTCCCATACATCTGAGAGTTATTTCTTATTACAGTTTCTTGTTACTGATTTCAGCTTCATCTGCATATTTTTCTTTACTAATATTTTATTTTCAGCAAGTAACTGAAAAGCTAACACAAATTGTTGTTTTCTTTTGCCCACAGACGTATCAAACCTTTATGCCAGGCACTGGAAATTCTAACCCCAGACAGACTATTGGCTTCTACATCCTATCACCCTGTTACGGAATAAATATCATGGCCTTGAGTACATTAGCTTCAGCTTTCCTCCTATTTATACATTCTCCAACCCCTCAATAAAATTAGGAGGAGCGCTGCTCTAACATGCTGTCTGTCAGAAGAATCTCAGCTGCATTCAGTGTTATCATTATGTGCATATACTTTACATTATCTTGTAACATGTAAAAACATATTCAAGTGCTGTCCAGATATACAATGTTAAATAAGGCATCATTGCAAATAGGTCAGAGATAACATACCAGTTTGTCATTTGACAAACTGAATAATATATACTTACAGGATCCAAAAGGTATGCAAGAAATGTAGTTTATCAGATGGACTGTAACCTTAAATTCCTCTGTACATTGATACTATGCTCGCCCCCTGAACTAATGCCTATCAACATATCTGGTATGATTACCTCTTGTGATCAGTCTCACACATCTAATTGGTACCTTTGTTTCCAACCTGCAAGACCTCCTCAATTTTAGGCACAATTTTAGATTCTGTAGTCTCTAAGGAATAGATTGTGGCTCTGCCACATGCCCCAGACATGGGATCAGGTATTGGTGCACAGGCCCCAAGGAAAAAATCATGTTCCAGAGAGGCATGATTCCCTCCCTACTTCCCCTTTGGTTTAGGTGGGTAGTTGTTTGCTGCTGGTGCCTACCAACAGCAAATTACTACCCTCTCCAGACTGGCTCCTCTGGGTTAGCCAATGCATTGTGGGGCAGAGCTAAGGTTCTTCTCTCTTCCTGCTCACCTGCTTGGCCTGGGAGGAGTAGTTGGCATTGAGCGCCTACTCATTGCTGTGCACTGGGACACAAGGTCCGGATAGCCTATGCAGGTGTGTAAGGGTGTGTGTGGTTCTTATCCCCTCTTATACCAAAGTGTGCATTCCAGAGTAAATTAGCTCTAAATCATGTACTGGCAGTGGAATTACCTTTTTAACAAGAGTTTGTAGTCCTGAGTATTGTAATCTATAGGACTCAAAATAAATAGGAAAGTTCCAGCCCTATGAGTTGGGATAACTATGCTTTAGCCTGAACAGCTGGTGCGCTAAGGAATTCCAAGTCTTGTAGCTGGTTACCTGAAGGTGTTGTTTCTAGATGTAAAAGTCAAAATTGGCCTTCATACCTTAGCTTCCTCGTTTTAGATTGGAGCAAGGAAAACAAGAAAACTAAATATTGATTAAGTACAACAATAGCTCCAACTAATTATCTATCTACCAAGACAGAGATGGAAATATATATCCAAAAATCTGTTCAGTGGTGGTACTGTAATGGATAGTTACGCTTCCCAGATAGCTCAACTAGACCATCCCCTGGCAATTAATGAGTGACAGGAGGGTACTGGTTCCAGGTTTACCCTTTCTGCTTTGAACTCCTACCTGGATACAAGCTGCCTGAGAGGCTCATGGTTTGCAGATAATTGTGGCAGCGTTCTTTATGTTCTTCTAAAGAGCTGCGTTGTTTATAGCTTCGGCCACAGTATCCACATTTGTGAGGTTTGCCAACTGCAGAAAACACAATTTAGCAAATGAGTTAAATTAAGTATCTGACAGAATAATAACAACAACAAGAAATCATTTGTGCTATGACTATCTACAGCCAACGATCAGTGGAGTATTTGGGACCTCTCAAAACAACAATGAAAATTTAGTTATAGTCTCTAATTGAAAGACCAGGTCCTCAGCCGGTACAAACTGGCATAGCTCCATTGAAATCAATGGAACTACCCTGATTTACACCCGCCAAGGAATCTGGCCTTAAATCTTCAAAACTAGGGCAATCTCAGTTGCCCCACACATTTTGTGTGTCATTGGTCCTGATTGGTTGTCTTCTCTGCTTTGGAACTGGTCTGAAATATCTGAGGGCAAGTGAAATATCAAATAGAATTTTGTCTTGGTGACTGGTGGCATGCAACAGCAAACTCAGAGACCCATAGAGGCACCAAATACCTCAAAGGATGTTTGCAAATATGATAACAACATTTGTCTAAGTATTCAGTTTGCTGGGTTTTGTAAAATAAAGATGTGTGTATTGATAACTGTTTCTATAAAGTTAAAGGGTTTGCAAAACGCTAGGACAGATGATGTTAAAATCCTGGGTTCTCAAGTTGAAAATTATCTTGGGATGCTGGGATCCCAATTTCCGGAATTTCAGGACCTTGGACTCTACCCCTTAGAATGTATTGCATTGGGGAGCTGCCAGTTTGGCACAGAAAGGGTTGCAGTGCTACAAGCCTTTCTCCATTCTTTGCCTCATCCTTGATGTGGGAAGAATTCTCAGGTTGATGAGGGAAGAACTGTAGGGATGAGAAGGTAATTCAGTCTCCAAGTCCTTTAATTATTTACCTCTCTGCACAGAGACTGCCAACTGGGGTGACTGTTTTTGTGGTGTAGACCACTGTCCACTAGAGATAGATGAACCAGTTCTGATGCAATGAGAACCAACTCAACCCTTTACTTAAAATTAGAACCAAATCCAAATAGAGCCTTTTTTAAAGGTTCAAATCAGTCCTGGATAATTTTTATAAAAAATATTTTCATTTTCCTGGTTCTAGCAGAATCCAGAAGTAGAAGCACTGAAATATCATGACAGAGGCTCTGCTTGTGGCGTATCTAGCATGACCAAATGCAGAAAGTACTGGGGAATCTTACAAGAGTGACCGTTCACGTGAGATTTCTGGCCCAAAATTTGAGGACTTATACTAAAAAGACTGGCCAGTTTTGATAAGGAGCTGTACTTTTGGACGGTTATACAAACCTCATCTTTGAGTTTCACTCACCACCACTGTCAGCTAGGAACTGGACTGAGACCATCAACGTATTTGCATACAATGATGCAACTTTAACTAATCATAATAATATTGCATATTTATATAGTTTCTCAGATCCTAAAGAATCTCAAAACTTTATTCAAACTGTATAGAAATCACTTCACCCACATCTGGGATGGAATGCTACAGCTGCTAAATAGCATAAAGCACAACACAATACCTGTTCGGAGAGGAAGTGCAGAGGAATACTGTATCTCCTTGAAATGGCAATTTTAGATAAGCAGAATGCCTATATGCCCAGTTCAGAAAAAAATCCTTATGCAGGATATCATTTAAGCACATGCTTAAGTCCCACTAAAATCAATGGGCTTAAGCACATCTTTAATATTACGCTTGTGCTTAAACGGTTTCTTGAATTAGGACCTGATATAGGCAGAATCCAAAGGGAATTTGATTTGGACACCTGGGAGAACACCTCTTACAGACAGAGCCATCTTTAGTGATCAGTTTTTCACCTCAGATAAAAAATGGCACTTCCAGAGTCTGCTACTACCATCCAGGGCCATTGGCTCAATGCTAACTTTTTTTTACATCACTTCTGGAAGCACAAGGGGTTTCCCTTGGAAGCCTCCTATCCAAATACTGACCAGGAGAATTCCAGCTTAATTTGTGACATCTGATGAAATCACAGCCCCAGTTTGCATGGTTGCAGGCACTTTTAATGGTGTGGGTACCATTTTGGATTTGCTCTCAGAAGGAGAGTGATGCGGTGACCTTTTTAAACATTGAGAAGTCTTGTTAAGTGAACAGGCAGATATGAGCACAAGCATGAGTATTTCAGAAAATATTTATCCAGGCCTCCATATTAGAGTCTTTTTATTTAAGAAATAACAACCCCTACCTGAAACCTCTAAGAGTAGAATGCAGCACACAACATATGTTATGCGCAATGGGTGAAATTAACCTCATACTCAGAGAGCCAGCACCAAGCCTATGCATTACTCAAACCTTCTTTTTGAGGGATTAAGTGGGACTTAACTGGCGCAGTGGCCTTAGGCAGGCTCTGCACCGTGGTGCATTTCACTCAAATCATGCAGCCCTTATTCATGCAAGTAGTCCCATTAAAGAGATTGCTCACCTAAGGGTTGAAATATCAGACCCTAACATGGGAATTTCCAACTAGCCTGGTGCCAAGAAGTAAAGAAAAGCTGATTATTTGGGGTTGCTAAAATAAGCAGAGTTTAGTAACTTCTGAGGAGGCATCCTCACTGCTCAAACATTGCAGCTGATCATTTTTTGTTCATGTCACAAATTGGTTAAGCCTGAAGTGAGACTACTTGCATCCTGATCCAAGCAGCCATTGAAGACATGGTGGCAGTGAGCATGTACACAACTCCCGGCCTGACCTGGAAGTGAGCAAACTTTGTCCAGAAAGTGCTCGGATGCAGTTACTAACCAGAATGAGTCCTCAGGTGGCCCGTGAGGGCATCCCTGCGTCGGCAGGCATAGTTGCACAAGTGACATTTGAAGGGTTTTTCGCCTGAATGCAACTTTATGTGGCGGAGGAGGTTGCCTTTCTGAGTAAAGGAGGCTCCACACTGAGTGCAGTGGAAAGGGCGTTCCCCTATGAGGAGAAGGAGAAATATGTGAGAACAAAAATCTTACATAGTAACGAGAGAAAGATTTCAGTGAGAAAGTTGTTTTCTCACTGGTGCTCTATGACTTCCACCGGCTGCAGGTTTGATATAACATGAGGCTTTCAGACTAAACCTGCCAGTTTCTTAACGCTTCACTGGCTGGGTCAATTTGATCTGAAAATCTAATTTTTTTTTTCTAAATCAGAATGGCACATCACAATGCAAATTCAAACTCATTTAAATAAAGTGACTGCAACATTTTGTGTTGAAGAGCCACTCTTCCTGATCAGCAGTTTTGGAATAAACCAATATCCAATTTTGCATGTTGTGGCATTTGGTGGGGTTTTTAATGTGGCTTTTTTCAAAGGGTCTTTAAAATATGCCACTGAAGCAGCAAAATAAAAAGGAAACTCATTAAAAATGCATTTCAGGATCACAAGTTCATTTCAGCGTTACATTCTTATATTTAAATGAAAGGCACTTCATTATAACAGTTATAATAACTTCTTTTCATTTACATTTTCCCTGTATTTTCCCTTTCAATTTCTTCTCCATTACCTGTCTGTCCCTAAGCAGCCAAATCAGGAAAGAGACAGAAGAGAGAGAAAAAAATAAAATGAGAAGTTTAGACAGTGTAAAGGAAACCCTGTACCTTCCATACAAAAGTCCTGACCCTCCTCAGGCAGGATATTAACATAGGAGTTATATTAATGTGCTTTTCTCCACTTCAGGAAAAAAAAAACACCCAACCCTTTAGGAAGCACAGTCATTTGTCTAAATTGGTACACTTTATCAAGGGAGCAAGTCAGATTGCCCATACAAAGATGCAAATATGGCTTTGGTGTTATTTTTTGTTGTTGTTTTGGTTTGGTTTTTGGTATTGCTCTTTGAAGTTGTTATGCTTTTTTGGTTTGGAGGTAAGTGATTTTTTTTAAATCTCTGGTAAATGTGATCTGTGTTTTGAGTTGCACCAAATGGTTGGATTAGATGGGACAATTTACATAAGAAAGAAATCCTGTGTATCATCCCCCCCAATTCCTTCCATCATTCCTGTTTGCCATAAGAAATGGTCCCTGAGTCTGATATCAAACCAGTCTTTGAAACTAATTTTCTGACATCTGTTTGTCCTAAGTGAAAACTAAAATAATTATGTCAGCTAATGTTTTAGGGATAAATCAGAATTGATCTTCTTTTTTAATGCAAAAGAACAACACAAGATTAAAAAAAGTTAAACCAGTAAATGCTTCCTTTCCCCCCAGCCCATATGAACATCTCTTGTTATCTTGCACATTTGGAAACAACTAGCTTGTGCGTGTGAGCATACAAAAACAAGCTATAACCATTCTCATTATTGAGTAATATGGTTAGAAAGCTCAGAAACAAACAGATAAAAGGGAAGCACAATCTGACCTATGGAGAATCCTTTGCTTGGCTGATCACTATAATCGGGATCACATCCCTTAACATTCAAATATGGGCTAATGGGAGGCTATTTTGTGAAAAGGAGTATTTGACCAAGTGTCCTCTGGTAGGTCTGAATCTCCCAGTTTAGGAAATGAGTCCCTGTCTTCATCACAACCCAGATCCTTAAAAGTATTCAGGCATCTAAACTCCCGTTGATTTCAATGGGAGTTAGATGCCTAACTACCACTGAGGATCTGGGCCCAAGAAACTTTAAGGGCTAGATTCTCAGCTGGTGTAAAATGGTGTAGCTCCACTGAGTCTGAGGAGCTATCCCTCCAGGGTTGTACCATATGATCACTTGAAAAGAAGCTATTTACACTAGGTGTTGCAAAGAACTGAGCGGTTATTGGCGTCTGCCTCTGGTTTGTGTTCTCTACATCTTTGTAGCAGTTAATAGGTAAGATATTTTTTAGGCTGGAGTGAAACAGTGACTGAGAAGCCAGTTCTCACTGACAGTCACAAACACAGAGGAAACAGTTAATTCTTACTAAGCGGCTTTTCTGCCATTCATTTCAATTAGTTTTACTCAGAGAAGCAAAAGAGGAGAAAATAAGGATGATAAAAGCATACAGGGAGCGGCATGCAGAGTAAGAATGAAAAGTGTCTCCAACCTACAGCTCTCATAATGACAGGGTGAAACCTTGCATTGGGCAGGAAAGGCAGACAGCTGGAGAATTTGAACTGAAAATGCTGTGTACTCTATAATACTATATAACTCACACTGGGAGCATATATTAGGGAACCAATACTCAAGTCACCATATTACAATAACTGAAAATACATCTGCACTAAAAGACTACTAATTCAGGTGTCTTTTCTCCCAATACCCAAGTTGCCCACTCTACAGCTATGGGGTGGCAAAAGCATGTACTCAATATGGGGCCTAACAGACCAAATAACCTTCAACAAGAATGGCAAGCCAGTCTAGGATATATCTGGGGATATCACTGGCTATGAGCATCTCCCACAGAATGAGAGAGAGACACCAGTTCTCGGAAAGTTATATTTGTCTTTTTACTTGAGTAATCTGATTTAATTCTTCTCTGATTTCCTGCTCTGCACAGCACTATTCTTCCAGGGTAAAATTCAGCTCATGTAGAGGGCCAACAAGGCCTAGGTGCCATTTACGTCCCAATTAAGCGTTAGTTTCATTCCCCCTTGACAGGTTTCAGAGTGGTAGCCGTGTTAGTCTGTATCAGCAAAAAGAACAAGGAGTACTTGTGGCACCTTAGAGACTAACAAATTTATTTGGGCATAAGCTTTCGTGGGCTAAAAAAGCTTATGCCCAAGTAAATTTGTTAATCTCTAAGGTGCCACAAGTATTCCTCGTTCTATTCCCCCCTGAGAAAAGTTTATCATCTCCTCCTTACTTGCAAGTTTTTCATCCCTAATAAAAGGTTTCTTATTGCAGGTGCACACACATACACACTCTCAGTGCTATCCTCTATCCCAGTGGTTTTCAATCTTTTTTCATTTGCGGACCCCTAACAATTTTCAAATGGAGGTGCAGACTCTTTTGGAAATCTTAGACAGTTGGTGGACCCCCAGGGTCCATGGACCGCAGGTTGAAAACCACTGTTGTATGGTAACAACCATTTTGCGGACCCCTTAGACATAGTCTGTGGCCCCTCTGGGGTCTGTGGACCACAGGTTGAAAACCACTGCTCTAACCACTGGCACAAACCAGCTACTGTATAGATAGGTGCAAGGCTTTCTTCCTTACACAGGTCCCTCACAGCATTTCAATCTGACCTGCAACAATCCTAGCCAGGACATTTTGCCAATCACATGCTATTATGGGGAGAATCCTGAAAGGTGTGGAATACCTGCAGTTCCTTTTGGCTTCAATGAGAGTTGCGGATGCTCAAGCAACTTTCAAGATCAAGCCACATATGTTGTTTTCAGGAGCTATAAAAATGAGGACTACGTTGAGATGGCCAGAGCCCTCCCCATTTGTGACTTTAGCTAGGATTTTAGACTCAGGTCTTGACAGGTAAAAGTCTAGTGCCTTAATGCACCGTGCCACCCTACCTTCTCACTGGAGAATGTGTATGAACCCTTTAAATGATCAATAGCAGGGGGCATCAGATATGGTGATGGCTGTGTGCTTCTGACACCCAGCTAGGGAGACAGTGATCAAATACAGGACCAACAGTGACTTTGGCTAAGGGACTCCAAAATAGCACAGACCGGTATGGCAAGTTAAGCATGAGCCCATGCTCAGGGGTCTCAAATTCAGCAAGCATGAGTTTTTCATTTTAAAAGTGCTTTCCTAAAATTTTAACGTGAAAGGAACAATAGGCTGAATATCATCAACCAGCTAACAGATGGGGGGGTCAGATAGTCATGAGTGGAATCCTTGTCTACAATAAGGAGAAGCTGGTAACAATACTGGTGAGTAGTCGGGATTTTACAGCTACTTGCAGACAGGAGTGGGCAGAAAATATCAGGTGCTATTCTGCATATCTACACTTGGCAGGTGTTTTCATTAAATGTAATTATGTCTTATCAGGTCAGGCAGTCATTATATTTTGGCATTTTAGTGTGCCAGAGTTTTATTCATTTATCAAATATTTATTTAAGAGCACTTCACTGTATATGCAGGTTTTACATGAATTAACAGCAAAGTAATTCATTTGCAAGGCTTATTCCCTCATCAGGCACATATTGAAATGGGCTTCAGCATAGTCAGTTAAATGTCTTTAATAGTGTATCCCATTTCCACTTTAATTTTCACAGCAGACCTGAAAGGGAAAATGGTTACTTCTATTTCCCTATGACATCCCTTTAATTTAGAATGGCTGGGCCTGATCCTGAACTCTTTCTCCAATCCCTGCACAAGGTACCTCCAATGGACTTCAGCAGATTTACTTGCAAAAGGAGTTCAGCATCAGACCTTGTTCAAAGCAATGACTTTATCTGACAGGCTAGCAAGACAATTAAGGAACCTAACTTTAGAACTTTTAGTTTTATTAAAAATAAAAAAAGATGTAGGTTCTACCGAGTGCATTAAAGCATGCGTGGTATTTTCCGCACCATTCTACATGTTGCATACTTTACTTGCAAACTGTGGGTCAAATTAAGAATCCTACAGGTGGTGGTGTACTGTGCAGAGGAGCAACACTCCACTGGGAGTTCTCGGAGGTCTTGGGCCTAAAGCTGCATTGCTTTGCACATTGTGTATCCATTTACACCTGTGCAAAAGTGAGTGCAAAGTTGCCAGTCTAGTTTAGTAACATTTTACACTCACTCTGCATAGAAGTAAATGACTCCACCAGCTGCAAGGCAGAGGAGACTTGGGCTTAGTGTGTACGTGCTGGGCAAAAGCAGATATGCTTCCAGGGGGGTTGAGAGTGAGGAGTGCTCAGAGGCAGTCCTTGCTATGCTATTTTGAAAGGTATGGCATACAGTCCACCCAGCACTGCTCGCTGGACACTGTCTGGTATATGGAGATAGGCAGAGCCGTGTCCGCAACTTCACCTTGGCCAGACATGCCCCCATGTGGATTATTTACCACTCCCATCAGTATCACCTCCATTAACAGCCCTGCTCTTCAGAAACTTCAGTGAGTATCTCCTCTCCCTCACCACCTATTCACTGCATCATACTTTTAGCAAATGATGAATTAGCTTCATAATGCAAGTAGCTTTATACTACAGTCAGAAGCCTCGAGCTGACCAAAAAACAGCTACTTGCATATTATATTTCATAAAAATAACTATCTGGCAAAACAACAGAATGTTCTTCTGTCTTCAAATTCCACAGTAAGTCACAACATTCTGTGTCAATTCATGCAACACCACCTTTTTTATATCATTATATGTTGGGCCAAATGGGTCTGTCAAAAGAACTCTTGTGGGCATTTTATCAATTTTTAAATAACTACCCTTTAACATTCAATAAAAGAAAAAAAAACACCAAACCCTTTACTACCGCTATGAAGTACACTGCAGTATCACACTTTCAATAATTTTTCATTGCTTTTCCAATAAAGATACAAAACATCTGCTTTTCCCGTAGAGAAGGCTATAATGTGTCTAATTTAATCACACCGTGTTTTGAAATAGGTAAGTGTTACAACATTTCTAAACATCACCACGATCATTTCTTATCAGCACTCAGTGCTACGCTAGAGTACAGTTCCCTACTGTAGCTTGGGCAGTTGCATTTAAAATGATAAACACTAGAGCTGGAAAGGTTGTTCTGGGTCATTTCATGCATGCTCCCCAGTTAGTGCATTATTGTTCTCTACATTAAACCCATAAGCATTTTATTTAGCCTGCTCCTGAATAGCTCTAGGGAAGTTGTTTCCACAATTTTCTTGGTAAACAATTCCATTGGCTAATTAGTTTCACTAGTACCACGATCTAAACACAGGCTACTACTGTTGGTTACATCATTCTTACCTATCTGAAATAACTGCTTCCCCTCTTCAAGTATTTATGCACAATTGTCACATCCCTTCTTTTAAGCAGCATAATTTATCAAGATAGCAACATTTGGAAACTCTAGGGCTGAATTCTTCTTGATATCCAACAAACTGGGCTACAATTTTTGGCTCTGATCCTGCAACTGACTACATATAGCTCATCCCCATGCCTGTGTCAAGCTGCACTGAGTTCAAAGTGACCTGTCCCAAGGCAAAGTCAGTGGCAGGATCGTGCCCTTAGATTTACTGTGTGGTGTTATGATCATTAGTTCTTATGCTCTTTGAGGCTCTTTAGAACAAAAGAACCCAGGCAGAAGATCTACAGCATTGTGATAATGAAAAGCTACCATTTATGAAAAAACAACTTCATTCCATGTCTCTCTGAAGTCCTACTGGAACTCCTGCAGAGTCAATTCTCGCTGATGATCATTATAATAGGCTTTTATTTTGTAAAGCATCTGCCATGAAATCAATTCTGGTTGCTTTCAGACCTTATTAGAAATTATGAAAAAAGATTCTTAGACTTTTAATTTACTTAATTTGTGGCACTGATCATTTTAATAGCATGATCTTCTTGCAATGTTGGAAATAGAACAGTGTTCACTTAACAGTGCAAAACAATTCAGAAAATTTTCTTGTAATTTTGCCCACATTTTCCAAAAAAAAAAAAAAAAGAACCACATCAAGTTAGTTTAGGGATGCCTTTGGAATCGATCTTTGTAAGTGAAAGAGAAGTGAAATTGTTATGTATCTCTCATATCAGTTATACCATGGGTTCTCAACCTTTTTCTTTCTGAGCCCCTCCCCCAACATGCTATAAAAACTCCATGGCCCATCTGTGCCACAACAACTGTTTTTCTGCATACAAAAGCCAGGGTCAGCATTAGGGGGCAGCAAACAGGGCAACTGCCTGAGGTGCTACACCATAGGGGGCCCCGCAAAGCTAAGTTGCTCAGGCTTTGGCATCAACCCCATGCCATGGGGTTTTGAGTTTCTGCCCTGGGCTCCAGCAAGAGTAATGCTGGCCCTGCTTGGCAGACCCCTTGAAACCTGCTCGCGGCCTCCCTGCGGGCCCCGGACCCATAGCTGAGAACCACTGAGTTATATGATAGTCAGCATATGTTAGTGCTGAACCCTTAAACCATGGGTTCCTTTTCAATTTCAGACTTTCTGGGATGGAGTCAATCGACTGTAGGAGGAATCTTGCTTCATTTCGAATTCAGAATGGAATGGCTCAGTAACACAGTTTCAAATGCTTAAGGAAGCTGCATTGACATACAAAAGGGAACATGCTCCCAACACTCATAAAATAAGTCTTTTCCTATTTATGTGGCCATTTCTTGGCCCTAAAGGAAAAACTATGCCAGGCCTTACCAGTGTGGCTTCTTTTGTGAACCATGAGCACATTGGGACCGATGCAAATTATCCCACAGATATCACATTTTAGCTTTCCGTTAGGAAGTCGAATGCCTCCAACTCCTGACATAGCTTTGCTGCCTGGGCCATTGTGTGAGCCATTCATTTTCTCTCCAGAGGCATCAAGCATTCGTAAATCCTCCGCACATTCTTCCCCATTCATTTCACAGGCACGCCCATTCTCTTCATCACTCTGAGTCTCTATTTTAATATTACTGGCTGAAAAAAACAATACAGGATGCCACTCAGTTTTGTTACAAAATAAACACAGTGGCAAAGAAACAATCAAATCAAAGGAGAAAACTTAGAAACAGAATGTACAATATACCTACGCACAGAAACCACTGATATGGAGACATTTTTATGTGCAATGTGGTGAGTTCTGTGACATATGGAATAATGGGTAATGGATACCAGTAACCAAACACAAGATGATTAAGTCTTTCTGATTTCTGCAGCTGTAATATCTGCATCATCAATCCAAATGAACTGGAAGGAGAGTAATTATGAATCCATATTGTTTGGACACCAAATGGTGAAAATAAGTACCCATCAAAGACAATGGGTGCCATTAAAAAATACATTTGCCACTCTCCAGCGATAGCCTTACCAAGACACCTCTTCTTCTGCGAATAGGAAGAGATTGAGGATTGCACTTATCTTGAATCCACATACTGATTGATTATTTGTCACTATGGAAGGAGACAGCATGGCAGTGGGAAAGAAGAGGACTCAGGCACAGATGAAGAAACCAAGGAGTGAGAAGGAACAGGCTGAGGCCTCTGGGACTGAAACTGTAGTTGAAGTAAAAGGAGTAGGACTCATGCACTTGGGACAGCATGACTGAATGCTACTGGGTGACAGGAGAAGGTCTCTAGAACCAAGGACAAGTGGTGAGAAGGGGGCCAAGTCAGCAGGAGAATATAGGGGAATGGTTTAGACTGGATACAGGAACTGGTGGCTGAATGGAGTGGTCCCATACTTAAAACATAGTCGTATTCCCCATGCAGGCTGAGTGGATGAGAGAATGGGTTGGCATTATAAACCTTTAAAAGAACTGCGTCAGAAAATCTGCTTCTTCCTGTTTATCTTAAGTCCCTTCTTTAATGCATGTGAAACTGTGTAATTATTCAGCTAATAAGGGTAAAAAAGGTACTACTGTTTGAATTACATAATATAATTTTTCTCTTGTTTATATGAATAAACTACAGGTAACATTTTTGTGTATGATAACTGCCTTTGGCAGCTGCTGCATACGTGACTGTTATCTTATGTGAACACAGCAAAGACCTGAAACCTCCGAGAATTAACTAAGTACGGGGGAGGCCTGTAGTCAATTATGATAACTCCATTATTCACTCTTTACCCATGCACAGAGGTTGTATTATGTTGAATGTGGACTAATAACCTTTTCATCTTTTTCCTTGATACTACAGCTGGTCAAAATTTTTCAAATGAATTTTATTTGTTGTTGAAAAACAGCCCTTTCTTAAATTGAAAATAATTGTTACAATTGAGGTTTTTTTCCAAAAACTTTTATTTTTATCAGCAAAATTAAAGCAATGAAAAAATGTAAATGATTGACTGAGCACATACCTATTTTCACCCAATCCAGAACCAGGATTTTCTTTCATTGTAATAACAATGATTTCATATCGATAAGAGACATAAAAGATGATGCAACAATGACATATATTAAGCCAAGGTCAATAAGTGAATCTTGATGTTCTTCTAAATATGAAATCAGTTCACCAAACTCTGATCTCTGTTACACCCAACAATTGCACTGAAGTAAAATGATTCCAGTGGGATTGCACAGATGTAATTGATGGTAGAATTTGGCCCAATATATGTATTGCTACAGGATAAAAGTTGAGGACAAAGGAGTTTAGTTTTAGCACTGGTTGGTTGTGCATCTTTTATAGGTCTATAGGGTCAATCTAGATATTTTTAATGTGTTTTTAAGGTAAAGCATTTCTATTGTATATGCAACCTAAGTCTGGGACAAGTGCACACATTTCCTCTCCAGCTTTCCTCTTAATGAGGAGAAAAATTCAGAGGTCCAGAAAAAAATACCACTCACCTCTTAGCAATTTAAAAAACACAACATGTTTATATACTACATGACTGGCTCAGAAGTGATCAGTAGTTTTCTCTAAACTCAGTGGCAGTCAGGAAGCACTCATTTGCAAATGTGACCCAGTTGGTTAATAGAAATGTACTGTCTTGTCACATGACTGTTTTCAGCCAATCTTGCATCAGCCTTTTTCTCTTGCTTGTAGAAAAAAATTATTGAACAAAGTTAGTCTTATTTATCAAAAATTACAAATTCTTCTGTATTAGCAGACCCAGCCAAATGTGACTTTTAAAACATTTGTATCTACTAAGACAAAAACTTAATGTGGGGATACAAAAAGGATTAGACTTTTTAAGTCCTTACACAGTATATGTAATTAAATGCAGACAAATGTAAATTAGTGAGCACTGAAGTGACGGAAAAAATAAAAGTGCTAGATGGACATGCCCTTCAGTGAATTGAGAGCACACTGTATACTTACGGGAAAAAGATTTGGGAATTATTGCGTGAAAATCTCTAAAGCCTTCAGCCCCATATGTAGCTGCAACAAAGAAGGCAAACAGAATGCTGGGTTGTGGTACTGCTAGCAGTAAAAGTCAAAGAAGATGATATTATTGCTACAAAAGACATTGCTTACCTAAAAGAGAGGCAGAACTATCACCACAGACATAGCACAGAAAAAACACAATATAAAGGAAGGACAGCAGAATGATAGCTAGAAGGAGAATCCTCATGTACATGCACAGTAATTTCCCTTTGAAAAATGCTGTTTTTCCAGAGTTCCATAAGTTCTCTGATGTTTTGTGAAACTTCAAGACTTCTCTGAATTTTTCCTTCCTTGATAGCACCAGTTTCTGCAGGTCTAGTGCAGGTAAAATTCCCACTGAAGCCAACAGGAACTTTGATTAGAATTTTCAAGGGAAAGTCATTGAAAGGCAAGAGGAGATGGACACGCAACTGCCTGAGCCTCTTTGCAAGTCTCTGCCTTTGTCTTCAAGAGAACTGCATTATAGAGGCATGATCCAACAGTTTTTTCCACTCCAGAGAACTGTCCCTTGTTTGTATTCAATCATCTCTATTTACTTTAGTGACAAAAATGAGTGTTTTTTTGCTTTTTTCACTTCTGTTAACCCTGCAGAGTTAACTAAGGGTTTGTCTACATGGTGCATTAGTCTGCACTAGAGGTGTGTAAGTTCTAGTGCACACCTGTGTGTCGTGCACTAACTGGCCTGTGGGGACCCTGCTAATGAGCATGAAAAAAGTTCCCTAGTGTGCATTAATATAGTACTGTTTGAAATGGAACTATATTAACGTGCACAAGGGAGCTTTTAGTATGCCCAGCAGGGCCCACACAGGCCATTCAATGCTCAAAAGGCCAGTTAATGCACAGACATGCTGGTGCACATTAGAATTTACCCTGCTGTTGGGGCACACTATACACCACGTAGACAAGCTCACAGTGGAAAGAGAGTGTGCTGGATTCTATTCCTTCTTGCACATCATCATCATCATGATTTTTTTTTTATTGAGGCCTTGTCTACACGGGTTTTTCACCACCAGCGTAGCTCAACAGTGTAGTGTAGCTGCACTGATGCATATACCTAGTGCAGACATATTGTACTGAATTGTGGCAACCTGAGGTGAGCTGCATGGGGACAGATAACAGTATAAACCAATGCAATGCTTCTACTATGGCTTTTGTAGTGGTGCACCTGCTTTGGTTTAGCTACACTGGTGGCTAAAAAATCCAACAAAGACAAGGCCTAATTCCAATCAGCTGCACCTATGCAGCCCCATTTATTATAATAGAGTTGCACAGGCCAGTGTTCCTGAGGGCCTAATTTGACTTGCAGAACTTTTATTACTGGGGAAGATGTGAGAGAAGGAAAGAACCCAGCTTGTCTCTAACATCTCAGAGGGAATTTACAGGCCTGGCTGTTAGGAAAATAGATCTCTGCACGAGTAAATGGAGCACATTTTTATAGAGTAACTTTTCAGAGTACTTTAATTACTGAAAATAGCCATGGAGGTATAGAGCATCAATGTACTCAACAGGAGCCTGGATGTGTTAGAGCAGGAATGGGGAATAAAACAAGTGGAAATGGGAGAGTGTTTAACATGGTGGGAGGAGGAAAAGGAAATCAGTTTAAATGTACACCTCTACCCTGATATAACACAACCCGATATAACATGAATTCGGATATAATGCGGTAAAGCAGCGCTCCGGGGGGCGGGGCTGCGCACTCCGGTGAATCAAAGCAAGTTCGATATAACACGGTTTCACCTATAACGCAGTAAGATTTTTTGGCTCCCGAGGACAGCGTTATATTGGGGTAGAGGTGTATTAAAGCAGATTTTTTTAATTGTGATCAGTTGTGATCAGTGGCATGGCATCAGTTTTTAAAGTTTTGTCTGAAGCTTTATACTTGGATTGGATTAAATATCAACATTTTCTGTTTCTGTTGGAAGATGAGACTTGCATGATCTCCTTCCCTTCTATGGAGGTATTTCTAGTGCTCAGATGATGTGACAAGTCTCTCCGGGAGCAGGATTTGTATTTCAGATTTATTGATGCAACAATAAATATTTGATACTTTGTGTTTTCCAGACAACAAAACATGAATTGCCCAGTATTGTACAGATAACCTAACCCATGCACACTATATGATCTATTATTATTATGAAAACCTAGCCCTTTTAACCCAGTCAAGCTATTATTCTTTTAATTAATATGCTTAAATTTGGTTAGAGATGACCTTTTAAGCTCCTATACAGGTTGGGCCTGATTCATCACTGTGATACTTCATTTTTACACTGATGTAATGCCACTGAATTACACCAGCAAAACACTGGACTAATGTGGTGGTGAATTAAGATCCAGATACATAGGAGGTTAAATCAGAATCCACTTTCACTGTGATGAATGCATATATTGCACCAATGTGACTGAACTACCAAGTCCCCCAAGAATGATGTGATAAATGCCAAAAGACAATTGCAGGAAAGGCAACTGAAAGGTAAAAGAGGCTCTTGCAGATTTTAAGAGATGATGATATTAAGAGAACCATCTATCTAATGTACGTCTCCCACAATCCCCAGCTTCCTCTCATGGTTCCTCCCGTGACCAAAGCGCCTGTCTCCTAACCACGTACCAAATCCTTCATCTTCCTATCTCCCTGACTATTTCCACAATACACGTAGGTAATATCAACCTGCAGCACATTGGAAACTGCAGATATAAGGACAGAGAGTAAATTGTGTTTAATATCAAAATATATGAGCAGGGCTAATGTAATTATTATTCTATTACTTTTCACATGTGTTTCAACAAAACCTCAATTTTTAAACTGAAACGATGCTGCTGCAAGATTTCCAGTCTGCTGCAAGTGGCAGAAGTTACAGGCCCAGCTTTCTGTGCAGTGCACAGGGGCCTTGGCATGAGCAATATGGAACTACAGCATAGCAAGGATTAAGGGAAGACAGAGGGATTTGCAGATGATAGAGGTCAGATTTGTATTTGTGTGTGTGTGTGTGTGTGTGTGTGTGTGTGTGTGTGTGTGTGTGTGTGTGTGTGTGAGAGAGAGAAAGAGAGAGAGAGAGAGTGTGTGTGTGTAATGCTGTTCAGGATTCTTGTTGGTTTGGAGGAGGAAATCAGGGCTTTTGCTACACAGAAACCGTTTCATATTGTTATGGGGAAGGCTGGTGGAGAGGTTTGGTTATTTTTGGCCCCTTGAGAAAAGGATTTGGGCCCAGATCCTCAAAGGTATTCATGTGCCTAACCACCCCATGATCCCCTGGGAGGAGCTGGGCAACATGGAGTGAGAAATGAGGGGTTTTGTCATGAATGAAGATTTGACAGCTGGGAAGAAGGGGGAGAGAGACCACAGTGGGTTGCTTGGGAAACAGGAGGCTCTTAATGGCTGATAGAGGATTTGGCAGTTGAGTTTGGGGTATTCAGGATTTTGTCACAGGAAGGGAAAGGAAACACCCACACTCTCCTCTTTTGTTTTCTTCTCTCCTCCTTTTCCCTCTCCCAAGCCACAAGCAATGAAGCTGCAGAATCCCAGCAGACACAGTGCCTCCGTTCAAAGCATCCTTACTGTGCAGCTGCTTGTTGTAAGGAATCGACTCAGAAATCTTGACTCTGTGTTCATGGGATGCAGTATAATTCAATAGGTGGAAATCTGAGGCAAAAAGAGTTCTTTCTGAGCAATTTGCTGAAATATAGTCAGGCAAGATCAACGGGCCATTTCTCAGAGAACTTAACTGACTTCTGGTGAAACAGTAAATCCTGCTGTTTACATACTATGACTGTCTCGATCCAGTAAATGTCTGTTTTACCACACGCTGGATTATAGTTTCTAGTCTAGCTCTGAAGTCCCTTTATGCAACCCACATATAAAGAAAGCTAAATTTTTTTGCTGGGAGAAGGAACTGCCTTTTTATATGCTTCCTTTCCCTGGGTGTCTGTGCATCAGTTCTTAGAATGGCTTGACTCTAGCCTAAAGACACAAGGCAAAATTTTCAAGAGCCCCTATGTGACTTAGGGGTCTAGGAGCCTAAGACTCATTGAAAGTCAAAGGGTCTTACAGGCCATTTTTTCAAAACTATTTAGGAGAGTTAGGTGGGAATTATTCAATGGGAATTAGGCAACTAGCTGCATCTTGAAGTGCCTAAATAGATTTGAAAATCTGGCCCTAAGTATTGAAGTCACTTTTGAAAATGGGACTAAGCCTCCTGAATCACTTAAGTGCTTTTGAAAATTTTGCCCTTATTCTCTTCAGTTGATATTCCAAGGAGTTTATACTGCAGAGCTAGATTTGCAATGGCATTTAAGTGCCTAAAGATGCAAATAGATGCCTAGTGAGATACTCAAAAGTGCCTAAGCAAGTTAGGTGCCTAAGTCACACTGATTTGAATGGGACTTAAGGGCTTACCTTGCTTAGGCACTTTTTGAAAATCCCACTAGGGAATCTTCATCTTGTGATACATAAGGGTATTTTTACACTGCAGTTAAAACCCTGCAGCTGGCCTGTGCCAGCTGACTCAAGCTCGCGGGGCTCGGGATCAGGCGCTGTTTAATTGCGGTGTAGATGTCTGGGCTCAGGCTGCAGCCTGGATTCTGAGACCCTCCCACCTCACAGGGTCCTAGAAGTCAATAGCAAAGGAAAGGTCCTTTTGAGTGTTTGGGTTATTTTTTGTGTGTGCAAGTTTTGTTTTAATTTGATATTTTAAGGGAAGTTGGAAGTATTCTGCTGCTATCAATTGATGTTTTAATTTACAGTACAGCAAGATTTTTGCATGAAGGATACTATAATTGTTCAAGCGGTGGACGGATAAAGCTGCAACAAGAGCCAATTGATTTGAATACTGGATTTAAAATGTTGTGCTGAAGAGAATAAAATCTTTAATACCATCCTTACTAGCAAATTACAGACAATACTGCTGAAGAAGACAGGAACAGATTATTATTTATTATTTAAAAAATAAACAAGAAAATCAATCCAAACTTTGAGACAACACATGGAGCGAGACTTTGCTCTCATTTACCCTGGTAAAAATCTGCCTAAATATAATATTTTCAGTAATTCACGTTATTTTATTATATAAAGACTTTCAAATAAAATCAGATGTGGTGGGGTTTTGTTTTGTTTTTTTAAGTGGGGAGGGTTTTTGACTCAGATTGTGATGCTAATTACCCACCTGAAGTCACAATCCCTTAGTTTGTGACATCACAATGAGTTGTTGTGGAAACGATTTTACTGTCACAAAGGCCTGGTCTACACTGGGGGGGGGGGGCGGGGGGTGTCGATCTAAGTTATGCAACTTCAGCTAAGTTAATAACGTAGCTGAAGTCGACGTACTTAGATCGACTTACCATGGTGTCTTCACCTCAGTGAGTCAGCTGCTGCCACTCCCTCGTCGACTCCGCCTGCGCCTCTGGCAGCTGTGGAGTACAGGAGCTGATGGGAGAGCGCTCAGGGGTCGATTTATCGTGTCTAGACTAGACGAGATAAATCGACCTCCAGCTGGATCGATCGCTGCCCGCAGATCCGGCGGGTAGTGTAGACATACCCAAATAGGTGTAGTGCTACAGGTGGGGAAGAAGCAGCTGGGTTTATGAATGCCTCAGAAATATCCTTGGTATTAAAGGCCAAAGGGAAGAAACAATTCACAGAACTACAAGACATACAGGCGAGGTGTTTGTCCACAGAATGATTTTCAAAGATACAAAATTCATGGCCTGGCTTGTAAAATAATGAATGAAGTTTATTCTCTAGTTTGACTTCTTTATTAATAACTCTTGCCCCTCCCATCCCCCCCCATGCCTTTTTAAAGCTTTCTCCATGGAGCTGTGAAATATCTTTAAAAAGGTCTGGGCAGAAGTTAATAATGATAATAATGAGGTTAATAACAATAATTAATAATAGCTTCAGTCACTCACTTCAAGGAGAAAGTAAAGAAATTTGTGAGTTTGCTTATCTGCATCATTTTTTTTAATGGGATTGGTCCAGGTTACCAGTTTGAGGGACACAATATGGCCTTGCTGGACTTATCCAAACTGACTGGTTCTTGAACTCCAGAAAAAAAGGAGATGAGGCCAAATCGTTTTAAAAGTGGCCTGTGATTTTTCACGTGCAGTTATTGCACTTGCATGTACAAGTACCAACTGGAACATGCATATGTGATACTTACATGTGTGCAGTGCTTAATTTTTGATGAACGAGATGCCAGGGCTCAAGCAATTTTTTTACTTTTATAACTGATGCAGCAAGCCTTGCTGCCGCTATGGTGCCAGGGCTATGAACTGCCAATTTTAGAGGTGCCGGGGCTCAGCCTTGGCAAACTCTGGCACAAATTAAGCACTGCATGTGGGAAACAATAAAAAAAACTAGATGCCATTTACGGTTGGCTAAAAATTTGGACTTTAAAATACACTATTCGCATGGATAAAAGAACTATTTTTAAAAAGCCCCCAAAACCCCTAAAAGCAACAACAACCACCTGCTATAAACCAACCTGAACAAATTCCAGTACAGCACTTTCATCAGAAAAGGATTCAACCTGTTGAAGAATTCAGTGTGCCAAGGAACAGCAGAACCAGTAAGACAAATATAAGCTAACCCCTGAAAGAGATGAGTAAACCTAGTGACAGAATAGGTCGACTTTCCTTCACAAGCACCTGTTTGTGAGTCGTTTACTGTACCACAAATTTCAGAATGGTAAAGAAGAGACTATGCATGAAACTGCAGGTACTTCATAATAATTGGGCAGCTGCTCAGACTCATCTAGTTCTCAGATGGATTTTAAAAGGAAAAAGGAAAAAAAGGAAGAAAAGTTAGCACTAAGATCCACCAATGCCTTGAGGCCCCCTGCAACTGCAGCATACTGGGCATGCGGGATAAGGATGATTCCTGATGCATCCTTCTGAAGTAAACTCAACCACTCCCTCTACTCAAGGTTCCTAGACAATCAGCCTTTGGAATCAACTTGTTCCCTACCCCAATTTTGGCTTTTACTCAAATATACATGATTCCAGACACACAGGCTCCTTCAGATAAGCTATCTCCAACAGGACAACCACTCTGGTGAGCTCCACCCATCTGGTGATCTGAGGCTGCCATTTCCTTCCACTGCAAATGCAAAACCTGAGCTAGAGTTCACAGAAGAAGCACGTCAGTATGATAGTTGATGGGCAAAATATCCCTGCTTCCACATTCTCTTAACGGATGAATAAAGTTGCCCTTCGCTTATTGTGTCATGCAACCAGATTGGCATTTTCTTGTGGAATTGTAATTACAACATGCAAGTTGGTGCATAGTGAATGCAAATGAGTGGACATAAAAAGCCACACCTTTCTGTATGTCCACAAAATGGGTCTCTATTCCTCCAGGACTGTGGGGATTTATGCACAGCCTCCTATTAACATCTGATTATCCAAGAAATCCCCACCACACCAAGAAGAGAAAGTGCCAAAGAATTCTGTTGCAGCAATGTAGGTGATCTGGTAAAGTCCAACAAAAGCAGATGGGGGCTAGGAGGTGAGAAACTATTTTGCACATAGAACAATGATCAGACCTAAGGTCCCAATTCAAAAAGGTACTTAGGCATGTGACTATTCCTATTTAAATCTATTAAGCATGCATCCAGCTTTGCTGAAGCAGGGCCTAACTAGTTAGGTTCTAGAGGGCTTTATAACCAGTTCAATGGGCCTAATCTGCACAGTTCTGCTCTGGATCTAAACTAGAGGGTGTTTGAATCCAAGCAGTTTATCTGCTGCCTGTTGGGTGTTCACCTGAAGTATCAATAAAATTATGCATTGTGGAAGGGAGAAAAGTTTTATCAGACAGAGACATTGATCAAGTGCTACTTATAGGTGCTAACAGACCTGAGATTTATAAGAGACAAGGTGGGTGATATAATATCTTTATTGGACCAATTTCTGTTGGTGAGACAGACAAGCTTTAGAGTTTACACAAAGCTCTTCTTCAGGTCTGGGAAAGGCACTCAGAGTGTCCCAGCTAAATACAAGATTGAACAGATGGTTTAGCATAAGTAGTTAGCACACATTCTAAGAGACCATTCAAGGTGAGCTTTCTAAGGCTTGGTCTACACCAGTGGCTCTCAACCTTTCTAAACTACTGTACCCCTTTCAGGAGTCTGATTTGTCTTGCGTACTCCCAACTTTCACCTCACTTTAAAACTACTTGCTTACAAAATCAGACATAAAAATACAAAAGGGTCACAAGACACTACTAATGAAAAATTGCTTATTTTCTCATTTTTGCCATATAATTATAAAATAAATCAATTGGAATATAAATATTGTACTTACATTTCAGTGTACAGTATATGCAGCAGTATAAACAAGTCATTGTCTGTATAAATGTTTAGCTTGTATTGACTTTACTAGTGCTTTTTATGTAGGTGTAGCGTGGCGGTCACCCCGCTCCTGCCCTGAGGGGGTTAAAGCAAACCTGGAGAGGGCTGTGGTGGAGAAATGCTAGGCTGATTGGGGGAAGCAGCCACAGGTGGCCCTGTAAGAGGGCTGAGGGCCAGAGACTGAAACAGACACTCTCTCTAGCTTCCTAGAGAGAGAAGGACCTGGCTGCCTGGGAAGCTGAGGAGGGTACCTAGGGTGCAGCAGTGCTGGGGAAGGGCAGAGGGAGCTGGGGAGCTCCAGCCTAGCAAAGCCCCAGGCTGCAGGCCGAGTTAAGGGCCCACAAAAGGGTACTAGGGCTGCAGAGAGGCAGCCCAGAGATAGGCAGAGGCAGCTAGTCCAACCCCCCTTGTCGATGATGAGTGGTTTACAGACTGCCTTCTGCCCCAGTGAGCGGGGGGCTAAATGGAGACTGACAGTAGCCACTGAGGCAAGATGGGGATAGGGGGTTGGGGGTTCCCCTGGGAGGGAAGACCCAGAGTTCAGGGGTACTGTGGTCGGCAGAATCCCTGGACAAAGGGCACCAGGTCTGGAAGGGAGACGGGGGGCAGTGGTAGGTGAGACACCAGCCTGCAGAGGGCGCTCTGGGCTGGAAGAGCTAATTCCCTGGATGACCAGCAGGAGGCGCCGCACCGGTGAGTCCTCGCCCCGCCACAGTAGGCTTTTGTAAAACTAGGCGAATATCTAGATGAGTTGATGGACCCCTGATGTCCCCAACACATACCCCTGGTTGAGAACCACTGGTCTACACTACAGGGTTAGGTCGATGTAAGGCAGCATACGTCGACCTAATTGTGTCAGTGTCTACACTAGAATGCTGCTTCTGCTGAAGTAAGTGGCCTGCTACACCGACATAATACCGCCACGCGAGGCATAGTGCTAGTGTCAGTGTAGTTAGAGCGTGCAGTAGACACTGTGTTACTTAGATCGGCATATTGGCCGTCAGCCCCAGATGACAGGCTCAAGGCTCCTCTTCCCCCGGCCTGGTGCTGACAATTGGGGTGGGGCAGCTATGAGCCCCATACGTACAGCTGAGGCTGTCAGCCCCAGGGCAGCGGCAGGGCTCCAGCTGTCAGTGCCCCACAATGCCCCACTTCAGTGGATGGAAGCGCTCCAGGTGAGGACGTGCACTGCTGACAGACTGAGCACAGTGTGGACATGAACCACCGCTTTAATACTGTAGTGGCTATATGTCAACTTAACTTAAATCAACTTCATTTTGTATGGTAGACGTGCCCTAAGACTGGTAGCAAAGGCTCATGCTTTTAGTACAGGAAATCCAGGTTTGATTCTCCCTAACAGTGACCCGCCCAGGGGCACAGTGTTGCACAAATGCAGTTCCTTGCCTCCTCTGTTTCTATCTGAATTTATTTTGCAGGCACATTGAAGAATAAGAAAATAACGCAAGGGCATTTAGTGTGAATTTTTAAATAATGCAAGTCACAATATATAATAAAAGTGATACGAAATCATTGTCAGATATGAAAATATTCACAGCGGATATAGGTGCATCTGTGTGAAGCTGCTTTCTGCAAAGAATCTATAGATACAGAACTTCCTGGCTTTTGTTGCACCAACAGTTTTCCAAAAGAAGCAGAACTTGATACATATCACAATTTAAGAGCTTGTCTAAACTTGAAATGCTACAGCCACACAGCTGCTGTAGCACTTCAGTGTACACACTATCTATGCTGACAGGAGGGGTTCTCCTGTGAGTGTAGGTAATCCACCTGTGAGAGGTGCTAGCTAGGTTGACAGAAGAACTCTTCTGTTGACCTAGCACTGTCTACACCAGGGGATAGGTCGATTTAACTACATTGCTCAGGGGGTTGGACTGAGCAACCTAGTGGGTCGACCTAACTTTTTGCTGCAGACCACACCTAACGCCAATAATGACCTCTCCTGACAGGGGAGGCATCCACTCTCTCTCAAATCCTTCCTCCAAGAACACTTCGGGGAAACTTATCAGTGTTGATCTGCACTCTAGGATGTGCTGTTTTTAAATAACAACAACAAAATCTACTGCCTTGCTGTGTGTGGATTCCACTTTCTGATTTAGGAGTGTGGCGACACCAGAGAGTTTTGCAATCACAAAGAGAGCAATAAAGGGCTGACTGGTGCGGGACCAGTCTTTGGAGAAGAGGGGAGGTTCACTGAGGTAAGGAATTAACAGTGGGGTCCAGAGAGACAGGTGGGTTCATAAACAAAACATTGTAGTTATACGTGTAAAAGCTCACTGCCTAGTTACCAGAATAGAGGGGAATAGGCTGGAGAGATTCCTAGCCAAAGGAAGGGCACAATGAGGTGGGGATCCAGGAACACAACCAGTGGAATAAGGCTACATACTGGTGGTCAGGTATATAGAAGTGATGTGAAGTGTAGTTAGGGGAGAGAATTTAAGCCCACTGAAAAAAACTCTGTGAAATCCCTGTACATGCTGGATACATCAAGAATGATCGTTTATAAGACTAATATGGTTTAGGTGGAAAGAGATATATTAATTAAAGACACTGTATTAATTACTCCCTGCAAAAAGAAGGTAAACATTTTCAATGCTCGAATTCGATGAACAATTTACATATCTTGAGCGACTTATATGGAACTATGCAGATTTACATTGGCCCCTAAATGCAACTGATCTGTTTAAATACCAATTTGCATATTTAAAGCGATATAACCTCACTACAAAGCAGGCTCCTTTTTCTCCTTTGTTGGCAGAATAGCAGCACAGCGTAGAACTATTACCAGGGATTCTTCAGCTGTCATGGTGATACATTGTACTGTATGTTAAGAGACTGCTGATGGTTCCCCAGCTGTCTTAAAGGTTGGTAGGCCTAAAATGAGATCTACCAGCTGCATTTTGGTTTGTGGGTGTGTCTTTATTAATCCCATCATCCCTCTGTGCTGCCTGTGTGTTCTGCTTTTGAGAACAGGTCAAAGATTGAAATAGACAAGAATCTTGCCACCCAATCTCTTGTAGACATGTCACTGAACAGAGAAATTGACTTTTTCTAATGTTCCAGGCCTCATTTTGTGGAAACAATAGATTTTTTCCTCCCTCTTTCCTAGGGTTAGATCAATTGGGAAAATAATTCTGAGTTTCAGGCCTATGAGGATTTGTCTATGCTGAAAAAAACCCAACAACCGACGGCAGCAAGTCTTAGATCCTGGGTCAACTGATTTGGGTTTGTGTGGTTCGTGCTACGGGGCTGAAAATAGCCATGCAAAAGTTCCTGCTCAGGCTGGAAATGTGCTCGGGCAAGGGGGATGCATCTCAGAGCCTGACTCAATTGACCCAGGGTCTGAGACTTGCTGCTATGGGTTTAGTGTTTTTTTGCAGCATAGACAAGCCCTTAGTCATGACAGTATCCCTTTGCCTTGTTAGACACTTTTGTCTGACTCTTTTGATGCGTTTTCTTCTCAGATGTTAGAGCCAATAGGAGAATTTTGATAATAGTTTACCAAATCACCAGTGCAGCCAGTTGTTGTGATGAAATCTAGATCTTTGGGTAGAACACCTAAAACTATTACACTGGAATCTTGTGTCAGCTTTTTGGATCTCACTGATGGAGATAGCCCTTGAAGCAAGTCTCTTTACAAAATTATTCCTTCCGCCTTGTGTATTGCAGCCAATCAGTTGCTAGTGTGGGGATCGTATGTCTGGTATTGTGGCCAAGGAAAATGTCCAGTATGTGCTAAAAGTAATTGGGTGTTCTGAACAGCGATGGGAGATCCTCAAAGGGCTCACAGGTTTGGACCAAGTTGGAAACATCTTACTTAGCCTATATTTATCCGAACCTTTTAAAGTCTCTCTTTTTATCTCACTTTCCCATCCCCTTTTCCATATCCCAACGTCTTTATCCTCATCCAAGGGAAAAAAACAAATCCTTCTTCCTTTCCCCGGACACAGTCAGATCCCAGCCATTATTGGGACTGGGGGGAGGAAGTCTCTGAAGTAATTTTCTCTTCTGTGCTGCATCCAACAGCTCTAACCAAATGTAGCCTGTTGCAGCTTTCCTTAGGTCTGAGATACCTCAGAACACAATGCTAAGACAACCCCAGAATTTGTGGGAGGCTAAGATAACAGCTGATCCAGCAGAGAGTGTCAGAACTCCTGTAACCCCCAGCAACTCACAATCAATTTAAAAAAAGACAGAAGTTCAGAAATGCCACCCACCTGCCTCAACAGCTGGGAGAACTTAATGATACCAGTGGTGAAAGGGGATAGTCCCAGCAGTGAAGGAGGGAGACACTTACTCAGGAATGCCTAGTAGCTTCTTCACCCTCTGGCAGTCTCTGGCACCCATTGGCAGTTGAGGGGGAGTGGTGCTGAGTGTCATTATTCCTCAGCTCCCAGGAGCAGGGCCACGTGGTGCCTCTTTTGGCTCTGTTCCAGCATCCCCTCCCGAACTAGGAATGGGAACCCGGTCTGAAAGATGCTGCGTGTCTAACCGATCTCCTGTTTAGGGGGCAGAAGGGAATTTTTTCTTCCGTGGGGCAATTAGCAGAGGACTGGGGAGTTTTTCAGCTTTCTTGCAGCACCTTCAAGCCACTGTGGGTTAAGTAGGAGTGTGCTTGGTACCTAAGCTGAGATGGTAATTCATCACAACTTGCAGCCGGCTTCCAGTGTGAGAATGAGATAAAAGACATTGAATTATGATGATGGGCCCTGGTTTCATGGAATAGGGTGATACCTTGTGGCCCTCGTGGGCTGAGGTCCCCACCCTTCTGTATCCTCTTTCCCCCTCGCGGGGGGATGGTGGTGGTAGGACTCAGAACAAGGAGAGTCCTGAGGGGTAGGCTGAGGACAGCCCATCCCAAGTTATGGATTATATGGTAGGAGCCCTATAACCCCCACATTGGAACCACTTAAATACCTGCTATAGGGAAATTCCTCATTTCACCGCTGTGTCCACATCAAAGGGGGTTCTTGAACTGCAGGGGACATTACACTGAGTTGTAACAAAAAGGAAGAGGCACTTGCAGGTCAGTAACCACTTTAGGTGAGATGAACTGTTATGACCTAAGCTGTGATTGACATAAAATAGCTTTGAGATTTGGGCCTGTTCTAAATTTTCCTTCCGTCTGTTAAGCACTAAAATTAGATGTATACTTTTAGAATTTGTTGGCCACTTTTATCGAGCTGTGCTGTTAAGTAATGTCAATGTACGATGGATTTTTTTGTTGATTTAACTAGTACAGTGATGTCTTAGCACTGAATTTTGTTCCTTTTATTCCAGGCCATAAGAAAGTCTCAGTTTGGCACCACGGACCTCACATTTCTGTTAACAGGTACACTGCTGTCTCACACAGCAGGTATGTGATAAGACACTCGTGCATTGGAGAGTACAGTACCTATAGGAAAAAGCTGGTGCTCAAAGAAAACTGCTGTCACTCAGGTGTCATACCAGACACCAGCAGGACAGGAGTTTACCGTCAAATTGACCAAGCTGATGATTTGGAGTGACAATTTATAATTTGAGCTTTTTGAGCCTGATTCTGATTTCACAGACACCAGTTTGACTCCACTGACACCAACTCCTGATTTACACTGGTACAAGTGAGATCAGAATCAACTCGCTTCACACCTGGTGTAAAGTGGTGTAGCTCAACTGAGGTCTGCCCTATAGTGCTGAACACCTCCCCAATAGTGTGCATGGCAAGTGAAAGACAGATAGCATTGGCTTGGCCAGGCATAGTGAATGGTATTCCCCTTTCACTGATGCCAACATCAATTAAGAGTAACTCAATTAAAGTCGGATCAGATCTAGTGTGGACAATGTCGGTGCAAGCTTCCCTGTTCTGCTCTTCAAATGCACATGAGTCATGACTGCAACTTCCCAGCTAATCAATTCCTGAACCTCTCTTGAGCTAAGACGGACAGTCACACTGAAACTACACCAAAAAGCGCAGTGGTTTTGTGATATAGAATAGGAGGAGACAAAAACACTCGTTCTCACTTTTGAGCAAAGGCCTCAATCCAACTCCCACTGATGTCAATGAAAAGGATTATGTCTACTTCAGTGGAAGCTGGAGCAGGCCCTAAATAAGGTTCTTAATTCAGGGTTCTAGATGTCAAAGGCTAGTGTGCTAACCCACTGAAACTTAGTCTGGATTTAGAAACAGAAAAACATCAGCAGTACTTTTAGGCTGGGGAATGGACAAGAAGGAGAGCCGTGTGCTCAGTAGTGACCACTCTAATTATGCAGCCAATTTTACTTTTAATAATTTCTAGAAAGGGAGCCGAGATCACACACTTACTTTATACAATAATTAACAAAACAATCATTATTTTCAGAGTGCCAGCATCTTAAATTATAATGATTTTTATCTACACACAAGAGAGGTTAACTAACGCACCACAGACAACTCTCTGTCGGCAGCAGTAAACAAATGCCTCCAAGAAATCCCCATTTGATAAACTGGCCCTCATAAATACCACCCCATATTTAGTAGCTTCACAGATTTTAAGGGCAGAAGGGACTAATTATGATCTGGTCTGTCCTCCTACATAACACAGGCCGTAGAATTCCAGTAAGTCCTGCATCGAGACCATAATTTCTGGTTGGGCCATAGTATCTTCTAGAAAGCCATTCAGTCTTGATTTAGAGGCTTCAAGTGATTGAAAATCTACTACAGCCTAGGTAAGTTGTTCCAGTGATTAATTACCATCTCTGTTAAAAATCTGCACCTTATTTCTAGTCTGAATTTGTCTAACTTCAGCTTTCGCTCCTTTGTTCAAGCCTAATAAATTGCTTTTTATTTGCTCACCTACCCCTAGAAGAAAACATTTTAAAAAGTGATTAGTGATTTTGGGTGCCTCCATCTCTGGGTGCCCATCTTGAGACACTTTTAAGGGTCCTGATTTTCAGAAAGCGTTGAGCACCCATGCTCTGAAAAGCAGGCCCTTTTAAGGTATCTCAAGTTCAGCATCCAAAAATGAACACCAAAAATCACCAGTTACTTCTGAAAATTGTGGCCATGCCCTTTTCATATGTGTGCATGTGCATGCATGCACTCTGGTAGCTTCTCACACATGTTTTGTCTATCCTAACCTATAGGTGGCCCGTGGAGAGCTAAACTATATTCTGAGACAAGTATCCCTGACTTCTGCAACAGACTAAAACTTTTGCAGGCTGAACCAGTTTCATTCCACATTCAAAACTGGAGGGTGTCTAATGAATTAAATAGGAAAATGAGTAATCCAGTCAGCACAGCAGCCCTTGTGTTATTGACTCAGTCTTAATTTAATTTTTTTTGATGCTTGTTTTGGACATGCTGCCGATTTTTGGACTGACAACACAGAGGGGACTGCATCATACACTATGTCTACGTTTATGGCGGTGTGTAGAGCAGTGGTCTCCAAACTTTTTTGATCGCGCACCCCTATCAGTAAAACGCCCGAACTGCCGAAGCGCAAAAAAAAAAAAAAAACGCTCCTCCTGCCGCGCACCCCCAACGATCCTCTTGCGCGCACCCCACTTTGGAGACCACTGGTGTAGAGTACAGACACAGCACACCCACCTAGCACAGGTATAAATAGCAGCATAGATGGTGAGACACAAGCGAGTAGAGAAAGCACTACATGCTTTGAACCCCACAGTGTATACACTACACAGCTCTCTACGTGCCCAAGTCCTGCCTCCCATGTCTACACTGCTATTTTTAAGCAGTGCAGTGTCCTGCTGCCTCCCTGCTGCCAGAGCCTCCCTCCCTCCCCCCCGGATTGAAAGGCTCTGGCAGGGAGATGCAATGGGGAAAGGCTCCAGCAATGGGGAAGCCTCAGGGAAAGGCTCCAGGAAAGGCTTTCCCCACCGCCTTCCCACTAACTGAGCCTTCACTGCAGCGTGTAGCTACACATGCAGTGCCTGTACTCTACATGCCGCTGTAGGTGTAGACATAGTCATAGACATTGTCAGGGGCTAAGCTGGAGGGTTTGTCAGTTGGGTAGTGGTTAGTTGGTGTTTTTGGCACCTGGAGAGGAGTGGTAGGTATCTTGGGACTTTGCGATATACACATTACATGGGTTGTTCTGCTAATATGATCAGCAGGGAAACAGGTAACATTATTAACAGGTATTGTCCTCTTTAGGGTTCAGAGTCCACAACCAGAGCTTTTTCAGACATTGCTTCCAATTTTGCAGCTGCAGGAGCCCCTGTCTGGTCATGCTCCAGTGCTGAATAGTATGGAGTACAAGCTGCTTTGCCGTGGCTGAAGGTACATTTTTTTTTTTTTTACACAGCATTGTAAAATTTCAATGGGACTTAGGCTTCTAAATCAACTTAGGTGCTTTTGAAAACCCCACCCTGAGAACGCCACAGAACTTGAGTCCCCTAGGGAATCAGGATCTCTCTTCTTCTACTGCAGCCATGGCTGAGGCATATCACAGCTTCCCCCTTGTCGGGTTTAACAGGAAACCTCCAGCTACTGTTCCTCTAACTGCTCCCACAAACAAACACAGCAGTCTGGACATGTTACCTATTTCCTCCCACCCCACACTTGTATGTCTCCTTAGCTGCCCCCTTCCTCCCTGTGAGTCATGGAACAGAATTTTGGAGCAAGTCCTACACGGGTTCTCAGGGCACGTATCCAGGCAGCCCAGCTGAAAGGCTTCAGAAGGCCCCCATGTGTAATATTTGCTTATAGCAACCCTGAAAATGCCTTTCTGAAGTGGATGGGGGCAGTACACATCTCTCGGGGCAAGCGTTTCTGGCTGCCTGCAGTCTCAGGAAGACCACACTGCACCATTTACATTCACCACCCTTTTAAAGGGTTCACTTCACAAACATGAAGTCTGGATCTGTACTCTTATCTTTAGGAGAAAAGCAAAGCCCAGATTCTGCAGCAACTTCTTTGGCTGAGGAACCACTTAATGCAGAGGCCCCTGGTCACAGCGAGACCTAGAAAGTGACAATGTTCCTCACAGTATAGTATAAGAGTTGCACACATTGTTGGGGGTCTCACAGCTGCCTGGCAAATTAAGCAGGACTGAATGTGTCAGATACTTAATGCAGCTAGTTTAGTCTTTACTGTGGGTCTAGGCCAGTGGTTCTCAAACTTTTGTACTGGTGACTCCTTTCACATGGCAAGACTCTGAGTGTGATCCCCCCATATAAATTAAAAACACTTTTTAATATATTTAAGACTATTATAAATGCTGGAGGCAAAGCGGGGTTTGGGGTGGAGGCTGACAGCTCACAACCCCCCATGTAATAGCCTCATGACCCCCAGTGGGGTCCTGACCCCCAGTTTGAGAACCCCGGGTCTAAGCCAATACAGCTTTAATGTAATGGGACAGATCCTCATCTGGTTAAATCATCAAAACTCCGCTGAAGCCAATGGAACTACAATTCACACTAGCTGAGGATCTTCCCTAATGTCTTTTTCACCTTCAGACAACACTGAAACAAATACATTAAAAGCTGCCATCACAGACCCCTGCTCCAGAACCTCTAGGCTTGGACAATCAGTCTCCCCTGCTTATAGGTCTCTTTCTCCCCTCCCCACTGCCCCACCCTTCATCTCCACACTCCAGGAGGTGAAACCGAATACCAGCAATTGTGACTCTGCAGTTTGTGTGTCATATTGTAACTGGGTTTCCACATCCTCCTCGCACTGTTGTAAAAGCACTCGAAGAGGAAGAAGTGCAAATAATGAAATATAGGAATGCAGGAAAAGAGGAAGCAGCAGAGACACAGCAGCCCAACCGAAATGCTAAGAATTATGGAGAAGTGACAGAAAGGGAAGCACAGACCAGGAATTGCAGTCGGTGGCTTAGCAAAAAAATAACAAAAACAACAAAAAAAATAGGCTTGGCTTTTCTGCCTCTAAATCAACCTTTTAAATTAAGATTCCTGTTTGGCTTTCTCTGGCTTTATTTTTTTTTCATTTTAAGGCAGTTACCGAATTGTGAAACTTCTGCACACAGATGGATTTACCCAAACAATAGGTGTTGATATAATGGGGCACTGTAAAAATCTTCAAATGAGGGGGAAGAACAATGTAAGGAGGGCATAACAAGAAGGAATAGAGAGAAACTGAAAAGCAAATAGCTCAGAATGTCTAGTTTAAATTTTTCCAAGGGTGAGAAGGGTTGATTAGACAATGGGTTCATTTGCCGGAGGTAGCCATTGAGAAGATGGTAGCGGAGGGGTTTAGGAGACTAGATAAAACACTGAAAGGATTGGCCTATTGGGCAATCATGTACTAGTGCCAGCGGATGGAGCAGACAACTTAGGAAGTCCTTCCAATGAGATAATGTACAATTCTGTCCCACTACTTCAGAATGAAACTTGTTGTCAGCAGAAAGGGTTTTAAAATTCATATGAAGTGTTCTCTCTTCTCCTTTACAACCAGATCCAGCAGCCCATGCTTGGTTTTTACTCTCTCTAGCGCCCACTGACTTTAATAGGAGTCTGTCTGACTAAGGATGGAGTAGAACTTCAGGACCTGACTAAGGCAAGCTGACTTTCAGATTGCTTTAGGAATATAGTGGTGACACACTACATGTAAATGAAGACAGGACATGGCATGACAGAAGTATGCCAAAAATATATGGGGGTATATTTAGTTACTCTTTACTGGGTAAAAAGCCACCCTGCTGGGGCAAGCTCGCTCAAAGCTATCTGTGACCAGCCCTCTATGAGGAGTGAGGAGAAATGGACAGAGCAGATGTAAAGGGGGGAGAAAAGGGGCTGTGCACTGCAGAGATGGTCAGAACAAGCTGGTATGAAGTGATCAGGTGGAGGAGGCACAGGATCTATGCTTTCTTGGATCTGATCGCCAAGAACTCCTGCAAAGATAATGTCAAGAGGCAATGGCTGCATTTCAGTACTACAACGTGCCTGTGGGTTGGGAGAATGTCATCTGGTTCCCTCAACTCATGTTTAGTTCCAGGCACAAAGCTCATTTATTCTGGATTTGTACAGGAGGAGGGATGAATTATTAGGTATTAGGTAGGGAAGGGACTTGGAATTTTATCTTATTTCACCTGTTTATGTATCTACTTTGTTCTGTATTATGTTGTATCAACTTATTCCTTTAGCCTTTAAGATCAGCTGGAGATCTGACCTATTTCACCTACTCTACAATGCTTTCTATCCTTATCTTTACCTTATCAGCAACAATAGAAACATCAGAACAACAGAAATTATAACTGTATTGCTGATTTTGTCATATTATCACTACTTATATACTGCCATACCGGCTATTTATTCATTGCATTTTTTTGATAGTGATGGCAGATGTGACAAAGCTGAATAGAAAGTAAATAATGCTCTGTGAGAGTGTGAGTGACTTTTACAGGTTTCTGGCAGCTCAATGTCACTTAGAGATTACGAAGGAGGGTTAGCATACCTTTGGGCTTGAGGCATAGGACTTAACCCTGCTATCAGTTTCTACACCCATTTTGACTTCAGTGGAGTTACTCCTGGTTTACACCAGCATAAAGGAAAGAAAAATTAGGCCTATATCTGTTTTAAATACAATTCCTTGTAAAGGAAAAAAAAAAAAGTACTGCAATATGTAACTAAACTATCAATATTCTCCATAGCAAAAGGATACAATTTCTCCATTTAATTTTGGATAAAGGATAGCAAGCAAAAGAGGCAGAATATTCTTGCTTTCCTGCCAAGACAGTCCTAAAGCCACTTATCTTTAGAGTAGTATAACTCTTAAATTAAAAAAAAAAAAAAAAAAAAAGGAACTTTGGGCTCTGCTGGGAAGGGCCAAGAGGCTCCAAATCACACATGAAGGAATCAGTGGCTCTATGCATTATCACTGTGGGTTATCTGGTCAAGGAAAAACATTGTAGGGGGATTTTCATGCTGATGCAAACTTGGAAAAGGAGAACATTGAAGTAACCATCGAAATGGACATTCAGGGGTCAGGGACTGTCTTCACTTCTTTTTGTGTTGTTAACACTACTTACCTTTTAACAAAGGCCTTCTCTTTCATAGCCCATAGTTTCCTGCTTGATCCTGCAATGAGCTTTACTGTATGCCAAACTTTGACTTCAGGGAGGAAGGAGAGTCTAGGCGATAGGGCAATGCACTTGGACTTAGACTCGGACTCAGGAAATCTAGGTTCAGTTCTTAGCTCAGCCACAGACTTCTTGTGTGATCATGGGAAAGTCACTTAATTTATCATGTGTCTCACTTCCCCATCTGTAAAAAATGGGGATTATTGTTTCTCCAATGAAACTCAGTGGGACTTGAGTTCCAACATCACTTAGGCCCAGATACTCAAAGGTATTTAAGTGCCTAACTCCCATTGAAATCAAAAGGAGATAGGTGCCTAAATAGCTTTGAGGATCTTGACCTTAGGCACTTTTGAAAAGCTCAGCCACAATCTTTTGAGGGCTAGACAGTATCTTGCACTACAAAGCAGCACAAGGGCAAAAAACACACCTTTTACTCCCATGCACAATGCTCCCACATTACTTGTCTATGCACCGGGGACAAAGTGGGTGGTGTTATCCACCACAAAGCACCAACTGACCTTTACTCCAGGGGGAGATGTAATCTACTACTGGTCAAGGGCAACAGGCAGTTTACTTCTCCCCTGGAGTACTGGGGGAAGTAGGGAAGGAAATATGACTTTTTGAGTCGTAATTTCTTCTCTAGGCTGCTCCTGCCTGCCCTCTACTCAGGGTGAAATGTAAAGTCTCAGTTTTAACCTAGGTTTAAAAAAAATGAAACAAAACTGAGCATCCTGAGAAAAATTTGCACAGTGCAGTCTTTCTCCAAAACATATTTTTACTGTCCCCGTGCTTTGCAGTAGCCATGGCAGACGTTCTTAGCGGTCAGAGAAAAGAAAAAAAGAGGCTCAAACTGCACCTTTATTGTAGGAAATGACTAACCGCTGAAGTGCATGTTATCTCCAGGTCGGCACTTGAAGATTTCTCATACTGAAACATGACTGTTTCAAATTCAGTTATGAGATGTGACATCTCACTCCAAAAACAAATGGCCAGCATGTTTTCATTCTGTAAGCAACTTTCACACCCTCCATAGCCTCAAAAGCACAGTAGCAAAGATAGGCCTAGACCAAAACACGCTCCTTCAACTTCAATCAATTTGGGCCTACATCCAAAACTTCACATCTCTACAAAATGGGCCTGTTTCATCATTACATTGTGCCTCCTTTATGAGGGTCACTCCATTGAGTGCACAGACATAACACTGGTGTAATGCAGTCGTGAATCAGGCACAAGAGTTGTTAACATTCCTCCTCTCCTCCCGAAGTTAGAGCGATACAGTAAATTGCTTCTGTGAGCAACTTCCAGGTACTAGTTGCTCAGATAATTAAAAATTGCAAAATAAATGAGGGGGTTGCAGGATATATTTAACTTGACTGACAAACTTTTAAATTACCTGATTCATAGAGCAGAAAGGACCATTGTGATAATGCAGTCTGATCTCTTGTATAACACAGGCCATAGAACTTCCCCAAAATAATCCACTGGTGCTATTTATTTTGCTTCCACATATAATGAAATTTGATATTTATTCTGTGCTATATTTTTAGATCCAAGGATATTCTTACTCTCTGAATTTTAGGCCATATTGTTTTTAACAAAACTAAGTTCTTGTAACGTCTCATGTCAAACCAATGCCACTGCATACTGGAATGGAGACTCAAGGTTTGTCTGTTGCCGCTGTTGGAGAGACAGGCTTGCTCTCTCAATCCTTCAGAACAATCATTAAGGGCTTCCCTCTAAAGCCTGGTCTAGTGGTTAGAGCACTGGACTGGTAAAATGTGAATTCAATTACTGGGCTCTACTGTTATTGCAGTACTCAAACCTCTCTAGCCCAGGGCCTCAATGTTAGTTAGGTGCCTAAATCTCTTTGAGGATTTGTTTTCCCACCTGTAAAACTGAAATAATACCACCTACCTGTCATGAAGCTTAATTAATTAAGCTTGTAAAACATCAATTATATTGTAAGATCTTTGGGGCAAGGACAATCTTTATGTTGTGTGTATGTACAGGGTCTAGCAATATGGAGCCCTGATCCATCCTTGGGGTCCCTACATGTCATTGCAGTACAAATAAATAACACAATTTTAGATAAAAGGTACTATCAACATCTTAATCTACCCCCAGCAATTGTTCGGGGTTGAAATCTTGCATAATCAATGACATATTGAAAAGATCAAGGGGCGTAATTTTATCCAGCTAATAAGCATATTGGATATGCAACTATGCACCATCAAAACAAGTTCCGTATTGTGACAGGCATGAAGTGAGTGATCAAAATCTGGCCATCTACCTTTTGCAAGTGTTCATATTGTGTTAAGATTATCAGCAAAGGCGTTTCCTGGTCTCCTAGCTTTTATGGAATCTTCAAAAATGTCTAGCAGACAAAGTTTTTGTCAAACTTCCTGTCAGCTCTTAGTTGCACGCTTTGTATAGCATGTGGGGGCTATTAGCTTGCCTAAGTCTTTCTGTGACTTTTTAAAGCATCTGCTCAGTGTATTTTTTAAGGTAAATTACACCAAAATTTGAAACAACAAGCATCATGTATCTATTTCAGGAAACAGGATTTTTTTATATTAGCTGTCAATTTAACTGCCTTCAGTTTGCACCAATATAATATAGTTGACCAAATTTATACCTACAATCATACAGATCATTGGTGTGACTAATAATAGAATGCTCGCTTATACATCCAAAATATTAATGTCATGATTCTGCAAACAATAAAACAGGTGAGTAAAATGCATGGGAGCAGCACCATTAAAGTCAACATCTGAGAACAGATGGAATAGGATCCTATCAAACATAATTCATGTGAGACTCACTTTTGCTGCTCCAGAAGGACAGCTCACATTTGACTGGTTTTTTTCCTAGGACAGTGTCTCTAAGTTCATATTGCGTTAGAAAAGCCATTTGTTTGGAAAGTTAGACTCTTTGAAGTACAGGTAAAGTACAACTCCTATGCTGCTTAACCAAATCAAACATAGTAGTTGCACCCAAAACGTATGGACTTTCCTTTCTCTGGAAAGTAAAAAAAAACAACAAAAACCAAAACCAAAAACCCCTAGCAAATATATTCCTATGTCAGTCCACTATTGCTTCAAGTGGCTTGTGAGGTCACTGTTGATCCAAAGCCACAACAAAGTGGTACTCAGTCCATGACACACAAAATTCTCATGCCAGCACCTAGCCAGAGTAGCTGGGCTGCGTGCTGGACAGCTGAATGTGATGAAAAGCCTTTTCCACCAGCTGCAGAACAGCTCCAAGGAGGCTACTACTTCCTATCAGCTAAAGCAAACTGCCACACCCTTGACGTGCCCACAGTGCAGTGTGGCGTACAAGAAGATCCATGAAGCAAAATATCCTCTTCCCCTCATCATCTGAGGACAGGTGTAACTGAAGAGCGAATTTGGGCTACAAAATCTTTATTACTAGTGCTGATGGCTAAGGGCTTGTCTGGACCAGAAAACCATTGTGCTAGAGGCTGTACATATACAGACCAAAGACATTCCCTTGCCCCAAAGAGCTTACAACCTAAGAGTAAGAGAAGAGGCAATAGATGCATACAGACAGACTGACAGTCAAGTACACAATGAGATAATGTTGGTCGGCATGATAGGCAGTGGTCGTCTCAGCATACCACAACCTAACTTCTGTCAATTTTTTGTAGGCCTCATAGAATCATAGAAATGTAGGGCTGGAAGGGACCTCAAGAGGTCACCTAGTCCAGTCCCCTGTGCTGAGGCAGGACCAGGTAAACTTAGAACATCCCTGACAGGTGTTTGTCCAACTTGTTTTTAAAAACCTCCAATGATGGATATTCCACAACTTCCCTTGGAAGCCTTTTCCAGAGCTTAACTATCCTTGTAGTTAGAAATTTTTTCCTAATATCTAACCTAAATCTTCTTTGCTGCAGAGGAAGCCTGTTATTTCTTGTCCTAACTTCAGTGAACATGGAGAACAATTGATCACTTTTCTTTTTATAACAGCTCTTAACATATTTGATTCCCATTTTGTAGTGCATTTGACGTTTTTCTACCTAAGTGTAGCACATTGCACTTCTCCTTATTGAATTTTATTATGTTGATATCAGACCAATTCTCCAATGTATCAAGGTCATTTTGAATTCTAACCCTGCCCTCCAACTTGCTTGCAATCCCTCCCAGTGTGTGTCATCTGCAAATTTTATAAGCATACTCTCCATTCCATTACCCACATCGTTAATGAAGATATTGAATAGTACCAAACCCAGGACAGCTCCCTGTGGGATCCCACTGGATAAAGCTCCCAGTCTGACACCAAATTCTTTGAATATGGTGTTTCAAATAATTGTGCACACACCTTACTGTAATTTAATCTAGACCACATTTCCATAGTCTGTTTATGAGAATATCATGTGGGATTGTGTCAAAAGCTTTACTAAAATCAAGACATATCATGTCTACATCTTTCCCCGATCCACTATGCCAGTAACCCTGTCAAAGAAGGAAATTAGGTTGGTTTAGCATGATTTGTTTTTTATCATCTATTATCCTCTAGATTCTTACAGATTTTTTAATAATTAGTTCCAATATCTTTCCAGGTATAAAAGTTAAACTGACTGGCATAGCATTCGGCAGATTCTCTTTGTCCCCCTTTTCAAAGGCAGGTACTATATCGGCCCTTCTCCTGTTCCCTGGGACCTCACCCTCAATGAGTTCTCAAAGATAACCACTAATGGTTCCAAGCTCACTTCAGCTAGTTCCTCAGGTATCCTAGGGAGAATTTCATGAGACTCTGCCCACTTGAAAACATTTAACTTATCTAAATATTCTTTAACCCGTTCTTTTCCTACTGTGGCTTGCATTCCTTCCCTCTTTTTAAAATTAATTGTGCTAAACCATCTGGTTACAATTAACCTTTTTAGTGAAGAATGAAGCAAAATAGGCATTAAACACCTCCAGCTTCTTGATGTCATCAGTTATTAGCTCTCCTTCCCTACTAAGTAGCGAACCTACATATTCATTCATCTTTCTCTTGCTCCTAATGTATTTACAGAAGCTCTTCGTATTCTTTTTTATGTTCCTTGCTAGTTGTAACTCATTTTGTGCCTTTCTGATTTTGTCTCCAAATGCTAGTGCTAGTCTTTTGTACTCATCCTTAGTCATGTGTGCATCTTTCCACTTTTTGCAAGATTCCTTTTGGATTTTTAGGTCATTAAAAAGCTCCTGGGGGAGCCATATTGGCCCCTTACTATTCTTCCTCATGGCATAGGAGTTGTAAGGAGGGGTTTGAAGGAGAGCAGTGAAGTGGCTTTATGGATGTTTATGCACAGTTCCTCCAAAGAGTGAGGGACAACACTGGAGAAAGCACAAAGGGGCTTGTTTGAAAATCTAACAAGTGGGCAATAGAGGCTGGCATCACTGGCCAACTGAAGGCAGGAGTACACCTTTCAATACTGAATGAGAGATGATTGGTATAGTGGAGATAAGCCATAAAGGGCCTTGAAAGTGAAGACAAGTAGTTTATGTTTGATGCAATAGAGAAAAGGGAGCCCGTGGATGGATGCAAAAAGAGGTGTGATATAGTCAAAGTGACAATCTAGGAGAATGATCTTTACAGTAGCATTCTGAACTGATATGAGCAGGGCAAGACTGCATTTGTCAAGGCCAGGGAAAAGGATGTTGCAGTAACCCAGTGGGTTTAGCTGAACAGGAACAAAGTACTCTTGTTCCGGAATACAAGTGTCCATACATGGAGTTATTCAGGAACAACTCTGTGTGTAGACAAACCCTAAGCCAGAAGCAACCCAGTTAGATTCTCAGAGCCCAGTGTGAGTGTTTGGGGGCTGGCCATTAGAAAACTATCTTTTTACTTGTAAATTAAGCAAATTTGACCTGGAAGTCACAGACAAAAATATGGAACATCTATTTTTACACAGTCACTTTTTCTTATAATAGAACTGCATTTTAAGGCTATATTTTCACATGAGCCTTTGCGATTAGATGCCCGACTCCTTTGAAATTCTCAGTCGTTATTATTATTTTTATAATATCAAGTGGTGCCTGGAGCCACATTGGGCTAGGCGCTGTACAAACGCACAGCAATAGTCCTTAGCCTGGAGGGCTTGCCATCTAAATGGACAAAAGATGGGACATCCATTTCTTCTTTTGACCACAAATGGAAACAGAGTTCCCAGCAAAGTCACTTTGAGCATGCACTCATGCATCTAAGAGTAAAATGTGGCTCTCACATGGTCCCAGAGGGGAGACAGAGGAAAACGTTAAGAGTTTCATTTTCTCTGGCTCATCTTTTACATCAAACGAACGTGCAGTGCCTGTTAGTACTGCAGGAGCACAGCGCGCTGTGGGAAACCTTCCCAGCAGGTCTTGTGAAATTGCTTCTGCTGATGCAAATGTGCTATTTGCTAGAGCTACCCCTAGCTATCTGATGAACTCCCATCATATGCCTGAATGTGAAAAACACAACCCACAGCCCAGAATGTGTGGATCACTGTGTTCTCAGGAAGTACGCAAGTAACATAAGTACTTGCGCTCTGTCTCACTGGCGGGAGGTTGGGGGGGGAAGATCACACAGCAAACACCAGGTCTCACACAGGAAGGCTGGGGTCTGCTTTTTGCTCAACTAGCCTAGGCTTTCAGAAGTGCTGTATTTTGCACCAACCTGTAGGTCCCCTGCATGTGTTGGAGGTGGTTCCTTAAATATCACACTCATTTTCTGGGACTGGAGAATAGAAACGTTGTTAACTACTTCTGTTCAGAGTTGTTCTTTATTTTAATTGCTCTTTCATATTCAATTGCTCAATCCATTATTGAAACGTCTCTTAGGTTATCAAGCTAGAAGGCAGGCACCAGCTTTTAGTGGAAAGTGTATATCAAACAGGAGATACAAGATATTGTATCTGTATTTTCTATGTGATTGTTTTTTCAACATGATACGGATATCCCTCTGTTCTGAGGAAAAGATGCCTCAAAAAGTACTAGTGTGCATTACTAAATTTGCTATCACATGATAAAAAAGTAAAAAATTAGACTTAATGATCGGAAAAATTATATGCTAAGAGCTGAATATTCTGAACTAACCCTTTAAAGTATCAGAGGCCTAGCCGTGTTAGTCTGAATCTGTAAAAAGCAACAGAGGGTCCTGTGGCACCTTTAAGACTAACAGAAGTATTGGGAGCATAAGCTTTCGTGGGTAAGAACCTCACTTCTTCAGATGCAAGAGTTGCATCTGAAGGTTCTTACCCACGAAAGCTTATGCTCCCAATACTTCTGTTAGTCTTAAAGGTGCCACAGGACCCTCTGTTGCTTTTAACCCTTTAAAGTTTCATTAACTTGCCCTTCTGTCTCTCATAGAGTCTCTACTTGATTGACACTCTAGGTAACTACTTTAAGAAATACAGCACATACACCAGTCAGTGAGCTAGATTCTGAGTTTGTGTACACTTAGGGAATAATCCTGTTCCCACTGACGTAAACTGCACAATTATCCTTCACTTCAGTTGGGTCCAATACAGGAGTGTGGCACCGCTTCTGACGTAGGGCCGTATCTTGCCCTTCCACCCATAAACCCTACCTGTGGGAAGGAAACAGGGCACCAGGAAACTAAGTGCAGTGTCCACCAACAGCTACTCTCTGGGGCCTTGGAGATGGCACGGGCTAAACCTATGAACTCATGGTATCCATGGAGAACTCTGTTCCCAATCCCTTGGATCCTAAGGAATCCTTGGGCTGTTATGCAGGCTTCCACCTTCAACAGCACAGCTCCCTTGGGAGTTATGCTGCCATGGGATGCCCTCCATCCTCTAACTGTGCAGTAGATGCTGCAGAGAGGATTCTCATGGCCTGGTTATCCCCTCACTTACACTAGTATAACTTCACTGACTTCAGCAGAGTCACTCACGCCTGATTTACACTAGTGTGAGTGAGAGGAGAATCAGGCCCTCAGAGTTAATGCTGCCATTAATGACTAACTTAAATCCATGCAGCAGAGTATAGTGCTCAGAGGCAAGAAGAAAGAGGGACTTGGGGGGAGGATGGGGGAGGACGGGGTGTGCAGTATCCTATGTTGATTTTGTTCCTTTCATTGTAAGACTTTTCTGGCCCATTTTATTTTCATACTTCCCTCTGTTCATGGGCACACTGTGTTTACACAACCTGTGAGAGATGCAATGAATATAAAACTAAAAACTAAACATATTCTCCCCAGCTCCTGCCCACTTCCCAACTGGAATTTACACGGCTAGCTCTGTCCGAGTAGAAGGGATACTGTCAAATTAGCAGCAACTAATCTTTTCCTCTTCTGTGTTTGAAAAAATCTGTTTTGTTATTTGTATTTATTTTGCAAAATGCATACTTCAGTGCTCTTTGTTCTTAAAAAATTGCTAGAAGCCCTGTCCTCAAGAGAAATCCTACACCTGTAGGATTTGTAAATCTGTATATATGTGATTTGATTTTAAATGTATATAATGTAGCCCTGTGTGTGTGTGTGTGTGTGTGTGTATTTACATATATTTACACAAACACCGAATAGTGTTTCTATACATAAGTATACACATGAGAGATAGAGAAAGTACTTATGCATGATGGAGTAACATACAGTGGTTGGTTGGGAAACACTGCTGTTTCAAGATTCCAGGAGGGCACCATAAAAAACAAATAAAAAATAAATAAAGAGGAGGATTTCTAAATTAAAAATATCTCAGCACTGGCCCTATAATACCAAAGGCTCAAACTTGTACTGTATAAATCAGTCTCTTTCATAGCATGGAGGGAGACCTGTTAATGTGTAATTACAGAACTAACAAAATGAGACATTTCCTGTACTGTTTTGCAAGGAGTAACAAATTCCAGTTAACACCACAATAAGCCCATGATAGGATATCAATTTCACTAGGATCTACTTGCAATGCTGTGGTAAGATTAAGCAAATGTGTTCATACCACAGGTACTACCTCATTACCATTATTTATTCCATGCCTTCTGCATGTGATGGGCTCCAAAGTTATTGAAATCTCCTGTTAGTGCATTACCATTTGTTATATTTATTTCTACAGTTATGTGTTCAAACAGGCAGCAACGAAACAAAACAGAGAAGTCCAATTCCCACTTCATTTTTAGGACAATGTTGCTCTATACCCTGCAGTATAAACATGCTCCAGCAATCCCCTTAGTTCAACAGCCCTTTTCTAATTCCAGCAAAGTGATATTTCAGTGATAAAATTGTTCAAATTCTGGGAGAAAGGCTCAGTCCAGGTACAGAAAGGAAAGTGCAAGTGTCCTTGTGATACAGTAGTATGAACTAACCATGGGGGAATCCTGCAGTGTTTAGTCAAAATTCCCATGCCAGCCACTGCTTCTTTGGCTTCCAGTGGAAACCTGAGTGAGCTGTGCACCCACAGTAACCAATGTACGGCAGAAGCATGAGTAGAGGAATGTGGGGAGGGAGGTCAGGGGGGTCTCAGATGAAGCAAAGTGATTGGTAGTTGGCTGGCTCAGGCCAAAAAATGAGCAAGGCTGGCCAAGGTGGGGACATGGCCAATTCAGTGCATTCCCCAGGCAGCCTGCACCACCAAGGCTCCTATGAAACCCAGCTGCAAATCAAAACTGTTCTCCCCAGCCAAATGTCTGCTCTCTCCCAAGTGTGAATCCTCTCAGGGCCCACCTATAGGCAGTAGGGTAGAATCCAGCCCACTGACCTCACAGTAAGAAGAGTAGGATTAGACCTATCAGTTTACTTTTAGTGGGGATCTCTTTAATACACAGGAAGAAAGAAACGCATGGTTCTTCTCTGAAAAGACTCTGTCATGTGGGCAGACTGAAAATTTGTTTATAAGCTGTTCCACCTTGCATTTAGCTGTGACGCTCAGAGTACCTTACCCAGACCTGAAGAAGAGTTTTCTGCGACTCAAAAGCTTGTCTCTCTCACCAACAGAAATTGGTCCAATAAAAGATATTACCTCAACCACCTTGTCTTTACAAAAAAGAGACTGTCCCGTGTGAACGGAGCAGGCTTAGCGATATTCCTTGGCTGGCAATGCTCATTTCAGTGCTAATGAAGACTTTCCGCTTTAACATCAACTACTGACGCCAATTGCAAACACTGAACCATATATTTACCACAGGAATTACATGTCCATAACCCTGTTCACACCACACTGAGATGCAAATGTATCTCGAAAGGGAAAGGCTCAGCCTTTCACTCTCCAAAATTGTGCCAGGATTCAAAATTAAGACACAGATCTCCTGGCTTAAACAAAACACAACAAGAAGCAAACATTTATAAGTCTGCAAGTTCACATCCATACAAGTGGGGATGTTTGCTGCTCACAACCTGTTGCAAATACAGGATGATTTTAAATGATGAAATATGGACAATAAATATTTCCTCTTATATAAATTGCAACACATGCTGAAAGCATCTCCAAACTCACCTAAAACATACCTTTCATTTCACTAGAAATTTCTGTTAGGTTATTCCCTCAAATTCTAATTTCTGTTAAAGCTCCTTTTTAAAAAAATAAATAAATAAAAAGGAAGGCTCATCTCCTTTCACATAGTAGTCCAGAGCAAACAAGGTTACTGAAAACTTTGTAAGAGCAACTTCCTCAAAAGATATATTTTCCAGGGCAGAAAAAAGGGTAGAAAATTTGGCTTACAATTTAAGTTCTACTTACACGTTTTAGTGAGTACATGAGTCTCTTCTGCTTTTAAAACTCTCTGCTAGTTCACTTTGGAGAGTGGAAGAAAAATTCTGACTAAACTGGGGAGCGCGGGAGAGGAGCAAAGGTGACAGTCAGCAACCAAAACTTGGATTTATTTAAACATCTCTGCTCAATAGGAAATTAATGGCAAATTAGCTGTCTGCTTTATAAACAGAATTGTCTACATGTCCAGAGTAACATTTTCAAAAGTTCCTAAGACCTAGAGCCTCAAACGTATTTAGGTGCCTAACTCTGAGTGATTCCAATGGGAGTTAGATGCCTAAATACCTTTGAGAATCTGGGCCTACATGACTTGGGAGCCTATGTCCCATTTTCAAAAATGACATAGTTAGGCACCTAAATCTCATCAATTTCTATAGGAGTTAGGCCACTAGGCACTTCTGAATATCCCACTAGGCATCTTTAGGCATCTAAATACCTTTAAAATTTGGTCCTACGTCACTTTTGAAAATATTATCCCTAACCTAAAAATGTAATCGAAACAAGGAAATAGCAGCAAACTAAAAAAAAAAAAAGAGTACTATCCTGATATTTAGTTTTCCCACACATGCATCTTTACAACATAAAATTCTGTCCTTGTGGGTAAGAGTGGCAGGGGGAAGCCTATAATGTTATGTACAGCATGTGCAGCTTTTTATTGCCTGCTTCTTCATCTTCTATCTTATTCATTCCAGAGTGTGTATACTTGAGGTCAGAGCTGGACTTTCTACAAGTTGTTTCCTGAAGCCATGACTCTGGTGAACAGGTTCCTTTTAGCTCACAAGTCAACTGCCTGTTCTCTTCACCCTATCTCTATAAATAAAAGACTCATACGTTTGCAATGAAAAGAGCAAAAAGTGTGCTGCTAGGAATTCAACCTTCTGCATTCATTGCACAATTTCCCTAGAAGGATCGATCTTGATTAGGGTTGGAGAGGACTTCAGTTAACAGAATTGGAAAGATCCAGGGACACATCTCTGTCCCACTGAACTCAGTGAGCTTTTGTTATGGACTTTATTGGATCAAGAATTTAGAAAAGGAAACTGGAATAAATAAATTAGAGATTTAAGGCCTGCCTACATTAGGGAAATTTGCACTGGTGCAGCTACACTAACATGGTGCACTGGTGCAAACCACTAATGTAGACACTCTGCCCTGGAGCAACTTATTGTAATATTGGTGCAAGTGCAAGCTCCATTTTGCGTTGGTACAGCACATCTGTATTAGGGGTTTGCATCAGTGCAAGTACACCAGAGCCAATGCCCCTAATGTACACAAGCACGAAAGGTCAGATTTTCAAAGGTATTCAGGCCCCTAAAGATGCAGCCAAACACCTAGGGAGAGTCTCAAAAGCAATGGTACTTAGGTACCTAGGCACTTTTGAAAATCCCACTAGGCACCTATCTGAACTTTTAGGTGCCTGAGTACCTTTGAAAAATGGCCCTAAGTTACGCAGTGCAACGTTAGCCCAAGTTACACTTGTGTGGCAAGAGGATAATATGCCACTAGAAAAAGCAGAGTGAGCAGTTAGATCCAAAGCTCGGGCAACAGTTGCTCTTTGCATTATGGCTTAGACCAATCATCTTCTCACTTTGGCTACAACCCTACAGCGTGCTCAGGTTTAGTCAGAACTTGCACATGCGAGAGAGCGAGTCTGAGCCAAATGGTAAACAATAAATAATAAATATAAAAGTGTGTGGACCTGAGACCCATCCAAGTTCTCTATACACAGTCATTCCCTTAAAATAACCTGAGGTTTAGCAAGCTACTGTCACAAAGGTCCTCCCCAGTCTAAAATCTACTCCCCCACATCCAGCAAAAACCCTACTTGTCTGAGCTCTGCTGCAGTCATGGCTGAGATCCTGCTAGATAATTTTAACTCCCCAGCTAGAATGGAGCTTATCAGAGCAGAAGAGATGTGCTTCATAGATAAAAAAACAACTTCCTTTAACCGTAGATTAGATCAGCAGGCTCAGTATCCGTACTTAAAAGCCACACAGCTATGCACGCTGCTTGTCTCCAGTTTTGCCAAAGCTCACTGCTCGCTTAGGTCTTGTCTACACTACAAAGTTTTGATGGCAAAAGTTATGCTGCTTTAAAGTGTTTTAATTAAAACCGCTGTTGCATGTCCACACTAGCTCCTTGTGTCGGCAGAGTGCATCCACACTAACAGCTCTTGCATCCACACAGAGAGCAGTGCACTGTGGTAGCTATCCCACTGTGCAACTGGCCAGGCGGGGGGTGCTTTGGGAAGGGTTTGCAAATGCCTCATGGGGCAGGTACAGCATCACATGATGCAGGTTTCTCAATCCCATCGTTCCAGGGGCATCCTAGTAGATTGTCAGCCCCTTTTTCAACTGGAGGGGGGTGGGGGAGGGAGAGGAGAGTGGTGTGTCTGGGGCAAAGGAGACAGCAGGCTGACCGTAGAGGGAAGGGAACCCCCCCCCCAAGTCAGCCCCCAGCTCTGCTCTGCACAGCAGTCTCTCCAGAAGCAGCCTCCTCTGCCTGCCTGCCTGCCTATGGTTCTGTGATTCCCTCCGAGTTCTCCCACAGCCTCCTCAGCTGCGGGGAGCTGCATCCTGAGAAGCTCTGTGAGCTCTCCGTGCTGAGGAATGTCAAAGCAGCACAGCAATGTCTCCTGTCCCCACTCCCCGCTGCCTGCCACCCTATTTTTAGTGCAGGGCAGAAGAGGAGCATTCCACATTAATGATTTGCTCTTTGTTCCCCAAACAGAGCAGGATGCTCAGCTCTCAGATACTTCCCTGAGCTTTGAAAGGGCGGGGAGGGGCATGCCTGCAGGGCAGCAGAGATCAAAACAGTGAGCAGAGCAGTCAGGGCAGGCATTGTGGGATACTGGTGGACAGGAGCGGCGCCAGGGTTTTGGCTGCCCTAGGCGGCAACGCTCCTCCTCAGTAATCGGCGGCAGCTCCTCCTCTGAAGCTGCGTTCTCGGCGGCGGGGGTCCTTCCGCTCCGGGTCTTCGGGGCACTTCGGCGGCGGGTCCCAGAGCGAGTGAAAGACCCGCCGCCGAATTTCCACCGAAGACCCGGAGTGGAAGAAGCCCCTCTGGGCGGCCCTGGTTCTCGGCGGCGTTTCCGCAGCCGCTTTTCTTCCCGCCCAGAGGAATCGCTGCCGAAATTCCGCCGAGGGCGGCGAAATGCCGCCCCCCACATCCTGCCGCCCTAGGCGACCGCCTAGGGTCGCCTAGTGGAAGCGCCAGCCCTGCTGGTGGAAGCCAGTTATGTCGACAAAACACACAGCAGTGTCTATACTGACGCTTTGTTGCTTTAACTTGCTGCAAAAAGCTTTATGTCTCTCATTGAGGTGGTTTTATTTTACCGACAAAAGTAGCTTTGCAGTGTGTACACCTCCCCTGTTTTGTTGGCAAAAGATAGCTTTTGCCGACAAAACTTTGTAGTATACACAAGGCCTTACTTCCCACTGTGAAGAAATAACACTCGGACAGTTTTGTTTTTTCCCTGGCATAGCAATGACATTTACTGGTGGACATTTGCACTGCCCTCAGCAATGCTCAGGTACCCTTAAAATGGCATCAGTTCTACAAATTACACAACTTGGGTGAAAAAAGAAAAAAAATACCATTCCCACCCAGAATGTTGTCGTGTTTTGGGTAAAGAAGTCATCCCTCCACTTAAAAGATAAAGCATGAAAAAGCTGCTTGTATAATATAAAGTATTATCCTATTTAGGATAACTTCTGGTCTCAAGGAAGTCTTTGAAGTCAAGTGGTTATACCCAAGAGCAGAATTTGACACAGGTTTTATGGTAGGTTTCAGGCTTACTTTCCACAGTGCCCTGTGTTAAAGTATTTTATGATAGGGGCATGGCAGTGACCCGTATGATTAGACTACCTAACATTTGCCATTATAAACGATTCGTGCAACTTTGTTTTGAGAAGTTGTCACACCATTATTTTTAGCAGGCCTTTGAAATGTGACAGGGACATAATTCTGGGTTCCAGGAACTATCTTTCACTGGCCTCGTGGAAATCTGTACCTATCTGTCTGCATGTATAAGCTGCTGAAAATAACCATCACCTCTCTGTGTTGCACAGCTTGTTTTCAGCAGCATCCTTCAATATTCCATTAGCCCTCCACATCCATCACCTTAGTGCCTCACTTCAGCAGTCCATATAAATATATGTGTAGTGCACAGTCTCATTCTATGCAATGGGCAAATAGAATTTTTGCCAGGCTGAAGTATATACGATGCATCACATACACCCTCCCCCCACTTCTGTGGTAATGATATTTGTAAAAAGAACAGGAGTACTTGTGGCACCTTAGAGACTAACACATTTATTAGAGCATAAGCTTTCGTGGGCTACAGAAGTGGGTTGTAGCCCACGAAAGCTTATGCTCTAATAAATTTGTTAGTCTCTAAGGTGCCACAAGTACTCTTGTTCTTTTTGCGGATACAGACTAACACGGCTGCTACTCTGAAACAAATGATATTTGTGTGATTTATCATGCACTTTTAACAGTCCTTTTTGCACTCTGCCCACTAACCCATCTCCACCCTATTTACTCTAATATACAAAAACCCTGAGCTGTTTAATTCAGCCATATTTTTAAAAAGAACAACCTCTACAAAAATATTTCCTACTTTCCTCTCAAATGTGGAATTTCCCACAAAAATCATACTGGCCAGGGTCCAACTGCAGGCAATATTCAGAGCTGCACCAGTGACAGTTTTAAGGTCCACTATCTCATGACTCCTCAATGGAAGCTTTAGCCCATATGAGAGGGGAGATTCCCAGCTTCCCTATTTTAAAAAGTTTCTAAAACATATTGGTTCCGTCAGAAACCTCTTCAGCTGGATTTATGATACTGCAGAAATCTGGCTTTATTTTGGAGTTTTAATAGAGAACTTCCAATACAAACATGCAAGTCTCCCCAAAACATTTCTAAAGTAGTTTTTCGGTTACATCTTTGGTGCCTACAGAATACACGAGTTTTCACCAGCACTTATTCAGGATGATTCACACAACTCCCTCAGCGCTTTGCCAGTCATGTGAGCAACATGGACATCCCAAACTGATGAAAGTGAACCCTTTAAGCCACACTTCAGCTTTATATTCACTTTCTTTCTCTCTGAGATTTTACACACAAAAGTATTTTATTATACATACACAGCACACACCCTTGTTGGCCACCAAAGTCCAACTGGATGAGACCGATTGGGTGACCGTAAAGAGTTTAGTTCTGTTGCTCTCCTAAATGCTTAATAGTTTGGGGCCCACAGTTCCACTGTCAAAATAGCAATTAACTGGACAGAGTAATATGGACTTATCGCAACCAATTGGACTGTGTTTTGCAATCTAGGGTGGTGCACTTCCCCTTTTGTTTTCCTGCCTTGTCTCCCTCTTTTTCAGCAGCCTTCTCTCACTTTTTCTCTGCCTGCACTCACCTAGTTGGGAGTTGCCACAGAACTATTTTAAAGTTGAGCTGTAGTAGCTGGTACCTTCAGACACCTGTGTACCCTGGTATCCTCTTTCCAGGTGCTGAAGTGCTTTAGGAGAAATAAAAGATCATGGTATCCAGGAATGAGAATCCTGGTATGCACCAGATCTAAGAAGACGGTAATACAAGTGACACCTCCTCTGAATCACCAAGACATGTGGAATAAAGGATCCTAGGGATGTGTCAGAGTCCCAGCGATACTAGGTGCTGAGGTTCAGTAACTGAGCAGGCTCCTACTGAAAATGAGGTGTGTGGGAGGGCGGTAACATCAGCCCTTTACCAAACTCAAATTAGAGGAGAGAGGAATAGATATTGCTCTCCCCTTCACCCCCCCCCCCCTATTTTTTTTAATGGGTTGAGAAAACTGACTGGAGTTTGTAGTTTACAGTAAAAGCCATCATGCCTTAGGTTAAAAGAGTGATCCCCTCCTCCCCCCCGCACCCTGTGACCTCTAAAACCTGTGACTTTGGGCATTTTACCTTACAGTCTGTCCACATTTCAACCCGTGGGGGAGGAGTTTTCCCCACTCCCTCTGGGAAGGAAGAATGGTCTTGTGGTCTAAGAATTCCAAACCCATAGCAATCACCAGCTACTGAGCTGGTGGCCACTTTTACCTTTTGTTTACAAAGCCACTGGTTCTCTTCACTGCCCCCATTCAATTCTGAAATGAATGTTTAAAGCAGCTGCTGTGAGTAAGCAATCTGGATACCCACCTTTAGCAGGTAGCTACAGTTTCAGAAAATTTGTGAGCCCTGGGCCCACAATTTCTTTTTAGAGGCCTCATCTAAGCTCGGAATTTGCCTCCCATTTCAGCCATCAGTGGCCAGCCATTGATGTAGGCACACTTATGTAAACTCTAACGTAGACAAAGGAAGCTTCTATTTGCACTGGTGGAAATGAAGGTAAGTTACACCAACGCAAATGGGGGCTTTACTAGTCTATTCTAGGGGTTTGCACATCAGTGGTACGCCACAGATGACTCAAATCAGGGCAAATTCTCAGGGTGAGAAGATCTTAAACTGTAACTGCCTATCAAATGCAAGGAGCTCAGCAGTGACAATTCACAGCAGCTGCTCTAAATGTTTATTACAAAACCTGAATGAGGGCAGTGGGAATGGGAACCAAACATTCCAGGTCAGCTTTTTAATTAACAGTTAAACATGGGAAGTAGGACTATGCATCTATGCAAGGTTACAAAAAACACTTATCACCAAAGGGTGTGATTTTCAAAAGTGCCCAAGGCCCAGATCCTCAAACTTCCATTGAAGTTAGGAGCCCAAATATCTTTCAGAATCTGGGCCTTATGTGACTTAACACAAGTCAGTGGCTTTCTGTGAGACTTGTGCTCCTAAGTCATTTAGGCACTTTTGAAAATCTCACTTGTGGTTTCTAGGAGTAAAGATCCTGAAACTCAGAGTAGGTGGGTCTGGGTGAGCAGAGCAAAAAGAAAAGAAAAACGGTTATAGGTGCCAGATCAGAACAAGAAGGAAATCTAGGGTGGAGAAGAAAGGCAGGAAGGAGATTTGGTAGACCGGGCAGCAGAAGTAGAGGTTGAAGGAGGAAGCTATTCAACCTCACAGTGATCCAGGAGTTAGATGGTAAAGAAGTTGGCAAGCTGATCAGGAAAATAAAATGACTTAAATTATGTCCCCTGACCCTCTTTATTGGTGCTTTGCTCTGCTGGTTTAGAGTATTCTCAGAAGCTAGTGATGAGTTTACTTCTGCATAGAGTATTTTCAAAGCTGCCTATCATTTTCACAGACAGAGATTTTGGTTGTCTCCATTGTTGAGTGTTCATCTTGAGGCACGTTAAAAGGGGCCTGATTTTTTTATTAATTGCTGAGCACTAACACCTTGAAATCTGGGTCCCATCATGCTGATTCAAGTTGGACATAAAAAAACTGATGCACTCAAAAATCACCAGTCACTAAAGAAAATCTTGGCTGGTGAATTTTGTTCTGTTACGAATCAACTGTACCTTCACTTCTCTGAGAGATGGTGACGTATTAACAAGAATGTATTGTGTATACGTGTGAAAGCACCTGCACAGTGTTCACCAAAGGAAAGAAGAGCTTATGTGGGGCATTTCCCAGGCACCTAGGCTCATGTTTGTTGATCTATTGTTCTTTCTCCCCGTTCTTGTAACCACGTGCTACCATTCACACATGTGAACAGGACAGACCAGTAAGCATTGGCCAATCTATGCAGCAAGCACTTCCTGTCAAGGGAAAAGAGTTTCAGTATGTTCCCTTTTTAGCAGGTCTGCAGCATAAGGTTCAACACTCAGGTTAGCATAGGAGGAGGTGGGAGAGGAGATTTTCAAAGGCACAAAGGGGAGTTAGGTGCCTATCCTTCTGTCTAAAATAACTTATGTTCTTTGATCTTTTGACCTTTAAAATGCTAAATGGATGAATAAAGATCACTGACTTTCTGAGGATGGGGTTAGACGTTTCATTCAGTGCAACTACTAATCTGACTAAGCAAGCAGTCCATTTGGAACATTTCAACCTCAGGGATAGGTATGTCATCCCTTCAAGATTTCTCAACTAATGTTACCAGTTCATGGTGGACAATAGTTACTCCTTCCATTTAACCAAATAGTAATTTCCATTGTCATCTCCAGTTGGCTTATGTTTCAGCTACACACACCCACAATTCTGGTTAACAATAAATGCTACATGCATGTGGTAAGGAGATAATTGATCTTCTAAGGGGTTATGGTAGAAACATAATCAGAGGCTGAAATGCACTAGAATGCACAGGGTATTCCCACTGCCTAAAGAACCAGATAGAACAATGGGAAAGTCTTTAGGAGAAAAATGTGCCTGGTCCTCTTTTTTCATATGTGTCTTGTGTAAATTACCATGGCCCACAAGTTCTCCCTCTACTGCAATGTGTATATAACTTGTGGGTCGTTACAATAATCTGCTGTCCACGACCATCTCCCCCTTTCCTCCAAACTGCCTTCCATGGTCATCTTGGTATTTAACTTATGACCTCTGATAATACATAGAGAGATAATACATAGATAGAGGTGTAGCAATGACTCCTTTAATGTGCAATGTAAGGAGTTTCTACACTTCTATGCCACTGTCACAGTGGTAACAGGTTCTTCTCCTAGCTGTCTAGCAAGTTTTATGGTCCAAACATTGTAGTATCTCTGCTATTGCATTCATTAAACCTTGACTGACATTAAACTTTTTCTGGATGGGGGAGCCACCTTATCAAACCAAAATGTCTCTGGAGGCCATATTTCACTGACTTCGTAAAATGCATGCTGCATGCCAAGCCTTGCTAATGGGAGATGAAAGTCATGTATTTAACTCTGACAAAGATGGAATGATAAACAAAATGCCTCCCTGTTCAGCTGGAGGGACCCTGAAACATGCACTGATAAATATTATGAAAGCAGAATTAGATTCTCCCTTATTATGAACCCCATTTTTACTTTTTTTTTTTTAAAAGGTAGCAAGCAGATGCATGTATTATACTCCAGACAGCACTAAGATTGTGTAGAATATGGGGTAGTTATGAAATTGAGGCCTTTTAAACAGGAGAATATAATTTTCAAAGAAAAACTATGGTTAGCTCCGGGAGAAAAGATTATTAGAAAGTTTGAAAGCAAATCCAGCTCTGGGGGTCTAGAGAAATAACATAAGTGTTGGATTCAGTGGCTATAATGAATAGTGCCCAGAGAGCACAGTATTGCGAATTGTCTTTGTTGTTATGTAGGACAGTGCATCTCTTCCTTGCAAGAATGAAACCCCTGCTACCTAAGTAGCCATGCATGGTACATGAGGGTCTTAGAGCAGCTGTAGAAAGATATACTGCAGTCAAGATGATGAAGACCTGTTTTACCACTGGGATCCTATGAGGACAACAGATATATTTCATTGTATAGGAAACCCAGGAACAATGTGTTTGTTTTATAAAAACTCCCTGTAGATATGTACTACTTTGCAATCTCACTACAGGCGTGCTGAGAAGAATTGCACCACCAGCAAAGGTGGGTTTAAGCATGGCCCATTTTGCATAATCTGTGTGCGGTTAAATAAATTGGATGTAATCAAAACATTGGCTGTTTTGAAAGTTATCTATATTCACCAGTTATTTGATTAGGAGGTTTCAAATCTTGATTTGAATATGTTGTAATGGCAGGTTATTGTGGGGGAGTGATAGGTTCCGTTCACTGATCATGTTAACAAAGATATAAAGGCCAACATTTTCAAAAACAGGTGCCTAAAGTTAGACTCCTAAATTCATAAGTGGCCTGATTTTCAAAACTGCGGAGTGTAACACTGACAGATCCCAGTCGTCGGCGGGCGGGACTGAACCTGGGACCTCTGGAGCGTAATACATGAGCCTCTACTGCATGAGCTAAAAGCCATAATGCTCTTTGCTAAGGCTGTAGAGCAAACTGATTAATCTCTCTCTAAGTGGTCTTGGTGCCACTAGATGGGACAGAACACCACAGTTGGAAGTGTGTGGGTTACACTGAGCACCTGTACTTTTTTTTTTCTTTTTAAAGAGTCAGACCACTTATTTTAGGTGCCTAATTATGGCTTTAGGAGCCTAATTTTATGCTCCAACTTTTGACAATATTTGCTTACGCGCTGAACAAAATCAAGACTCCCAAGGCAGTATTGGGCTGGTGGTTCTATTCACTGCTCCGCCCCTGCCCTGCGGGGTCAGTTTGGGTGAGCTATTTCCCCTTTTTGTGACTCCTCTTCCCCTCCCATCCTTTGTGTGTCTTCTCTGTTTAGAGTATAAACTCTTCAGGGCAGGGACCCTCTCAATCTTTTGTTTATACAGCCTCTTGCACAAAAATGGGGCCCCATCTCTATTGGGGCCTCTAATTGCTACCATAAAATAAACCCTTCTTCTGGCACCTCTGTTTATCCAAATATCAATGGAATTTTACTAACCCCCAGTGTTGGCAGACAGACAAGGAGGGCATTTTAATATTTATTGCCTTTTCCTAACAAAAGGGACATTTCAGTCTTTCCTGGTATTAATCCCAGATCTGGAAGAGAGAGGAAATGTTGATTCTATGGCTCTGTAAATTCCTTCTGAGTTGGCCACCCTAGTGGAGAGAAGCAGCAGCACAGGTATATTTGAATATTTTACTCTATCAGAGTAAATATAGGCACATACGTGTGTCAGGCAGCAACAGACCCAATCTTTCACACTGGGCTGTGAGTTAATGATTCTGCGCTTGTCTACACACTGCATTAGTCCACAACAGACAGGTGTAAATTCTAGTGTGCATTAGCATGTTGCACACTAACTGTGAACTCTGTTGGCATGCACTAAAACTTCCCTAGTGCATGTTAACATAGCTCCATTCCAAACAGTACTACATTAATGCACAGTGGAGGACTTTTAGTGCGCGCCAGGAGGGTCCACATGGGCCAGGTAGTGCTCAACACACTAGTGCTCATTAGAATTCACACTTGTCTTGGGTGGATTAAAGCACGAAGCAAACAAGCTCTTAGTCTAAGAAGAAGTATCAGCACTTTGCAAATCAGTTCTGGTTCATGATTAGCTGTAAACTGATGGATTTGGCCATTTTGCAGATTACACAGGAAAGAGAAATTCAAGTGATTTTCAGGGTATGCACAATAAAAACAGCAAGAGTCATTGCAGAGCAGTCTGTAAAAAGGTTGGACATATATAGCCAAAGAATTTGCAAGTTATGAGCAAACCGTATGCTATAATGTGAAATGTTTGAAGAAATCCACCAAGCACAGAGCTAACGTGCTCATGGCCAAGCTAATGTTCAGATCAGAAAACTGAGCGTTCCACGTGTTAACAAAATTGGAGTAAGCTTTATTTTGCCTTGGAACCAAGCACTTAATAATCTATTACTGATTTCTACAGCAGAACAGTTTCCTATGCAGAATGAGAAGGGTTTCATCTCCTTGAGGGAGATGCATGCAACCAGTCATGCTTTAGAAACTAGACAAGTGGCAGGATCTTTCTAGTTCCTTTAGGATGAACTGGCCTGCAGACTGCATTCCCCTAGGTGATGGCTGGGGGGAAAGCACTGAACAACCTCATTGAATTACCATCTGCTAAAGGGGATGAAGAGACTCAAGACTTCCTAGTATACCAGTCAACTATAGAGTATTTTGTTTAATACTATGTTGACTAATATTTCTAAACACAGCAGACCAACCATCTTACCCAAAACTCTATCATTCTTCTGCTGTCCTCCTGTACTGGTTGAAAGGTCTTCTGGTACAGGCATGGGCTCATCTGCATCATCTGGGACATCACTTATTGGAGGACTTTCCTTTCCTAGTCACAGAAGAATAAATAATAATGTAAGATTAATAATATTGGGTGGAATAGCTAAAACACTTACCAGGGACCCTAGCCTGCTATCCTCTTGCATGAAAAGCTCCTCTTGCAGTGGGAGTTATATGCATGGAAGAACATCCTTGCTAGATTTACTTTACCCAGAACATCAAGGGACTAACTTCTTACTTTTTTCTCTCGATGCTACATGAAGATAAGTAGATTTTTGCTCTGGTGCTAGCACCTATGAACAGCAAAACTATACTGACAAATTGTCTAAATGCTCTAAAAGCTCTACTCACAAATGACTAGGGTCTACAGAAGGGGTGGGCAAACTTTTTGGCCCGAGGGCCACACTGGGGTATGGAAATTGTATGGCGGGCCAGGAATGCTCACGAAACTGGGGGTAGGGGTGCGGGATGGGGTGAGGCCTCCGGCTGGTGGTGCGGGCTCTGGGGTGGGGCCAGAAATGAGGAGTTCAGGGTACAGGGGGGGGCTCTGGGTTGGGGTCCAGGGGGGGTGAGGGCTCTGGGGTGGGGCTGGGGATGAGGGGCTTGGGGTGCAGGAGGGGGCTCCAGGCTCAGACCGAGGGGTTCAGAGGGTGGGAGGGGGATCAGGGCTGGGGCAGGGCGTTGGGGTACAGGGGAGGGATGTGAGGGCTCCAGCTGGGGGGGTGGGCTCTGGGGTGGGGCCGGGGATGAGGGGTTTGGGCTGCAGGAGGGTGCTCCGGGCTGGGACCAATGGGTTCAGAGGGCAGGAGGGGGATCAGGGATGGGGCAGGCTGTTGGGGCACGGGGGGGTGAGGGCTCTGGCTGGGGGCGTGGGCTCTGGGGGGGCTGGGGATGAGGGTCTTGGGGTACAAGAGGAGGCTCTGGGCTGGGATTGAGGGGTTCAAAAGGCAGGAGGGGGATCAGGGCTGTGGCAGAGGAATGGGGTGTGGGGTTGGGCTCAGGGGCGCAGGCTCCGGGCGGCGCTTACCACAAGCAGCTCCCGGAAGCATGTCCCCCCTCCGGCTCCAAGGCGCAGCCAGGCGCCTCTGCGCGCTGCCCTGTCAGCAGGTGCCACCCCTGCAGCTCCCATTGGCCGTGAAACGTGGCCAATGGGAGCTGCGGAAGGAGCAGCGCCTGTGGACAGGGCAGCATGTAGAGCCCCCAGGCCACGCCACCGCGTACAACGTAGGAGCCGGAGGGGGTCGAGCCGGGGGAGGGGAGGGGTCATGCCGGCTGGAGCAGGACAAACCCCCGACCCCACTCCCCGGCTGGAGCTGAGGGCCAGATTAAATGGTCTGCCAGGCCGGATATGGCCCATAGTTTGCCCACCCCGGCTTACAGCATGGCTTCACTCTTAGCCACAGTTCTCACTGGCTGGCTCACAACACAGGCTTAAAAATGGCTTGACCCTACAAGATGCTTAGTTCCCTCAGCTCCCAGTGACTTCTATCGCTCAGCACCTTGCATGATTTGGCTTGCCAGTGCACTGCTGCCAGAATCAAGTACAACCCAACATGGTACTGCTTTGTGTTTTGTGATCTCTCGTTGGCAAAGTGAAACAAACCAACAGCTCGAATACAAGCTTTTTGCAGTATAAACAAATCAGGTTCCATAGCAATTTTTTAAATTAAAAAGGTAACATTTCAGTTCCAAATGCAAAACATTTCAGAAAATAATTCCACTCCTAATTACTGCACTATGACAGATGGGGAGGTTTCCTGTGTTGATTTTCATTCACTGTGGGCAGGACCGGCTCCAGGGTTTTTGCCACCCCAAACGGCGGAAGAAAAAAAAAAAAAAAGTCGCGATCGCAATTGTGATCGGCGGCACTCCGGCGACAGCTCCACCACGCCGCTTTCTTCTTCGGCGGGAATTCGGCAGCAGGTGCTTCCCTCTGAGAGGGACCCACCGCCAAACAGCCGGACGTGCCGCCCCTTCCCCTTGGCCGCCCCAAGCACCTGCTTGCTGGGCTGGTGCCTGGAGCCGGCCCTGACTGTGGGTACAACACTGTTGTCTAGTACTACAGCATGCATTATCCTGCCAAGAGGCCCTCTTACAATGGCTTTAAACACTATGTGTCAAATTCAGGCCTGGTGTCACTCTACTGTAGCCAATGGAGTCATCTAGGAGATTAATTTAGACCGCCATTATTAAAAGACGATTCTTTTCTCAAACAATAAGGAATGAGATAGACAATGGGCTGGATTCTGATCTCACTGATGTCGGAATAACACCACTAACTTTATCAGCTTTAATTACTGAGGGCCTTTTATGAAGATCATCTACAAGTATTTGAAGACGGTATAGAAAGGAAAGTGCTGCTAAGGACTTTGTGGCTACATAACTAGGTATAAAGGGATTAAATTTAAAAGGGGGAAAAAAAGAAGTTGACTTAATTTCTTATTGATGAATTTATCAGATTGTACAACAGTCTCCCAAGGGAAGCAGCAGGAGAAGCATCAGATGAATCATTTAAAACTATGGTGGACAAAGAACTTCAGGATAAACTGTGGGGATTAATCCCCACACTGGCAGGAGGACAGACTATATTATATGGGTTAAAATGTCTTTCACATTTATTTATGGAGATATCCTATCTCCTAGAACAGTCCTGAAAGGTCATTGAGTCTAGCCCCCTGCCTTCACTAGCAGGACAAAGTACTGATTTTGTCCCACATCCCTAAGTGGCCCTCTCCAGGATTGAACTTACAACCTTGGGTTTAGCAGGCCAATGCTCAAACCACTGAGCTATCCCTCCCCCCAACTTCTAACTCCCAACTCTAACTTCTATGGTATTTTCATAAAGAGACAAATAATACTGACTAGATGTGGATGCCCAGCTGAAGATGGGTTGGGTAAGGGAAAAGAAGGAGCATGAACTCAGAGCAAAAAAGAACAAAGCAGGAAGCAAGCTGATTAAAATGTTGTTCCGATTATTATTTGCTCAGATCCTTTGTGCAGCTAGCCCTGTAATTTCCTTCACTACTTTACAGGCTTTAAGGAACTTAAGAACTGCCAACAACTTTTTCACGGCAAGTCACAACTTGCCAAGCTGAGATGTATCTTACAGAGAGTGGGGTAATATGGTTTAAACATTTGAGCTATTTAAAAAAAAGAAGAAGAAGAAGAAATTTAACTCATGGGCGAGGGTCATTCCCAATCAGAACCAGTTTCCCTAATCTTAGATTTTTCTTGGCAAAATGGCTTAAAAATAAATAAATCAAAAACCACTTGCCAGTTTCAAGGCCCTATTGTGCTCTCCATTACGCCAGTTAAAGCCCACATACTTACTCTAGATTTGGGAGAAGAGCGATTATAAAAAGCATCGGGCTTGTGTTTCTAAAGACCAGTTTAAATAGGTAACTGCATACCACACGGAATAGCAAGCATAAAATCAGAACTGTATTCCTCCCCAAAGTTAGGCATCCTACCTCCACATCTTTAAAGGAAGCTTTTGGGGATTAAAAAAAAAAATTTAGAAGGCCAAGCACTTTGGCAGTTTACTGTAAATAACCAGGTTTGCCAGATGGATATGGATTGCTGCTTGTTTAGTTTTACTAAAGAATGGGGCCAGACACCCAACTGGTGTAAATCAGTGGACTTCAGTGGAGCTGATTTACACAAGCTGAAGATCGAACACACCACTTTGTTTGAGGAAACTCCACTTTGCAAACTTTGCTTTAATAACTCTTGTCACAGAAGCTTGGGATTTCTTCCCACCGCACATGATAGCACAATCCTTGTATACGAAAAGACTGGGTAAAAATAATAGTTTTAAAATAGCTATGTTTGTGGAGCTTTTTCTCTTGGATTCCAGAGCATGATATTCTTATTTCATGCCTTAACTACATCTAAATTGTTATACCCTGATAAATTCACTACTGCATGGCAATCTTACAGATATGCAATCTTGCTAACATTTCTTGCAGATGGATTTAAAAATGGAAAGGGGGAAAAGAAACAGTTCTCCATTTAATTTCTTACAGGCATGTCCAGAATAACAACAGATGTAAGGGATGTAATTGTAAAGCTAGTAGTGAGCACTGGGACCATTTGTTAAAATGTCACAAAATCATAGAAGTCCCACACATTTACTCCACTCTTATACATAGTTTTGCTCAAAGTGTGTGAAACACACACACACACGGCAGTCTAGCATCTAGGTGTAAATTTTGTTTTTTTTAAAACAGCCTTAAAACATACCCTTGTTTATAAAAAGCTTTAGAGAGAAAGCACAGGACTTCTGGGAAATCTGAATTCTATTCCTGGCTTTGCCACTGAGTCATTGGGTGACCTTGGGTAAGTCACTTAAGCCAAAAATTTTAAACTTGGATGCCTAAAATCAGGCACCCAAATCCATATTTAGGCTCTCCAAATAGGGTCTCAAATGCCTAACCCCTGACACATGTGTGAGAGAATTGTAGCATTAGGGCCCAACCCTGCAGACTGTTTATTTTGCAAACTGAAGGCCCTCAACCTCTTTGTACTTCAGTTTCTCCATCTGTAGCATGGGAATGATAGCACTGACTACCAAACAGGAGTTTTGGGAAACTTACGGAACCAATCCAAGAATGTTCTGAGCATTTTTTACCTCCAATGAAGCCAACGAGCACAGAGCTGGCTCAGCATCTCCACAGAATTTTTTGACGCCTCCGAGGTTCAGGCCAGAAAGGTGCTTTAGAAGCACTCAGTATTATTAAAAGTAAGACAGTAAATGTTTTCTTTTAGAAATACTGGATCTTTACTTTTCTAGAAACTAATATTAGCTAAAAGAGCTTCTGAAGCTTTAGGGTTATTTTGAGTGGTAACTCTATGGTCACTTACACAGTAATGCAAGAAGAAAGAAATAAGATTGTCTTGACTGAAGACTAGAAACCTAATTCTCCTTTCACTTATGTCACTTTTAAACTGGTGTAAAGTCACTGAGATTGATGAAATTTCTCCCAATTTACACTGGCTTAAGAAGAGAATCAGACGCAATGACTGGAGCTAAATGCAGCTAAGCCGATTTACACCAGCTGAGGCTCTAGCCTGCCATGTCAGAAGCAAAACCTTTTCCCCTGTTTTCTCATCAACTGGCAAAAGTGGAGAACTACAAATAGTGGTTCCTTGGGGAGATCTTTGTGTGATAGTGGTGAAAACATTCACACTGGTCTTTCATTCTCCCTCAACTGTTAGACCCAATCTAGAACTGAAAAAACAGCAGGATAAACACTGCTGGTTAAGTGAGATATTATCTGTGTTTTCTGATTCTCTTGTATGGGCACCGGATACGGTTTGGTTAAATGTATGTCAGCTCTCTCTTCATTTCAGAACTGCAACTGCTTGCCTCATGAAATATCACTTTCAGGAGAAAAAAGGGTGAACTCTGAGCTTATCATAGAGCATTTTGGTTCCTTTAGGAGCTAGCAGTGACCGAATTCCAAGAAGTGGGAACATTTGTGTTGCAAACCCAAAGGGCCTGACTTTGATCTCACTTATGCCCATTTTATGCTGTGTTGGCCTGATTCTCCACTGACACACCTTGTGTCCGTTACAGCTATGCAAGTAAATGGCTTCCAAGTGCTACCATTCTGACTTGACAGGGCTCTTACACCTACTTTACAAAGTATGAATAACTATACCAAGCAAAAGGCAGTGGCACATCTAGCCCATTGGCTCAGATTCTACAGTGGGGCTGAGGAGCACTAGGCACAGTGCAGGAGAAGAGTACCACGGTATTTTACAGCTGCAGTTATGACCCCTCAGTCCTGGGACTGTACAACTGCGGAGCTTGTCCCCAACATATTACAGCAGCCTTGCCCTGCAATTATGTCCCTGGAAGCATACGGCATCCCCAATAGGGCATGATTCCCTTCATCCCATGCCTACTGGCCAGCAGAGCTGGCCAACCAAGCAGGGGCAGCTCCAGGCACCAAGGCAGCAAGCGCGTGCCTGGGATGGCAAGCCGCGGGGGGCGGCCTGCCGGTCGCCATGAGGGCGGCAGTCAGGCTGCCTTCGGCGGCATGCCTGCGGGAGGTCTGCCGGTCCCGTGGTTTCGGCAGCAATTCGGTGGCGGGTACGCCGAAGGCGCAGGACCAGCGGACCTCCTGCAGGCGCGCCGCCGAAAGCCGCCTGACTGCCATGCTTGGGGCGGCAAAATACATAGAGCCGCCCCTGATGGGAAGGAAATAAGTAGCACCCCTTGAAGGGGTGTAAGCAGCATGCAACTGCTCCTGTGAGCTCCAGAGAGCATTCTGCCCCTGCCCCCCCTCCAAGCTGTTTTTCGTG